>NC_092211.1:80027410-80124099 GCF_043381705.1 Parasteatoda tepidariorum | reverse complement strand
ATAAGCATTTTCTCTCGAAAAAGTAATTATTTTTAGAAATCCAATTTTTTTTTCAACTGATATTTTTGAACATACATTAAACTAAGTATTAATTAAGTTTAAAAAGAACAAAATACTTTAATAAATATATGTAAGCCTAAAATTCTAATTCATTCCATAATACTTTTATTTAATAATGTCAGACCTCTCCAGAAATACAACGATATGGATTTGATAAAACTACATCACGTCTCTGTTTTTAAGCTCATTTGTGAAATAAGCAGTTCGATTTCGTTTACCATTTTTCTCTTCCACCATATAAGATCGACCGAAGATGACCCGGCATCATGCCCTCCGGCGCGAGCAACATTCTTTTCAGCAACTGGTTTGGCCGCTTTCCATCGAGAATTTTTATTGGTTGAAAGGTATATTTTTCACTCTACTTTTTCCACAAGATCAACTATTGCATCCCCCCCCAACAATTTCTTTACTCTTCTTTATTTGATTACATACTTCAAGCTTCAAGGCAAATGGTAGTTGAGGTAATAATTGCACACCAAATGATTTTGCAGGTTGCCGATGCAGACGATTTTTTTTTCCAGATGAAATTCCATGGAATTGGTTGAGTGAATTGCTATGAGTGAAGCGCAAGGTAGCAAGAGGGAAGGTGTAGAAGATTTACAGAGAGGGGGTAGCTTGCACAGAAAGGAATGTTGGAATGGACAAGAGGGGGGAAGGAAAGAAATAGCCAGCTACTGAAATTCTTGAGATTTCTTTTTTATTCTATCAGTCCTTTTATCATGAAATAGAAAACGATTTTTATAGCTGTAGTAGCTGAGATTTGAAAATCTCCTACATTACAGACGCAATACAAAAAGTCCAAATTAATTCCATCTAAGCGAATTGATTGAATATGCATATTTTTGGAAATCAATAGAAATATTTTACCCGATAAATTAGGCAAATTATAGTAAGCATATAATTTTAACAAAATAATGTTTTTTTAACAAAAGTATTTCTTAAAAATTGGTTTATTTGAAAGCATAAGTTATTAAGTATAATCGCAATTTGATGTACGCAATTTGCATGGTATATTGATGCATACATTTATGCAACTAAATAGGCATACATTAAACAAATTTTTGTATCTTTTTTGTGACATGTTAAATTTCCTTACTTCCATTTTCATGTTTGTTCTTTTTTCCATAATAAAAACTTAAGAAAAAAAAAGGTCATAAATAACTTAACCAATTTTTAATGTACATATTATAGATAATACAAAATATTACCTTAAAAAATAGTTACTATTATAATACTTTAAAGGCTTTTAAAGATAATTATTTTTAAAAGGTTTATTGATTGCTTATTATATTTTTATTTTATAATTTAGCATTTGAGAAAGTATTTCATGAGCATGTATAATTCAGTCACTGAATATACCATCTGCATAATATATATAGTTGCCTCAATGATAATTAAAAAAATATTTACTAGTTTACTCATACTATTAATACTAAATAATTAAAACAAAAATAAATAAGAGAGTGCGGAAATAATTTAGCGACACGAAGCGCTGTAAAACAGTATCCCTTGCAATGTGACACTGATTGGGGAAAAAACTATTATCAGGCTGATTGGGTTCTTCTTTAGTTGGATCAGCAGATATGGGTGAATAAATGTGTGCTGAATATTATCAGTTTCAAACTATGTTTTAGAACTAAACTAGACAGTGGGTGTTCGAAGATGACCTCATTGTTCGACTTCGAATAATTGTTTAACCTGCCGTTACGGTTTACAAAACGTAGGAGAAAACATCTTGGAATTTAAAATGAAAAAATAAATACACTTAACATAGTTTCCAGCCGTTGAGTAAGAGGTATGAAATGCATTCAGACTGTTTATTTACTTTCCGATCCACTGAATTAAGCGTGCATTCAATCTTATTCATTTTATTTATTTATTTTTTAAAAATGTTTTTTTTATTAAGTATATTTTAGTAGAAAAATTATTTAGAATTTATGTGAGCTTTTTTTAAAACATATTTTATCTATGCAATAGAAAATCTTTATTTTGTATTAGCATTTTATTGAATGCGACTAATTTTTTTTTCTCCCGTTCGAGCACTAATGCATCTCTTCACAGAAGCGTCTTTTATTTCAATAACTGTTTCAGGACAGTATTTATCTATATTAAATGGATAATAAAATTTTAATGCCCTTTTTAAATGTAAGTAGTATTAAAAAAAGAAAATAATCCTTGATCATGTGGTTGGATTTAAATGTAACACCGAAAAATGTAATGCAGTTGATTCTTTACTTAGTTTTATGCATTACTATGAATGTCTGGATAAAATGCCCATGGAGATAATATACTGATTTTACATGGATAAAATTCTAGAAGAAAGACCACTGGTTCTTAGTAATAATGAATTAATACATACCATCACTCTGTATTCCTTCACTGCTGAAATCATGATGGCTACTTTCTGGTGATGCAACAGAACTGCTACTGTCAGGAATTGCAACCATGGTGCCACCCCTGGAACCAGCCGGGGGTGACATGCGAAGTTGTTGCTGGTGATAAGGTGACCATTGATCAAGGATGCTCATGTCCAGCATGCTGTCCTCTGGTCGAAATGATAGCAGGGATTGTTGTTGGCGTGGAGGATTTGGAGGTTGGCATGTAAGGCTAGATGCTGAAAAGGCAAAATCGATTTAAATTTACACAGTTTAAACTTAAATTTGTGTGTAATCACACAGTTATTACATTTTTAAGTACTAGATACTGTATGATTTTTTTCCCGATTTTTCGTTTGTGTTAAACTCAATCCCACTATAATTTAATCTAGTGAAATTATGTTCAGGGTACTTTGATTGCATGAGATACTGTTTCAGGGTACTTTGATTGCATGAGATACTGTTTCAGGATATTTTGTTTACATGATATTCTGTTTCACTGTAATTTGTCTTTGTCTACGGTATCTTTTTTAAAACTTTTAATAATGTTTTTTGTATATACGACTGACTATTAGTTATTTAAAAAGAGACAACAAAGCAGGAGTTCGCTGCACAAAGTAAAATAACAAAGTTGGAAAATACCAAGACTGATGCAAAAATAATAAAGTTGGCAAGAAACAAAATGATAACGAAGGTACCCAAAAACTTCGGGACCGTGAAACTTGTATTTATCCGCAACAATCCTAATCCCCTGTATTTATCCTAAATAATTCGATTGAGAAGTAAATAATCCAGAAAAATATAATTTAGCAGCGTATTGATTATCTATTTAAAGAAGAATACAAATTATGTGCTTTATTTAAGTTGATAACAATATGAATATTAAGATTTCAACAATTACAATAATTCTGACTTAATAAATACCCTTTTCACCATTTTACTTCTAAAAATATATATTTCTTAGAATAATTTCCAACAGTAACAGTTAAGAATTTCTTCTGTTTGTAGGGCGTGGTTGAAGGCAAGTAGCAGTCACGAGTAATACAGAGAGGTCATTGGCCAGCGGGTGTTAATAATGATGACTTCATCTGTTTAAAACGCCACCCAGAAACTAAGAATTTAAATACGAAAGGAAAAGGTTTGTGGTTACGGGTTTTCCACAGAAAGAATTGAAAGCACAGAAGCGCTTGTTTAAAAATACTTTTTAAAGAATTAAATCCAAATTTAATTCAACGGATAAATTTCCTTACTCATAATTTAATGACTACCTACCCACGAACGAACTTATTCCAATGAATTAAACGATTGCTTTAATGAACATTGTGAAGGTCTGATTTCTTCATAGTCTATTTATTTACTTAGCCTTTTAACTTAAAATTGACTATTTAATTTAAGAAGTGGAAATATTTTTTTTTGCTCTATACGAACCTCAGAACTATATTTTATATTATGTATTATACAGTTAGATTAGGTAAACGGAAAATTTAGACACAAGGAAACTGAAAAAAATTCACATTTCTTAACACTAAAGTTATTTAGGAGTATCAAAAAATTATTCGTTAATTTACTATATAAATTTGAAATTAAACTTAATAAGGAATACCTTGACGCATATTTGAAATTTAGTTACGAATTATAATGCTATTTTCTTTTAAACAAAGATCAAGTATCTTAAAAAGATGCATTACTAGTACTGGAATAGATCTATTTTGCTAAACGGAAAATTAATACAACGTTTTTTTTCTTCAACAAAATGTTATTGAAAAATAAGTAAAGCTATATTTCAAAAACGCAGTGAATCGACGAATAAATTTATTTTACAATTACTTATAATACAATAGCAGACGATTTCATAAATTACTAAGAGTGCGTTGCCACCAAACTAAACAAAAGTAATATAAAACGGCGCCAACTTTCTTTTGCTTATTGTAATATTAAATAACATACTACACGATGATCCTTGAACTTTAAGTACATTAAGAAGTATTAAATAACTCTGGACAAGCGCTTCAACCCTTAACAAGCAACAAACGCCGCTTTGTAAGCTGTAAGCGACGCTTTCGTACTCTCGCAAATGATTCTATTCAATGGTCAAATGCAGAAAAAATTATCTTTGGCGACACAACATTATCTAGTTTCAAGTAGCGCTCATGTGACACAAAGCACTTATATGATATTAACATTCTTTGCTTTACTTATTCTGCAGATCAAAACATTTCCTTTGTTTCAACTGCTAGACAGTTTAGAAGAATGAAAATATTTATTCGTTAATTTAATTATGCTAGTCTTTTGAACTTTTTCCTATAAGCTGTAGTATTAAACGAGGTTTCACGTGGTGTAAAATGTCCACAAAATAAAGGATGGTATTATTGTCTAGATTTCATACAATTTTGATTGAAGAGCCACCCTGATGAGAGGTTCAATCTAACTATATTTTGCTTTTACACTAAGTAAGAGTTTAAATTGTTACAGAACTTTCTTTTTGTAGTATTCAATCGTGTGTAAAAGACACTCTGAGAAAAAAGTTCGGATAAAACTACCAGAATATAGTTAAAATCTACAGTGTTTCTATGGGAACACTAAAAAGCTCGGTAGGGTTTACCGAAATGCTTTGGTGATGATTTTGGCAAAATTAATAATAAAATAGTTTTTTATAGTACGTAATATTTGGTAAATGTGGTGAAATTTGGTTATTTTTATTATGATACCTTAGCATTTAAGCTACTTATTCGGTTAAATTCACTTTTCGGTATTGTACCTTTTACTAAATGAGTGGCAACAAGGACTAAGATTTTGAAAACCAGAACTTCCAATAAACCGTTACCAAACGAGTGGTATAAGTACCGTTTATCTTTGTTTTTATTACCAGAATTCTATTTAACTAATCGATACAACTTAAAAGTAAATAAATAAAAATGGCGAACTTACCAGTTTTCCAGATGTCTAGTTGTGCGTATAGTATATCTCCACCATTTGGAATTTTTTGTCTGAAGTAATCTTCTGATAGAGCGCATAATCCCAAGCCATCCATATTGAAATATTGCAAAACCTCAGTGTTCATTCCATATTGGTTTAAAATCCATAATAACCAAGACTTTGCTTCATCTATTGTCCACAAAGTTGGATCTAAAAAAAATATTAATAAAATTGAATCACGTGGATTTTATAGATGTAAAAAGGTAGATTTTCACTGAATTATCAAGTACTAAGGAAAACAATCTTGATTTTAGCAAATAAAAAGCAAATCAAAATATTAAACTAGAGCATACTTTGACCGAAATTTACGTATAAAAACTGAACAACAAAGGAGCTAAGATGTAATTATAAAGGTGAAAGTCAAGAAGAAAATTTTGAGGCAATAAATTTAATACGTTCAGTTTTAAAGTGGGAAAAGTTACAAATATTTACTGTTTTCTGAAGGTTAAAACAATGCTAAGTCTTAAGAAAATAATTTACTTCATGTACTATTTAAAGCGAATATAATTAGAAAATCGCAGGTAAATTTTATATCATGAAGTAGGAATATTTATATAATAAATTAATAAATGATATTTAACAAATCAATTACTTTCACTAAAGGGTAAATTTCATGCATTAAGAATTGTCAAATTGATAGCTATAACGATAACTTAAAACTGTTATATCTTGAAAATATTTAATTACAAATCTTTTTAAGTTACATTTATGTTAGTAGATATTAGTATTGCCACATAAATCTAAAAAATTGCATTATAATAATTAATTCGTGTGAAACTAAAAGCAAAATTAGGGCTATCATTAACAGTTAAAATTGCAATTATTAGATAGTAAAACACCTTTTTTTAGCCACAATGAGAACTTTTATGCATAAACAGCTGCAGGAATTTCTTTGTATTCTCTCATTGTCAAATCATTGTTTTTTTCTTTTTTTCTTTTTCTGTGAGGTAAAGATGAGAGAACCGCAAAGGGAACTTAAACAGGAGATAAGCAACAGTAGTTTGGACGAATAACGCGGAGAAACACACCGGAAAAGCTAATATCTGTAAATCTGAACTTGTAGTAATTCGAATTAAAAAAAACATTTTCGCACGCGAAACGGGCATTGTCCGATTTCCTGTACACACACCACGCGAATTACTGGTTGACATTGCGATAAAAACAGTTAAGGGGAGTCTTTTTTTTTATTGTTATATTTGTGTGTGCAGCTGCAATTTTTAGAAGATATATTTTGATATGCACTGGATATATATTTGTTTTAAAGAACTTGTGAATGAAACGAAAACTAAATGGATTTTAAAATGAATTAAAAAATTTGTTAATGACATTATTCTTGTTCCTTACCTATTTGAACCAAAGAAAAAAATTTAGTGTGTCCCTGATTTTAACAACTGAACTGTTTCTGTCAATGGGATATATTGAACAGCTGTTTCAATTTTTTTATGTTAATTGATAACTTTTAAAATGACGTGGTAAAAACATTTGAGCGAACACACTTGGTTTCAATATTCACCACGTTATCTTTTTTCCCAATTCCTAGCATTAAGTTATCATGACAATAGTCACAGTAATTACCTTTGTTCGAAGTATGAATCACCACTGAATCCTCACATCTTAACAAAAACAACCACCTATCAGTTATAAAAAAATACGCACCCTAAGAAAAAAGTGATTTGTTGAATGTATATATTAATGACACCGGAGTCAGAGGCGGCTATACTGTGCCAACATCACGCATTCCAATGTAACGGAATTTAACGATGTCATAAATTAAGTCAAATAAAATTAATGATCACTAAGGTACTCGCAATTCATCTGAAGTTGTAATTACCCTTACACATAACAGATCAAAATAAGAAAGGCTAGATTAGATTTTAGCTTTAGGTGAATACGCTTCTACTTCTATAATTAATAATTCATCACTTTTAAACAATCTTTATAGAAATTTTATTCGCAAAACGTTGATAAAAAAAAATTTTTTTTTCGTGAATTTTTCATACACTTTTTCATTATTATTATATTTCATATATTAATTATGATATTAGATTTTACGAACTCTTTATATCTAAGATAATGAGTTAAATAGAATTAAAATATATCTAAAAAAGTCAACAAAACAACTGCATTGCTACTATGTTTTCTTAAAAAAATAAATAAAAAATTTATTTTGCATGTTGAAAGGAACAATATATAAGATTGGAAACGGAACTCTACTTTCAATTCTTCATCAACGGAAGTCCGCTTTAATATTTTTCAGCTCCTGTTCTGGACAAGGTTAAGTTGTTTTCACATAGATAACGGGATACAGATAAAAGCAATTATTGATGATAAATTCAGGAAAATAACTTTTGCTCCCTAAATATACAATCAATTTTTAAAACCGATCAACCAAAATGGAATTTTTAATACGAGGCTTCTCATTTTTGACACTTATCCTTCATCATGCGTGGAACAAAAATAAATATGGTTGCAAACCACACATTTCCGTTTAATTTCGTGGTAAAAATATGGGCGGTGATTATGTCCCTCAAATACAGCTGTCTTATTTTTTGGTTTAAAAAGTTGGTTAATAATGCTGTCGTGATTAAAGCTGATCTCAGTCATGGTTTTCTGCACATCTACTTGGCTGATTTTGCGGGGAGGTTTCTTAGGGTAAAATCTGTGCACTGTGGCATTTTCAAAAACTTGATTTTCTTTTTAGATTTTTTTCCCGCACGATTCCGAAAGTTTGCTCATTTTAAAACAATTTCCAAAAAGTGTAATTTTAAATTCAGAATACATTGAGAGACGATAAAGCGTAATTGTCATCGACTCGCATAACTGACAATGTTAAATAGCGTTTTCTTAAGTCAATGCTTTTAAAGTTTAATTTGCAACGACGCGCTTGACAGACAGTCTCAATTAGGGTTTTCTCCTGTCTATACTTTGAAGTAAAATTTGCATCAATACAAATTGATAATAACTTTAAATAACGTTTTTTTAAAAATTTTTTTTTTATTATATTTATTTCAACTGCAAGTCTACACCAGTCTTTATATCATAACTTAGTTTAATTTGTTAAATATTTAAAAACAATTATAAAGTAATACTAAATTCAATATATGCGCCTGTAGTCTCTGTTACATTTAGAATTTTTTTTAAATTTATTCCACTGTTTTTGATTAACAGCGTGATAAATCCTGCTTTTAAGATATTTCTTTTTAAGTATTAGAATATATTTTGTCGTATTAGTTTTAATGTTCAACAGAAAACAAACCAATAATATATGTGCTAGAAATTTGAAAGTAAATAAAATTCCATATTCCCAATCCATATAAAAACCCATATTATATTCTTTTGAAAGTAAATAAAATCCATATTCTTGGAATTTCTTTTATTAACTATTTGAGACGAACAACATACACGTAAATAATAAAAAATAGCATAAATTAACTATGAAAATTAATTCTAAAATAATAATTGAAATCTTAACTTATTTATCACATAATTCCTTAAAAAAACTCATTCTCCATTACATCTTTGTTACTTTAAATTTATAAATAATTTCAGAAAAAAAAGCGCTTAGTTATTAAAAAGAATATCATGTTTTGAAATATTTTTTGAATTGATAGTTAAAATTCTAATTAACTCATGCAACAGATAACGAATCACTAAATAAAAAAAATTATTTCTGACCAAAGATCAATATTAAAAAAGTTAAAGCTAAATGTAGAGACATTATTTGGTGGCAAGTTTCGAATAAACTTGTAAAAGCTAACTTAAATTGAGCTTGACAGCACATTGTGAAGGAACACATTGTGCACATTGAAGAAAATTGTGAATGTATTTAAGCCTAAAATGTTTATGATCGGATTTAGAACTAACTAATTGGGCAGTGAACAATTTAAATAAAATTCTGAATCATGATTCAGTTTCGAAGTAAATTTAATTAAATATAGCTTTCGAATAGCTTTCACAAAGGTCATTATATAAAATTTTACAGAATTTGAAATTCTTTAGATTTTTTTTCAATTAACTATAAAATAAAATGTTTACACTAAGGCGTAATGTGCGTTAATAAATACTTTAGTTTACAAAATATTTATCTAAATATCGTTTGGTTTTTCACTATCCCGCCATTTTCATTAAGAGTCTTTAATGACGAAATAGCGTGTCAATAAACAATAACACGTCACGCCAATTTATGAGGATTTTCCTCCTCTTCTTTTTCATAGATGCAAGGAAATAAAATTAAGAAAGGAAGTTAAAAAAAAAAAAAATGCTTTCACGGTTTTAGAATTTAGGTCGGACAATACTTGCGTCACTTGAATTTCCTCGGAAGAAAGAAATACTTGGAATACAATTTAAGAAAAACAGCATAGCCTCATTACAATATAGGTGCAAAAGAAATATTATAATATTATTGTTTTCGACTTTCTTCCATAGATTTCAGTCCTCTATTGTATTTTGAAATATAGAGTGTAATTGCAGATTTTAGGAAGTTGGAATTTTTTTATAGGTAAAACCAGTTAAGAGATTTGGTGTATTCTAGAAAAAAGAACATGTTTGCGACCTCGAACTGCAGCGAGAAATTCAATTTACATCCCACAGTAAGAGCAAAATATATAATTTAAAACAAATTAAGTTCGATAGAAGTAATATGTTATCAGGAGTTTAAAAAAATACAAGTACACGATTGCTTTTGAAGTTGTATTTTGTAATTAGAATTTAGCACAAGAACTCCGGTATAGATATTCAAAACCTGTTTTCGTCAATGAAGACTAATAGTTTCAAATCTACCTGTATTGTCTCGAATAAATAATATGAATAAAAATAGATTGGAAAGAAATGTATTTCCAGTTACACGAAAAACAACATCAAAATAAATTAAATGAATTTTAAAAAGATCACTTAAACACAGCTTTGAATTTTCCAATTTAAATTGTAATACCTTTTCAGTTTCCTCTTTGCTAAATTATAAATATTCTATTTGTAAAATTGTAAGCAGTCATAAAATGGCAAAGCGTAATTATACCCTACGAAGTAACCGGAACAAAACTTTTGTTGTATTCAGTTTTTATTTATGATAAATATTTATGTTGCTATTTTAAATGATTATTTTATTTGAGATAAATCCTTGCATCAAATCGTAACATAAAATTCCTGCTTGTCTGCTGTATCAATGAATACACAACAAAATCGAACCTTTAAAATTGCAATAAATATTATTGTAAATTAATTTTTATTAGACAAGTTTCGCTGTAATTTGCCTTAACAGCGTAAGTAAAAAGGTTCGTGGTAAGAAACCAGCAGCAGTCAGTCCAACCAATTAATCGCAAAGTTTACGGAAAAGAACATTTTTAACCTTTACGGTTTTGAAACCTTTCACAACTAGCATATTTAAAAAACTATGAATACAAAACTATACGGTTTTTTAACAATTTACAACTATCATGGTTTCAAAAACCATAAAACAGAAATTTAACGGGATCGTCGAGATATAGCAGCTTTACAGTGCTGATATCTATGCGTAAATGAGAATATCGTATTCTAACAGTCTACAGTTACAAATTGGAAAGTGCAGGAAGCTGGAAACTCTTCACGTGTTGAAGGGAATAGGGGAAATGTTGAAATGTCAAAGCTGGGATTCAAACCCCCGTTCTGTTAATCATAAGAATGACAGATTAGCCCTCTTGGCTATATGTACTCATCTGCAAGGAACTAAGTGGCTTCGTTAGGTGGGTCTTGTTGGTGTGATAAAGTTCTGATTGTTTAATTGTATTAGGTGAAAGCAGTTAATAAACGGTTTTTCTCACAGTTAACATAGTGGATTTAATCTTATTTATGATTATTTGGCTGTTTTGTTTGACTATAGTAAAATAACAAATTGTTTTTTTAAAACTATTTTTCAAAGCATTTTTAACAGTGCATAGTTACACAAAAAAAGTAGTATCCTTTATTCACATAGCTAAGCCAATAGACATGATACATGAACTTGTTTCTTTCTTTTGGTGATTTTTCATCCAGAAAAATAAATTTTTTTATTATGAAAAAATAAATAAATAAAAATAAATGAGTTGGATTCTGGATCCAAACAACTTACACAATCTGAAATCCAATGATACGTTCAATTAAAAAGATGTCCTGTATCTGATTAACCTTCAGAATATTTTGTTAAAAGGTGCGATTCATTATGAGTTACATGCAAATATAATTCTTCTTCCTTTTTATCATTTTTTTGTCGAGCACCCAACGTTTATTTTTCACTTTATCTTCCTTTCGCGAACAATAAAGCTTTTGAGAAATGTCATGTTTGACCTACTAATAGAATTCGCGAAGACATTGCCATCAGCAAGAAAGTCAACTCGGCCGTAACAGAAAAAGAAAATGGCGCAATGAGATAGAATTCTATTGAACTGCAAATGGAAACCTGCGGTGTAGCCTATTGACAGCAACACGTCAAGCGTTACTTCAAAATCAAATTTATAAAACGGGAACTATATTCTTTCTCCGACTCTTTGTTAATCCGATTGGTAATTTATTGGGCAGTGGGCTATTAAGACTGGGACAAGCCCACTGATTTAACAGAAAGCTATGGCGAATTTCGTGGGTTGAAATTCCGATTTATTTCCATTTTTTATTGTATTAGGTGATTCGACCCATTTCTGGAAGGTAGAGGAAGGAAAGATTTCTTTTTTATATGATGTCGTGAGTGGGGAGAACAGTTTATGGTGTATTTTCCCACCTTTGGTGTAATCGGGTTACGATTTGCGTCACTACTGATATGAGATGTGATGCTTCGAATGGGTGTGGGGGGGGGGATGACTACTAAAATGTAGAAAGTGGATCGTAAAAAATGAGGAGAAGATGGTATAATTTCCCACCATTTTTTTTTTAAACGTACTTTAATTTTTAAAATATTATAAAAATTTAACTCTAAACCAACCATGTCAGGTAAACTCAATTTTTAACAATCTTCTCTTTGGAATATCCAAAATGCGGTTGAACATTTTAACAGTATCTTTTTAATAATAAAATATCATTTTAACCGTTCTTAATTTTTTTCGGTGATGGAACCCTAACTTAGCTTCTTTAGGCGGAACGCCGCATTTATAAATTAAGTTCATTTAGCAAATGCAAATATACTAACCGAAAAAAAGTTAACAATTTTTTAAGAACAATATTTAAGGAAGCGAATGATTTTTATTATTGTTTAATCAATTAAAAATTTAAGTTTTTATTCCAGTGGAATTCTAATAGTCTTAAACTAATAATTCGGCATAGTCTGAAAATAATAAAATTTAGCTGAATCATGATTTCCGAAAAAAACTATTTATTAATGTTGAAGCAATTATTACATGTTTAATATTGAATTGCTTCTTTATTTATCTTTCATTGAAATTGTTTATTTATCTTTTAATAATTTATCTTATCTATCTATTAATAATTTATCTTTTACTGTTGATGAATTTTTTTTATTAAAAGACATTCTTGGAATATTGGATTTTTTTTTAAAAAAATCATGCTGTTTATTTTTTTATCTCAAATGACTTAAATAATTTCAAAGAAAGTAACGGAAATATTAACTAAATTTTGGATTATTAGTTGAATATTAAAACTAATAAATGTTTAAAAAATCATTACTGTTTAAAAAATGTCCTTACTGTCGGAACCCCAACGATCCTTTCACGGAACCCTAGGGTTCTGCAGAACACCATTTGGGAGCCACTGACATAGATAATAAATTATTATATAAGTCAGAAATATCCTATGAGTATTTAAAATAAATGTAGCGATTCTTTTAGCACTTATAAAAATTACGTCAAATCATATCAATATTTTAGTAAGTCCGAAAAAATTGCCGATAAAAATATTTCTTGAGCACGTGATTGGTAGTATAATACCTCATTCTGTATATTAAACAGTTTATATATTTCTAAAGCTTAAACAAGAAATAAACAAAATTAATTATGATAAATTAATTGAGTTGAAAAATTTTAAACGTGTTTCGTGCCTAAGACCATTATTACTAGTAAGACAAATCTATTAATTTAGGGTCATCTAATCTGAGTTAGAATTATAAATTCGCTCACTACAAAGTTCTTCTTCCAAGTGGCCCGTTTAAAAAAAGAAAATTATCTTTATTTTATTTCTCCCTCTTATTAATTAGTTAAGTATATTCTCAAGCACACTACTGTATGTATTCCTAAACTTATAATACTGCTGGTTTTCACACATAAAATTAGGGAGTACAACAATACTTATTAGTGAAACTAAACAATATCTTTTAAAAACGAAAGAATAATCCATTAAATAGTAGATTACTTGAAACGATAATGGGTTGAGTTTAATCTTCTACTTAAAGCTAACTAAATATAGCAATTCTACTACATCTAACACTGATCCAAAGGTGCAAGCGATAATAAGCTTTATAGACCATAAATTAGTTCGAATCTATAATCTCATGAAAAGTAGTAATATTTCATAATACTTAAAAGCCTATTCTGGTGGTGAACTTATAATAGATCAGGTATTTAGCAATAAATAAATAAAAATAATGAACGTACCAGGACAGATACCAAGTATGCCGCAAGCAACACGAATATCCTTTGCTGCTTGTTCCATTGCCATGTTTCTCAATTGTTCCATTTTATCGTCTTCATCTTCGTGCTTGACATTCATGTCTGGACTCATGGGTCCCATATGTAATCCAGGACACTGGTAATCAATTTCTTCAGCCTCCTGTTTAATCTGGACATAGGGAGGTGGACCTACATAGCCTTTACCTGGTGGACTGTCGTATAGAGTTGGGCTTTCAGCCGCTGAAGGCACTCCGGAAGGAGATGGAATGCTTACATGCACATTGCCATAAGCGGCCATCTTTTGTGGTTCCATAATAGAAGGTGCTGTGTACATTAAATTACTGTTACTTCTGAGCAGAGTAGAGGGATCACAGAGCCAGCTCTCAAAATCGGCCATTGTCCACCCTTCTAATTCGGACAGCGGACTTCCTGGATTGGGAACTAACTGGGGCCTCTGGAAAAATGAAGAAATACAATTGTAAAGAAAAAAATTTGTTATATCGCGGTAATTAGTATTAATATAAAATAAATGCAAGATAGACGTGGCATACAGAAGTTTTAGTTTTTTTTTTTTATAATTTATGGATTGATGTAGCAACACAGATGAAATAAAAAAGTATGAGTATTACACTGTAGAATTTTCATGAATTAATAAATTGAAAGGAGCATACATAGAAGTTGCCTTAATAAACTATAAGACGGGAGTATAAATTGTTTCTTTAAAAACTTTTTCATTCGTGTAAAAATGACTTATACACATATGGAGAAGTAAATTTTTGAAATTTATAAAAATTATTTTAAAATTTAATATTTTATAAAAAATTACCTTTTTAACTGTTATTATATCCAACACGATGTTAATGAAATCAAAATAATTAGCTCTCCTAAACTTTAATTCTATTTCACTATAATTGAAGCAGGAATCTCAAAGTTATTTTTTTATCACAATTTAGCCATTAAGTTTTTTTTTTCAATAAAATAAAAAGGAAATTTTTTTTGACCGACAGCAGTGCATTTCGTAACAACTTTACTTTACGGTTTAGTTTAAAGTGATAAAAAAATTCTCACAACGAGGCCGAGTTTGGTATACCTGAAAACAGCGTTCTGTAATTCAGTATTATGAGATAACAGAGTTAACATAATGAGAAAAATGGCTATCAGCCTTAAAACGAAGAAACAGCTCAAACAAAGTAAAATAAGTCAAATTAGAAATTAAGTAAAAATTTTACTAATAAAAGTGACGGAGCATAAAACACATTTCTAACGTGATGTAGGCTATAATTTATTAAACAAATACATAAGTAGTTAGAAATCAATTACCATTGAACTTAAGAATAATATCGAACAGTATACTGCAAATTGCAACAATTAAATCAATGTGTTCTATGTCTGCAAATCAACTTAAGAATTAATGCATTTAAAATTCCACGATATCAATTATTCTGTAAAACTTAATCAAAATACTAAAGTGAATTTCAAATAATCCCAATTGGGAGTTACGAAGGCATTAATTTCAAAGTTTCCTCATAATCCGAAGAATGCAAGAGGCAACTGAAAAAATAAATGCAGTGCAAAAATCTTAAGCAACTAGTAATTTTCTACCATCTACTCTAACAAAGAACAACTTTCATCAAATTCTCTTAGAAAAAACATGATCCCCGGGAATTTCGAAAGCTACCTGCCCGCCAACTTTTTCTTTGTTTCTTATTTATTTATATTAAAGCAGAAGAAAATACCTTGACCCCGACGCCCTTCAGATGGGCCGAGCTTTGCCCGGGCTCAACTTCTGGCAGTTATTCTGCTTGGGCTCTTGTTGGCCCAGTAAGTTAAAACCGGCCCCATCATAACACCCTGGAATATACGCCTCTGGGGGTACAGTAAAATGGTAACTTCTCTGCTATAATTTTTTCGTCTCATCATTAAGTTCGAACTTGTTTTTTTTTCTTCAAGCATTAAGGGAAAAGGAATTTTGCAAAGATTGTGCAAGCTTCAATTACTTCTGGCAGAGATTGTTACAAATTTTAGCTTTGAAACTGAAATTGATTAGGATGTTTGGAAAAGAAGAGAAAAAACTTAGGAGACACTCTGCAAGAAATTTATTTAGAAAGCACTAATTCAGCGACAAAGGTAATAGGAAGTTGAAAGCATTTCGAAAACAAAGTCAGTCTCAAAATATTAGCTAATGGATTGAAAAAAAAATGCCTAGAAACATTGAATCATATTGCAAAAAAGAGGCATACAAGAATTATTGCACGAAATGATTTAAGACATAAATCCAGCAAAAACTAAGAATAATTTGCGGGAAAAAAACTTGATACCTTTCTTATTCACTGTTGTTTAGATGGGATGAAATTTAAACTTAAAAAGTAACTAGGATACTATATACAGATAACTATGCATACAGATAACTGTGATACAAAAAATTTTTGCCCATTATTCACAAAACCAATTTTAAATAAACCAATGAATTTTTGTCTAAATATTGGTCAATTCTGCCATTTGCGAATACCATATCTTCAAGCTTTAAATGCAGAATTACTCTATTGCAAGTAATTTTAAATGTCTACAAATCGCAATAATTCGCGAATACCAATTGCAATAAAAATGCAATCGCTTTAGTTCCTAGAATAATTTATCTTCCAAGAATCAGCTATTACAGGTAGTACAAAATGGTTGAACTATGACGTAAAATTTAAACATTTGCAACTACGTAACTAAATTTAAACCTTAAAGGACTAAAAATTACTTATGAAAAAAAAGAAAGAAAAAAAGAGCTTTAGCCACATTTCTTCAAACTTTCAACAAACTTCAAGATACATCCAAAAATCAGCATAGATTAACAAATTTGAAGTAAAAAATCTACTACTAAATTTTTTTTATGAAATAATCAACTGCTAGTAGTCAATTGACGTAACAAAAACAGTTAACATATATGATATAAATTTAATTAGCACATGAATTTTGAATAAAATTTTATCACTTTAGATCTATGACGAAAATCTGAACCTTAATTAGACTGTCTTTATAAAAAAAAAATATTTGAAACCAATTAGCGAAGCAGAAGATCAAATTACAAAATTTTAATAAATAAAGTTGAGGAAAACATATGAGTAAAAATGAAAAACTGAGCTACTAAAAAATAGATTGATTGATATAAATTTTTTTTTCTTTAACCACTGATGGGATATAAGTAATTACTGTCACAAGTTTTGCACAGATAAAACAAGAAATTTAAGAAAAGTGGATATAAATGCTTAAGATAAAAGACTTTAATTAGAACAAAGTAATTTCTGAATTTAATACTTACAAGGGAAAAATTATTTATGTAGCGTTATTTAAGCGTGCTAAATAAAATGAAAATAATAATAAATAAAATCGGAGCATTGCAGTGAAATCAGTTTAATAATAAAGAAAAGCGATATGATTGGACGAATATTTCTTAGAATAAAAAGTAGTAATAAAAATAACAGTTGGAAATATATAAAAGTTAAGCAATCTGACACAGACCACGAAATTTTTAAGATATTTGAAGCATAAAAAAAAGTTAAACCAAATATATACTAAGTTTAAATGCATCAATTGGTATTCTTTTAAGTTTAAATATAATCAATAGGTATTCTTTTCTGTCTAGACAATTTCGAAACAGTCTGAATTTTTATTGTCACAATCCAAGAATGTCTAAAAATTTATCTTAAAGAGTATACCTCTATATGCGTTCATATAAGTATTAAATAAATTAAACTTCAAATAATATGTTAGTAACGATATTTTTTTGAAATTTTTTTTTCTCATGAAAAATGAAAAGTGAAGTTAAATAAATTATGGGTTAAATTTTTTTTTCACCAAAAAAATGAATAGATTGATAGATTTATAGAGATTTAACCTTATAAAAATATTTTCTTTTATTATTTTATGCTAATTTAACTAAATAGTTTTATGCAAAATACTAAAAACTACCGTCGCTTTTATCATCCAACCCACGGTTTAAAAAAACAATATTTTTTTGGCACAAAATAGTAATTATAATTAACTAGACATTTAATAGTTAAAACATTAAGTGCTAATAGATAAGATGTTAATTTATTCTAACTATAGAGCTGCTGGAAAAAAAAGAAAAAAAAACACCAAAGCTTCCCTTTAAGAAGAAAAAAGAAACTTTACCCACAAACCAGCTCTTACTCAAAATAAAAAGACTGCAATTTCATATATCAAATAATTCGATTAAGGGGCAAATTTTCCAAAGTCCTTTTCTTACTTGCGATTTCGAACAAAAACTGAAAACTAAATGAATTTAATATCATTTTTATCAATAACGAATTAGCTTTTTCAATAAACATTAGCCTTAAAAATTTCTAGTTGAAATAAATAAAATTGTCAAGCAGAAACGTAGGCAGAATTTAAATAAAGTTAAATCACTTATCAAAGTTTTTCGATTTTTATATCGATTTAAATATGAAGAAAACAAGGATAAAATCTTAAATCTTATCAGGGTTAACAAACGAAGCAATATAAAGGTTAAAAAAAACAATGAGAAGGCGCAAGATTAATAACGAATAACATCAGATATTTGCGTTAAAATAAAAACATTTAAATCAGCGTATTATGCGTATATATATATATATATATAATTTAAAAATTTTCATCTCATTGGAAGACATTTATTTTATCAACTAAGAACACAATTGCGTCAATGCGCAGAATAAAATCAAAATAAAAAATTTAAATTAGCATATGATGTATACTTTTTAAAAATTTTAATCAAATAAGAATACGTAATCATTGACTGTTAAGCACACAAATGCTATTAAAATTGTTTTCAAATCCCTAATTGAAATATGTTAAACTGTAAGACAATTGAATAGAGATCACAGAAAAATTTTAAATCCTCAATCGATATAAAAATTATTCAAACTGAATTAAATAATACAGAAATATTTAACTGCTGTTCTCTTTGAGTGGGGATTCACTTAAATAATTATAATTATTAAAGTCATTAAATTTTGAAAAGAAATAAAAGTTTTCAATATTGGACGTATTTCAAAAATTTTTGTTAATCACTTACACAGTTAGATTATAGAAGATTAATGTAACTTATCATAGAAGCAAATATTAATAATGAAATTTACGAAATATAGTAAAAAACAAAGTAATGTAATAAAATAATAGTTGAAATGTAAAAATATAAACTGACAAGAGCGCACTAAGCAAACTCCATAGCGATAGCTCATCATAAAGTGTTATTATCATATTGCTGTTGCATGCAGTAAAGGACTCAAAGTTCGGTAAAATTTATCAGCATCAATTTGAACCTCACACAATTCATTCACTGATAAAAATATTGTCAAATGAATACTAAAATAAGCATCACAGATATATAAAATAATTTTTTTAATAATTACATAATTTTTATTTCTAAAAAAATTACTTTAAAAGTTATTGTTCTGAAACATTTTATAGAAAAAATATGATTAACAAATTTCAGTCAAGTTAATCAGTTTTTTTTTTGGGGGGGGGCAAATAAATTATTCTTAATTACCGTAAAATAGTTAATAATGCTTTAATTAACTGCTATCCAGAAAAAAACCAGAGAAAATATGGATTTAATGCTGTTATTAATTTCCTTTTCTTTAATAAAATTTTTTCAACTTTTAAGCAAATTATACAGTTTAAAAATGTTTACATCATTATTGTTTATTTCCAATGATTTAAATATTAATGTTATTATTTTACTTGTAAAGTAAGCAACGTTTTTAATTTTTCAATATTACATAAGCGAAAATTATTTAAATAAAATTTGTTTATCTAAATAAGCTTTAAAAACATTTGCAAAGTCAATACAGTTTACTTAAAAGCACGTAGCCTTTGTTTTCAAATAAAATACCCAGCAAATTAATTTTTATATCAATATTTACAGCAATGGCTTTTTTTTTACTGTTAACAAAAATCGGCATTGTTATTTAAAATATGCATTTATTGTTTTCTTTATGGAAAAGTAAATTTTATATTATAATAAAAAAAATATTTAGTTAGAAATAAATTATGTTTCACAAAATTTGTTTTCGCTGAATCGCAAATTCAGTTACCATAAAGTACAATAAATTTAATACGAGTTAAAAATTTGATAAGAAATACATATTAAGGAATGGCAACATTTTAAGATGTTACTGCGCATGTCCATTATCAACTTTTAAAAACAAAATAGAAAAGAAAAAAAGAAGTTGATGAGAAAAGAACTAGTCAATCCACATTCTTAATTCTACTTAAACGTAATTACAGAACGTTATTTTTTCAATAATAAATTAAAAGTTTCAAACTTAAAGAATATTTGTAATAGAAATCATGTTTTTAATACAAAAAACTAGCACTTCGAATAATTCTAAATAAATTATGATAATAATAAAAACTCAAAATGAACTTACAGTTTCAACTCGAATGGGAGCACACGTCTGCATGTTCCTCTGTCGCAGGCACTTTGATAACTGAAGTTCAAGACTACTAACTGGTAACACGACTTGGTCTGATTTTAGGCGTGACGTACGCGTGACGTCACGAGTCCCAGATGAGGGAATATTTGTTCTCTTATGATGTTTGGAGAAGTGAGAGTAGGGGGTGTGTTCTAGTGCTTCTTACAATACTTTGAACCATCCCTATGAGTTACACTATTGTATTGGAAGCATATGTTGGCAATAAAGGATGCAGACATGTGTTTTTGGTTATAGTAAACAAAAACATGATTGATAAGAAATTCAAGTCAGTTTGTTAGATTTGAATGGAAAATCTTATTTAAAGAAAAAAATGATTTTCGTAATCTTCAATGAATTGTAATTGTAAATTATTTAGGAAATTTAATAAAATCCTAACCTTAAAATACTTAAAACTAGTCAACCCCTTATGGCCACTGTAAAAATATAATCTAGAATTAAAAATAAAAAAATACATTTTTAAACTTTTTTTTATTTCATAAAAAGTATTTTGATAATTATTTTGATTTTTTATAAGTAATAAATTGTTCTGTGCAATTACATAATTAGCAAAGGAGTTTAAATGTCTGAATTAAATTCTAGTTTAATTCACAGCATATTAAATGTCTATGAAAAATGTGGTTTGTGACTATAAAATTTTAAGATGAGTCATTTTAAAATTTTTCTAATGATCATAATTATTTTAAAGTAAATATTTTAATTAATTATCTCCCACATGAAACATTAAAAAAATTAAAAGTAAAAATAGTGGTTTTCTAAGATTTAATGCTTAATACAAATGATAATCAAATATTTCTTCCAAAACCATTTACATATTGTCTCCATAATTTTGTAGAGGAATAAATGAAACGTGTAAATTTAGTTTACAGTTAATTAGTTTAGCGTTTCATGTTCATGCTTAATGTTCATATTAATAAATCAGAAGCTTTTTGAATTAAAAAATCACGTTACTGGTAAAATGTTTTAGCTACTATTTTTGTAAATTAATTTTCCAAATGATTAATCCTTGTATTTCAATTATGAAGGAAAGAGGAAACTGTTACTATAAAAAGGTTTGTTAAACACATACGACTGATAGGCTCATTGATCTGGTTATTGTTTTTAAAGCAAGTTAAGTATGCAGCACCAAAAAGCGTGAACAGATCTTTAAAAATTAATTCTGTTTGTATGGACGTATTCGAAAATAATTGCTTTTTTTCTTCCTTTTTCTATTTTATTAGCTTTGGTACGTATTAAAGAATATTTTTTTATATGCGTATAGTAATAACCGCAGATGAAATCTTTATGAACAAAAAAACAATGTGTCTAAAAATAGATCCACAGAGAATACTTTTTGCTATGCAAACTGAAAAAGAGAGGAAAAAAAAAAAACGTGATAAAGCACAAATGAAGGTTCAGAACTGGACGCACTGTAGTTTCGGTTCTATAAAAACACCTTCCAATTTTTAAAAAAATAACATTTTTCAAAATTAAACTCACTTATTATTTATTCAGAATTTATCTCGTGTCATTTTAAAGTATAAAAGTCTTAAAAAAGAAAAAAAACACATAAGAATCGTGGTTAAAAAGAAAAAGAAAAACAACGTTCTGTAAGCATTTGGAACATTTTGTTATATTTTAATATTTGAGATTTCACCGGAAAGAAAAAGTCTGTAAACGAAATATTGTTTTAAGCTACATTCTTGGAAATCGCATCTCGCTTTAACAAAATATTGTGAAATATTTTTACTAATTTAGAACATGGATTTTCAGTTTGTGGGATACAATACCTTATGAACTATAAAAGTTCAATGGAGTTCAAGGTTCAAGTATTTTTCCTGCCTTTTGCATCAATTTTGTATTATAGACTTTCATTTTATTAAGAGCGGGAATATGTTTTCATTCAAATATAAGAAAAAATCGACATTATATACCTATAAATTTGTACTTGTAACTAAAAAATGACGATTAGCTTTTAATTAAAAGTAAATCGATTTCTTAACACTTTGGAGAGCAAAAATATTTTAACAAAACTCTTAACCAATAATAATAATGAAAAAAATAGTTTTGTTATCATATACACGTCCAAAAATAATTAAAAACTGCTTTAGTTAACAGATGAAAATTAATATATTTTTAGTAGTTTACATTATTGTCAAACATAAATGAAACAATTTTTATCTCCCGGCCCTGAATTGATTCAAGTCGAATTTTCTAAGTAATTAGCGATTCATGGCCAAGATCAGGTTTTCCCAAATTTATCCAAACCATGACACTTTGAAAAAAAAATTTTTTTTCATGACACCATTTTAAGGAAAAGTAATCTACGGAATGTAAAATTATAACTAATTAATCTTATTTGTTTTATATCATATATACTTCATCATATGTAGTTTTTTAAATCACCTATTTTAAACCATACGTAATTGTATTTGTAACGTATTTACAGTAAATTAATAACTTAAACAAAGGGAAATGAAAATTTCGATGAATTTTTCTGCAAAAAATATGCTAATATTTAATTTAAATAATTTTCATTTTTTCAAATTTCGTCACTGTCTCCCATCGTTATCATGGGGACTGCAAGAACTTTTATGCATTGTAAAAAACTTCGTATCAAATCACGGTAAAAATTACCGGAACTTTGTGTGCATTATTCGAAAAATCTATTTTACCGTAAAATTAATATCAACCGTAAAATATTACACCGTAACTTTTACAGTAGTATTTATTTAATTAGAGTGATTCAATGGTTTTAAGGTAAAAATTATAGTTTATCAGATTTTTTGATCCGTTACATCTTCCGGTAAAAATGGATTTTACTGTAGAAAGTTACTAGCACTCTGAGTGCCGGTACTTTCTAATATTATTTGAGGTATTAAGAAATAGTTAATAAGGTGCAAATTTGGAACAACCTTAATAAGACCAGAAAATAAATCATATTACCAAGATGAATCATATTATCCTGTAAACAAGTTTATGAAGTAGTATTAATCTAGACTAAATGAGTTCATTATAGGTTGAGCAATTTTAAGGACATTATGGTTCAAGCAACTTTGGAATTTTTAACAAAGTAAAAATATTCATGGCACATACTAAATAAAATATCGACAAATGTTTTTAAATTAGTTAACGAACGTTTATTTAAATGCGCCAAAATGAAAATTTTATTCTCAAGAATTGTTTCAAGCAAATTTATACATGTATTTTCAAGCAATATATTTTTTTTTTGTCACAGACATGTGGATATATAATATAACATTTTATTCTGCAACAGTCATAATTTCAAATGTAACTGTAAATATACTACTCGTATTTAATGTACATTTATAATACAATATGTGCTTTTATGTATGAATATCTATATCACAGTACGAAATATATCGCGTTTCACCACACGTTTTCCATTCTCCTATAGTATTATATACTTTTTCAATCTAATGTCTGGCTATGTATAATTTTTCTTCATTTTTTTGATTAAACAAATGCATATAAATCCGTATATTTTCCCGCAATACCACAAAATTCACTCCTGAAGGATATTTCACATCATGTCGACGCAAAGACGTCGTTGGCGGGGTCGTAGGGTATGTGCCCCCCTAAATAATTGCAAGCCTTTCAAATCCCCCCCTTAATGTTTCAGACAAATAAAAAAATTTACTGAATCATCATTTATACGAACTCATGAAAGGTAAAATAAAAATAAAATTTATCTTTTGCGAATGTTTAGCAGGTGTAAGACATTTTTTTTCTTGTTATGTGTGAAATTAAGGGAACTAGTGTGACTACTTATTTTAATTTCGTTTCTCTCAATAATTGGACCCCTGCGACGTCTATACGTGGACATCTTGTTCAAATTGTGTCTTCAGCGCGTTGAAACTTGTTTTCCTTTTTTCGTTTCAGTATTTTAATTGATTTGCAGGTGTAGTTAATTTAGAGCATTGAACTTTTTCCTGTTAGATAGCATTTATCTGGACCTATTCTTGCTGAGTTCAGGGATTGCTTTAAAACCACATCATGAGTAATGATTAAGGAAATATAATGAAATAGTTTTCTTCCTTCGAATTGATTAGTCACTTTTGATGAATAACATTTTATTTTTTTTAAAAAGTTAAATGCAGTGACACTACTGCACCTGTATTTTTTGTTGATGGATAAAACACCTTTTTCTTTCTTTTTTCTGTTTTTGTTTCAGTCAAAAATTTTTTTTTTAAATTGCTATTTTGTTAAATTTTTTTTCTTCACAAAATTTTCCATTGAAACATATTTTTCATGTTTCATTTAAGAAAATGTACATGAACAGTCAGCTACGAAATTAAATTCACGAAACCTTAATTTATTAAATTCCAAACAACTATTCACACAAAAAAAAAAATATTTGTTTTTACAAAAAAGTATGAAAACAAGAAAGAAAAAAGTTATTTAGCAGAAAAGTAAGGTTGTCCTGTTCATTACAAGAATTTTTTTTTTGCTTATTAAAGCAAAAAAGAGAAAAAGGAATTTAGAAGAGCCTATTAAAGTTGTTGTCAGAGTTTTTTTATACATTTAATATGAATTATGTGAATTTTACTCTTGTTATTTAAATTACTTTAATTTTAAAAATAGTTTCGAAAAATTTTAACTTCGTCAAACATTCTATCATATCTGAATCTTAGTACATATTTTTTTTGCTGCAAACATACCAATATTTAGGTTAATTTTCAAAAATTCTCTAGCATTAGTTGAAAACATTTTAAGGCAAAATAGCACACTTAATTCTGTCGTTAATGGGGATTCAACTTAAAAAAGTGACTACTTTAGTTTCTTTAGAATATTGAACATAAAAAAAGCACTTATATTACTTTCCAATGCTATGTTATTAATTAAAGGAATAAACATTCACATTGCTCTGAGAACAGAAAATAGTTAATCGTTACAGTTTGCACCTGTAACTTCTAAATATTCTCAAAGTTTAACCAAGCATATTATCTAAAAATGTTGGCTGATAATTTTTGATCATAATTCATATAATGAATAAAGTATGCAGATGTTTTTTTTACATAAAATTAACATATAATTATAAAATTTGCTTAAAGCTATTATTTACTATTTATGGTATAAGAAAAAAAGAAATATAATGAATAGTATTCATAAAATTATACAGAAATTTCTATTCATATCTTTTATTATTTTATTGATACAACTATGGAAGATAAGGAATGCAATTGAATGGAAATCTTTCATTTTAAAAGAGTAAAACAAAAACGTTTGAAATAGGCTAAAAATGTACTTTAAAACATTTTATTTTAGAATTTAAATTTATGGCAAGGTTTTTTCAAATTTTTTTTTCAATACGAACAATAATTCACTTTGAACAGAAGAATAGTTCAGTTTCCGAGCAAGACAGAGTCAAGATAATAAATAAACAAAGTTATTGCTTATTTGAAAAAATAGATAAATAAATAAAGATCTCAAAATTCATAGTATCTGCGGTTATTACCACAAACAACTGAAAAAAAAAAAAACAATTGAGAAAGATATTTTTTTACGAATTCTGGTTGGAAACAGTATTAAACTGAAGATTTTATGACGTTATTAACCATAGATTTGTTTAATTATCAATATCCAAAAGTATGTGTCTTGTTTAGATCTCTTTTTTTTCTGTCCATAACCTTTATATCAGATTATCGAAAAAATTTTCAAAACATTTTTTTGAAACCTGAGTAAAAATATTAATTATAACAACGAAAGTTTTTGCTTAATTTAATAAAAATTTCTAGATTTATCAAAAAATTAACAATGTTTAATATCATAATTAAATTTCTTGTTAATAAAACAATATCAATCTTAAAACTGCATATTTTTTTTTTGCCCATGCGTTGGATAGTATCCGAAACGCATCTTCAATTTTCACTTTAAAGTTCAAAGAGCGGTTAACTTCAAAGGAACTGTTCCCTGATATGCACCTGGAGCTAGTTAGAGGATGTAATAGCAGTTTCAGGATCTTGACCACACATATGTTTGAATAAGCCCTCAAATGGGGGAAAGGGGAGGATGAATGATTGACTTATTTGAAAAATAGTTATTGCAAAGCCAACTGATAAGGACTTTGGTCAATGCTGAAGAAACTGAATCGGTATCATCAATAAGATATTGAAAACATCTGGAAATAGTTAATGAATGCATTAGATATTATACCTCGCTGACCACACGTGTCATTGAATATGCCTCTCAGGACCAGGATACTGTAATACACTGATTGACTAAGCTTAATGGGTGGCAAACCAACACCTACTAGGTGGTTGTGGGCAAACGTTGAGATCGCCTAGAGATTCTAAAATATAGTGTCGCCAAAAATCAGTGCCGTCAATTTACTTGTTCATCCGAATATACAAATTGTTCCAATTTCAAAATTTATAATCTATAACGATAAAATGAACATTTGTCTCAGTGTATGTGTCTCTTATAACTCCAGAACTATTTGTGCTGTTATTCTGAATTTACGAGGGTCAATTTCATCCCCCGCCACCTCGAAAAATCGTTCCAAAATTTCAATTCATTCAGAATGGAGGTTTGAAAAATGATTTTTGTTTCATTTTTNGTGTGTGTGTGAAATTTATTTTCTGTTTTTATTAAAGCTTAATCGTCATACTAATATAAGGTAAACTACTACAAATATACAAACGTTACAACCATAGATTTGTTTAATTATCAATATCCAAAAGTATGTGTCTTTTTTAGATCTCTTTTGGTCTGCCCATACCCTTTATATCAGATTATTGACAAAATTTTCAAAACATTTTTTTAAAAACTTGAGTAAAAATATTGATATAACAACGAAAGTTTTTCTTTAATAAAAATTTCTAAATTTATAAAAATATTAACAATGTTTTTTATCATAATAAAATTTCTTGTAAATTAAACAATATCAATCTTAAAACTGCATTTTTTTTTCTGCCCATGCATTGGATAGTATCCGAAACGCATCTTAAATTTCGATTTTAAAGTTGAAAGAGCGGTTAACTTCAAAGGAACTGTTCCCTGATATACACCTGGAGCTTGTTAGAGGATGTAATAGCAGTTTCAGGATATTGACCACACATATGTTTGAATAAGCCATCAAAAGGGGGGGGGGAGGGAGGATGAATGATTGACTTATTTGAAAAATAGTCATTGCAAAGCCAACTGATAAGGACTTTGGTCAATGCTGAAGAAACTGAATCGTTATCATCAATAAGATATTGAAAACATCTGGAAATAGTTAATGAATGCATTAGATATTATACCTCTCTGACCACACATGTCATTGTATATAACTCTCAGGACCAGGATACTATAATACACTGATTGACTAAGCTTAATGGGTGGCAAACGTTGAGATCGCCTAGAGATTCTAAAATATAGTGCCGCCAAAAGTCACGCCAATTTACGAGTTCATCCGAATTTACAAATTGTTCCAATTTTAAAATTTATAATCTATAACGATAAAATGAACATTTGTCTCAGTGTATGTCTCTTATAACTCCAGAACTATTTGTGCCGTTATTCTGAATTTACGAGGGGCAATTTCATCCCCCGCCACCTCGAAAAATCGTTCCAAAATTTCAATTCATTCAGAATGGAGGTTTGAAAAATGATTTTTGTTTAATTTTTTTAGCCATCGTTATAAATTAAACTCATTGTAAGAAATTCCGGATCAAACTACAGTGAAAAGTACCGGCACTCAGGATGCCTGTACTTTCGAGTGTCGGTACTTTTTTACGCAAAATCATTTTAACGCAAGATGTTACGGAAGCAGAAATATCTGTTATACCGTAATTTTTACTATAATAATTGCAGTAAAATCACTCTAATTTAATAAATATTACTTTAAAAATTACTGTATAATATTTTACAGTAAAAATGGATTTTGCGGATGATCATCCAAATTGCTGGTACTTTATACCGTGCTTTGATTCGGAATTTTTTCTACTGCTATTGAAAATTTTTTTTCCTAGTAATCAAGAGATAATATTAGTGATGTTTGCTAGCTTACGGCTCTATTTAATAAAAAAAGGGAGAAATTTATTGCCCGTAATTTAAGATTTAATTTTTATTTTTTAATTTGTTATGTCAGACAAGCTCAATGATCTACGTAAATGGCATGCGAGAACTACCCAAAATAGCATTTCCAAAATTATCTGAAACTACGTGTTTATTTTGGTTTATCACTTTTAAAACATGTTTCTATAAAAATGGATAATTTAAAATTCATTGTAATCAAAAAGGGAAAAAAAATATGCACTCAAAGGGAAAATAAATTCAGAAAAGATATTTTTTCATTTTGGGATCTGTAAAAAAATCGTCAAAGTATTAAAGTCAGTGATGTTTACTTAATTTCTGTAATCAGTACTTAACATAATATAACATAACAATAACATAACAGCTTATCGTAGGTACTAGAGTAATTGCTTATTTGCATCTCTCAAAAGGGATAAGTGCGGGTGAAAATTGCTAAATCAAGGTAAATCTTGACTGCGGCCACAATCAGGGTTGACCGTGAACAATAGCAATTGAATATGTTGTTTGCTTAATCCATTAAGGTAAAGCCACTAATAAGGACAACAAATAATAATAAATAAAAAAAAATAGATATATAATTTTTTTCTCCGATTGCGATTGTATATGCCTTTCAGTTTTGCTGTGTTGATCAATACCAATTTGATTACTTACATTTTTCCCTGTATGATAGATGGAAATTCAGCTAGTATTATGTATTTATAAAATCTTGCATTTTTATAACATAATTTAGTTATAGGCGTAATTTTTAATGTTACATAACTTCGTAACTTTTTACATTTATAATTACAATTATAATCGCTTATAACTCCAAATATTCGTGCGATAACTTTATGATATCACTCGAATATTGCAATATCTGCTTGATATCTTCATGATTGTATAGATATATGCGTTTCTTTATTTTCCCCAAAATTTTTACAAATTGAATAGTAGTAAAGTTGCAAACGCACTTTATAAGTTTTGTTCACCCAGGGCTTCCAAAACTCTAAGCATTGCCATGGAGGTTAAACTTTACGTGTAACAAAGAAAGGCTGTCAGTTTGAGGGCTCTGAATTCGTCCTAGAAATCCTGTTTTTAAGTCCGGTACATCCTACTTTAAAAGTGCATCCGGCAGTGTCTAAATAAATCTGTGTTTTATTTCTGCGAATTTCGAAAGTTAAAGTTCTGATTATTTTAATTATTATAATTTCGCAATACTTAATTTGGTTTCAAAAGTCTTTTGAATGGTAGAAAACAAACAGAATATTTAAATATCTTCCTATTTAAGTTGCATATTTTTGAATGCTATTTTACCAAAGCAGTGATTCATAAATTATGCGCTGTTTTCGGAACAGTTCCATAAATGTTATTGGTTATTTATTTATTAATTGGTTATTTTAGCTAAGCTGTTTTTTTAAAAAAAATATATTTATAGTGGTTTTGTAAAAGTTCGCAGAATTGAACTAATAAATTTGTTTTCAATAAGAATTGTTAATTAAATTATTAAAACGCTTTTCTGAGTTTTTAATACTTTAATTTCTATGTGATATTTAACTATTGACAAAATTACACCAAACTAACCAAAATAATTATTTTCAATTCAAATAAACTGAAAACATTTAAATTTATAATTTATTTATAATTGTTTAGTACTCATTAAATAGAGTGCATAAGAATTCTCCTTCTGAAAAAGTAATTTATTAATTTATTTTTAATGAATTTGTGCACACTACGCATAGATTTCGCCTCAGCTTTAAAGTAGGAAGGCAAAGCCATATTTTATTCTGTTTATCAACATTTAGATTGGCGTAAAATTGACTTAGAGGAGAACAAAATCAGCCTTTTTAGTCATTCCTTGATTCTAATAAAGTTTAAATATCATCTAAGTTCTTTTATGAAATCTCTAATTTTTTCCATTAATTTTTAATTGGCACTTAACATAATTAGTATAAATTGTTAGTAAGTATAATATATTAGTTTAATTCTAATTAGATCTAATGATTAAACGCATTAAAATAATTGGCGGAACACAGAATCATAGTTGTCTATCAAGTTATCCTTCGATAAAATGTTTGAATTTTCAATTTTTCGTTATCTAATAGAAAATGAAATTAAATATATGTTGCGATTATAAAAGAATAACATATAGAAATTAAAACAATAGAATTTTTTTTTATGATAAAGGCAAAACCGAATTACCGAATTCAATAAAACATTTCAAGCTTCGTAATGAAATATGTAAGAACTTATTATGTAAGAAATTAAATGTAGACAATCATACATTTCATTATAAGGTTCAATAAAATATCAAATTCAATAAAACATTTCATGCTTCGTAATGAAATATGTAAGAACGTATTATTTAAGAAATTAAATGTAGACAATCATACATTTCATTATAAGGAACTTTTACCAGATTTTACTAAATTTTTACCAGATTATAAATGAAAAAATATTTATTATAAATTTTTAAAATTTATTCGCTGAAGTTTCATTTTAAGGTATCCTAAATAAATGCGTCATCTTAAGCTTCAGAGCTTAAAAATTATCGTCTGAATTATAGTCTTTTTGAGTCTGATTGCGTAAATCGAAATATCATCTGCACCAATTAGTTAGAATATTTAAAATCTAACCTTTCGTTAGAATATTTAAAATCCAATCATTAAGATTGTATGTTACTACATTAAAATCCGATTGGTTGATCAAATGTTCATCTGTTATGTTTTTATTTTGTATACAACTACAATATATATAGGATGCAATTATATAAAATATGATTTTTTTTATTAAATAAGAATGGTCTGGCAACAAATGTTTTCATTTCAGTATATTATTTTGTTGTAAGCCATTCTGGGTAATCCAATAGTTATAATTTGTCCTTGTGGATTTAAATTAAATGTTATCGATAATTATGTTTAGATCGAGATTATTTTTAAAATATATAAATTGTTTCAAGTGTTACGCAACGTAAATGGGCAGAATTTTCGAACATAAATCCGTACTGGTGCTAATACTTTTCTAATCTATCGTACGATGTAAATTATCACAGTTGGGAATTCCCAAGGTCTTAAAATTCGAACTGTCAAATCGTCTTAAAAATAAGTTTTATTTATTTTTTTTATGGAAAAATATCGTCAATTGGAAGTTGATAAGCTTTATCAAGAGATCGTGTTCCTTGAATTATATATTTTCTCGGCTTATCTTTTTTTTTTTCTGGTGAAAAGAATGAAAATAAGAAGTAGGTGTTTTATTGTGTTTGCTATCCAAAAAGTGACTTCGAGCAAGAGTTAGAGCAATATTTTGTTTAAAAAAAAGAGTTATAAATGTTGTATATCAGTAAGGTATGACGTAAATTGTTAAGTGTTCTTAGTGAAACAACCAAATTCCACTGCAGATAAGACGTTTGAGTGCAGAATGATATCAACACTTAAAAAAGAGTTGTGTTTGTCGGCAGAGAGTACTTCATATATTTTATTTCCTTTTACATTTTTATATTCGAGAAATTTAAACAAAATGAACAAAATCTTAAAACATTGAGTCTAACAGTTCAAAAATATATGCGTTATGAAAATTTGATCAAATAAAAAAAAATATGGTTCTTACTCTATTAAATTCAAAACTTCAAAATATATGTAAAACAAAATGAAAATAACCAAGACTATGATTAGATTAAATCACTAATTCGAGCCATCTACAGTTCTGGAATATATAGAGGCGAAAACATCATCCTTATTTCACTAAACTGTTAAAAATTCTGAGCCACGTTGCACCAAAAAATTGCATTCTTGTATTCGTTTGCTGGCAACATAAAGAGAGTTCAATTTTACCACTTTTTGGTATTTTCTATACCATATTTTGGTTTTTTAGCTCCAAATATCAGAAAAAGGTTTCACCAAAGGTAAGAAACATTATACCAACAACCAAATTTAAAAAGGTAAAATAAACGAAATGAACTTTAATTAATGCAAATAAAGCATTTACCTACCTAAATAAGTTGAAAAAAACAACGCGCATTAATCGTCCCGATACACCGAGACTGAGCTGGGATGAAAACATGGCGTAGTAAATAAATATCGTTCAGTTTACAGTCATCGTTAAAATTTTGAGTCTTTTGCCAAATTTTGGTGCAGTCAGTTACACTATGGAAATATTCCTCGATCATACTTATCAATTTATGGTGTAACTAACATAAAATAGTCTTTCATTTAACCAAATTTTGAGGCAATTGAAAACTTTGCACCAAATACTGGTTAAGATTTACCAAGCTTTTTTACAGTGTGCATCTATCAGTTCTATATATCTATGGTTTAGAACTATATCCATTCAAAATAGTCTAATCATGCTAATTATAGTCATGGAGCTGAAAATATTAATTATACAAGATTAAGTCAAATCAAAATAAGCACAATACTTACTACATTAAACCAAACAGTGCTTCAACTATTTTCCGCGTGTGATAGTAGAATAATTAGATTCAGTGAAATTCTGTCCCACGATTTGTCAGATTTTTGCAGGTTTTGTTCCGCTATATTTTGTTTCCAAGTTATTTTGTCAGCTAGTCGTGATATTTAGTTCATTTTGGACCAAATACATTTTTCTCAACAAGCTCTTGTATTATATTAACAAAAATTGTTCCTAACATGAATTTCACTAATAAAGGATTGTCTCAACAATACGAAAATATAGACTTTCGGCGAAAATATACAGGGGATATTTTTCCATCATTTTGAGAATTGTCACCGGAATTCGCTTGTTCGTGGTTGTCTAACAAGTTGATATCACAGATAACTAAAAATTTATTCTAATAATTAATGCATTATAAAAAATAAATGATACAATGTTAAAAATTTTGGAGTGTACTGGTTCATAATGTCATTTAAGCTTGCTAAACCTTAATATGTTACCGATTTGAACCATATATTTTTATTTCTTAAACTTGATAACATATGCATCGTAGTATAACTGGAACTACAATTCAAATTAAATAAAAATACGTCTCCAAATCTTAATAAGGCCGTGGTCAAAATTATAAAAATTCGTTCGTCCAAAAAATGATTTTGTTATTTTATTAACAAATGGCTTCCTTTGTTTTTGATAGTAAGATATGTAAATTATTACACAATTTTAAATTATGTAGCTTTAAATGACAATATACAAAATTTGAACGAAATCGGTTGAGTAATAAAATTTATAAGAGTAATAGTTTTTGAGTAATAAAATTTCAAAGAAGTCGAATATTTTAATTTTTGCATCTCGTCGAAGAAAATGTATATTTATTCTGAGAAAATGCATTTTGTGTTTGATTTCGTAGCCTAAAATATTGCCTGAACAAATTAATTCATATATTTCATGCAAGAGTCTCAAAACATTAAAATTTAGTACTAGTAAGTGAAAATCAGACCATTAGATCAAAAGTTATTCAGAGTGTTTCCCTTTTTTTTTGCTTATTGTGTTGTAAAGACTGCAAAGAAATTGATTTTGTTAAGTATGAATATGCGTACCTTCAAATTGATTATTTTATTTCAAATGATTTGGTAACGATGGGCTTTGTTGAGAATAATATACAGTGTTTGCCAAATAAAACTACTCCGGTAGAAATAAGGAAAGGTCTGCCTATTAATAAGTTAATTTTTCTTAATGCAAATAACTGACCAAACCAGGCAACACTTTAACAAAAAACCATATAGTTAGTTCTTCTGTTCAGTGTTGTCGTGTTTTGAAATATTTTTAGGATATAGCAAATGACTTATTTACACGTTCTTTCCTGGGTTTCATCCTTGTCCTCTAACTCAATTTTTATAAAATGTCAATTCGATGGGTTGAGTTTCTAACTATTTTCAATTAAACATTGCATCCCACCGAATCCAGTTTGTAACACGGATTTGGTAACCCACCCGCCCTGTTGGCTGAATTGCAATTCGCACATGATTGACATTTGTAACAAGAATTTTTGTATTTCCAATATTGTATTGTTGGCCTTTTGTATTTCCCATATTGTATTATTGACATTTGTAACAAGGTTTCCTGACATTTCACTTATCGTATTGCTGACATTTGTAATAAAGTGTTTGATGGAGATTAATTGTAATGAAAATATGGTACTTACGTTATATTAACTTTTCTATAACAAAGGGCTAATGAATTTCGTTAATATCATAGTGTCGTATTTATTTGCATTTAATTTAGTACCAAATATAGTAATATTAAGATTAATTTTAATCCTACGATATATAATTACATTAAATTTAATTGCCAAGGAGTTTGTTGAAATTTGCACTCATGATATTTATTTACATTGCTTCTAATGACAAGAGGTATGATTTAGAAAGTGATTGGATGTTTATTTACATTAATATTTACAACGATGAAACTTGATGAAAATAGAAAGGATAGCAATACATTCATAAAATAGGTGTTTATTTACATTTGCGTCTCTTTTTGAATTTTTAATGGAAGTTTGAATAATACGAATCAGGAAATAATAATACGAATTAAAAATTTTCATGCTTAAAAAACTGCTAGTAAGATTTTATTTATGCTTAATCAACTTAAAATAGTGTTTATCAAGCAAATGAATAGATTTTTTTAAACACTCTCCGAAAATCAAAATATTAATTCTTAAACATATCTTAATAATAATTCAAAAATAGCAACTGCAATTTTTGCTTGTAACAATTAAAACTTTAATTTTTATTTTCATATCGTTTATCTAGTAGAAAACCGATTTTTTGCTGGTCTGTTGGGAAATTTTTGTTGTAAATAAAATAATTTTATTAAGCAAAAACGCATTTTTTTTAATTGCTATAATTCATTATCTGAAAATCACGATGTTAATTACTGAAGGTTATAACAACTATAATTTTTGCCTAAAATAAAAACTTTAATTTTACTTTCATAACCTTTGTCCAAAGAGAAACTAGTTGTATTAAACACATGTGTTTTATTCTGAAAAAACAGAAGTTTTAACCATTTTTGTAAAGTTTTGAAAATAAATTTGTTAAGTTTTGCTAAAAAAAAGTTATATTAATAACTCTAATCGGCATTTTTCTGCGATAGCATAAAATTAATTAATTTTACAATCTGATGATTTCGAACAGCGTGACACTTTGATCATTCAATAAATATTCCATTGTAGCATTTTTCTTTTTAAATTTCAGACTTAGGAAAACATTACACTGCATTGTCAATTTAACAGTTCTACACCAGCAGTTAATTTTCAGATATACGTAAGTTGGCACGCGTCATTCATAATCAGCCAAATACAACCAAATTTAATCTAAACTGAAGATTCGTATATGGCAGGAACAGGAAAAAGACAATCATGACGTCCAAGAGGCGCGCTTCCGTCCGAGTGAAAGTTTAACTGAAAACTTACGTCCAGAGGAAATATGAAAAGCACAGACGACGATTAGGAATTCACGGTTATGAGCATTTAAAAAGAATTAGCCTATTTATGTCAATATTATTCAAGCTATTTCTAGACTAGAACGTTTCTTAAAAAGTAACTAAAATTAAATGTCTAGTTTGAAAGATAGCATATAACGTGTTTGATTTCACCATTAGGAAAAAAAAATCTGTTTTAATAAGATTTTTTGAAGTTTTTTCACCAAAGAAAATAATAAAAAAAAGGCCTCAATTTAAATGCCTTATACTTGAAGCAAAGCTTATAATTTTAAACAGTATATGCCATCTTGCGGTAAAGAACTATCTGGGCCTTAGAACGGACAAATAACTGAAATATTTTAAAATTGATAAAACTTTTTTAAAAATTGCCAATTTGGTGGCCTTTTTCTACCAAGTTGAAAATTATCAAAATCAATGCCTTATTCAAAATTTTTTATGAGCCTAGTATAATGTAGCATTGGATTAAGTTTTTAAATACTAAAAAATTAGTCCGCAAACGCTTTTCATTTTCTCAAAACTGTGGTAGTAAAAATATGCAGAGCTTAAACTTGGGATATTCGAATAAAAATATTACACTAAAAAATGTGGGATCCAAAAGTTTTGGCTATAATTTCAGTGTTGCAGGCCGTTATGAATTGTACGGCACTTTTGTTGAACCAAATTAATAACGTTTTGAAAATTTACGAAAGACAATATATATGTTTCTAATTTGTGAATGAAAATCTTTGGAAAAATTTGATTGTGAAAATTAAAATTTTTTTCCCACTGGTTCTAATTTATTACTTTTTAATATCTTAAAGATTTAGCTTAGTCAAATGTAATATCTTATAACGTATCTCACGATAATAATTAAGTAATTTAAATCTTTAAGTAGGGGATTATATTAGATATTCGATTTTATTTTTTTAATTTGACTGCCTTTGTTAATAAAACAAAGACTTTTAACAGCCCTTCTGTTTAAGATATATTTTCTTTCATTTGAAACTTATGTTCAAATATTTTTTTAAATCTTTTTATATTTTAGCAAAGGAGTATGATGCTCATTATATCTCCTACACTGATTTACATTTTCATTCTACGGCAAACAACTTTTAAGAATGAATAATTATGCGAAGACATATCTCTTTATTAGATCGATGGTGTATTTTACTTTAGATTTTGCTAAGTGTTTTCTAAACTTTGAAGTAATAAGAGCTATGCAATTAATATTTTTATTTTAGCAAATTTAAAGCGGTAAGTTTAATTCTTTTTGGATTTTTAGTACACGAACTTAGCAAAGGTTGATTCGGATAATTAAAAGTTCTTTTACTTTTCGTACAAAAAAGTTTTTTTTCCCTTTCTTTTTCAAAAATTCATAAAGTAAAAAGCTTATCATATTAGCTTGGAGGAAAACAATTTTTTTCCTGCTTTATAAATAATTAAAAAACAAAGGCACTACAATATGCAAACTGTAAGTATTGAAATTCCGATTACTTTATTCAAATTTCAGTGATGAGTAAAATTACTATTTCTTTTATTTTTTAAAAAATTTTAATAAAATTATTTAATTTATGCAATTTATTCTATTTTAAAAGCTCTGAAATGTGATTTACACTTTTAGTCTTGGTGGAAAATAAGGTCTAGACAACTTTTTACGCAGGTTTATTTTTATAAATGCCCTGAGTAGTTCAACAATATCAGGTAAAATGCTTGCATGGTAACAAAATATTTTCAACTCTTCCAAATTAGTAGTTTTTATTATTAATATTAATTATTAATTTCATTCATAATGCTACTTTTAAGAAGAAGCTTTTTAGTACCAATTTTTGAGCGAATTTGTTTAGTAAACTTAAAGGGACTTTTTGATTCATAAATCATTATTTTATATGTTGTTGTAAGTTATTTGAAAAATCCAGCTATTTACAAACAATTGTCCCAGTCATTTTAAGATGCTTCAGGCTAATTGGTAAAAGTGATCGCAATTACCTTTAATTTAATTAAAAAATATATCATGCATGGCACAATTACCCTGATATATTTCAGGTAGCTTGCAATAATTCCAAAGTAAAGAGGTTTATTTTAATTAGCCTTATTAAAGTTCAAGTGCAATAAGCTTAACTGAAATTAGTCTGAGGGAGTAATTCTTCGCACATCTCTTAAATATCCTAAATGGATTTAGTCCGATTGCATAATAAGTCTAAAAATATAAAGCGAATTAGAAAGCACTGAAGTCTTTTTCAATCAGTTTTGCGAAATGATAGCGACATTTGAAAAAAAAAAACCGGGTTTTTCAATTAGACTGGAAAATATACCTGTCATACAAAGAATATAGATTTCACGCTATAAAAACTAATTTAAGAATAAAGACATGCGCAGAGAAGAAAAAAACTACGACACATGTATTTCTTAAGTAATTGTCAGCAACTGAAATGTTAAAAATCATTATTACAACGCATTACATCTTAAAGATGTTTCATTATAATTAATCAAGTGATTCTTCGATTGTTCGTTTATTATAACTGATCCCAAACAACAATGCAAAGCGGGGTAGCTTTGAAGTTGAACATTGAATTCTTCGAATTAAGTTGTCATCAGGATTGAAATATAAATAGTTATTGTTCACTTTCAGCTCTGTTGTTGGATGTGTGAATCTGTCAGAATGTGGGCAGTTCACGCATCTTACTGCTTATGAAGATGACGTTTATATGATTCCGAATTGAATAGATGATGTGTTTTATCACAGGTTTTTTGTCATGGTTATCTCCATGATGATATGTTGCGTTGAACAAAATATCAATTTCACATATAAAAAAAGTATGCTACTTAAATTAATTTCAAAACCTCTTCCTTTAGAATTGAAATAAAATGACTCTATTATACTTTAATGCCTATATTAAAAGTAGACTGAAATATACATTTGACTTATCAGTTGGAAAACTTCGCAAGTAATAAGGATATTTTTTGTTGAATAATTGCTCGTAGGGGAGTGAGATGGATGTAGCTGTCCTGGGCTATACGAAATATATTAACGGCATTTTCAAACTTTTTATTATGAAACGTGTGTGAATATTTCAGAATGTTCGATAATTTTTTGATTTGAGCAAATGTCGTTTGTGATTCAGAATTGAGTAAAATTTGCTGTTTGTCTCGTAAAATTAATGGCAGATGGGATGTTTGTACCATGCTGTAAAATTTACGATGTAAATCCTTAGCCTACCTTTTTACCATGCAGGAGCAAGTTTTTATGTAAAAATTACGAAGAAAATCTGCAATCAGACTAGTTTTATGCAGTGTCATAACAAGTTTTACAAAAACAAAAAAAAAATCAATTGTCTCAACAGACTTTTGCCTTATGGAAACAAGTATTATTTACGAAATCTGTACTTGCCACAAGTGTGAGTATTTTATGTTTGCAGAATTTGTATCGGTCTGTAATCGCTGGGATTCGAACCTGGGTCGCTTCATTAGTAGGAGGGCGCTCTGTTTGGCTCAGTCACTGCGCCTCAAATGTTTTATTCTGAAAATATTGTGACAGTGAGAGCTTCGCTTCAATATTGTATCCATTTTACAATAAATTCAAATTGCTGTTTTATTTAAGCAGTGTTCAAAACCATAAACTAATGGCTAAAAAAGTAAGAGCAATTATTGAAAATTATCGTAAAATGATTGGAGGAAAGGAAAAGTTACATCATGGAAAGCAAAACTGCATGACAAAAACTGGAATTTCAATTTACGGTTTTGGGATTAGATTGAAAAATGGGAAAAAACCGTTTTGCCAACAAAATGGCTTAAANTCCATGTTCCCACAACAAATCAATACCTCTGGGGGTACTGATCCAGGAGTTTCCTTGTCTTCTGGATTGGTTCAAAATTACAAGGCTACGGAGTTGAACGTAAGTAGTCGTAAACCCATGAAATTGGGTCGGCTGTTCAACGACGGTTATAAAAATAAAATAAAATGACGTTTGTGATTCAGAATTGAGTAAAATTTGCTGTTTTTTCTCGTAAAATTAAAGGCAGATGGGATGTTTGTACCATGCTGTAAAATTTATGATGTAAATCCTTAGCCTACCTTTTTACCATGCAGGAGCAAGTTTTTATGTAAAAATTACGAAGAAAATCTGCAATCAGTCTAGTTTTATGCAGTATCATAACAAGTTTTTATAAAAAAAAAAAAAAAAAAAAAAAAAAAAAAAAAAAANAAAAAAAAAAAAAAAAAACATCAATTGTCTCAACAGACTTTTACCTACTGGAAACAAGTATTATCTAAGAAATCTGTACTTGCCACAAGTGTGAGTATTTTATGTTTGCAGAATTAGTATCCATCTGTAATCGCTGGGATTTGAACTTGGATCGCTTTATTAGTAGGACCGCGTTCTTTTTGACCCACTCACTGCGCCTCAAGTGTTTTATTCTGAAAGAATTGTGACAGTGAGAGCTTCGCTTCAATATTGTATCCATTTGACAATAAATTCGAATCGCAGTCTTATTTATACAATGTTCAAAACCATAAGCTAATGGCTAAAAAAGTAAGAGCAATTATTGAAAATTATCGTAAAATGATTGGAGGAAAGGTAAAGTTATATCATGGAAATTAAAACTGCATGGCAAAAACTGGAATTTCAATTTACGGTTTTGGGATTAGATTGAAAAACGGGAAAAAACCGTTTTGCCAACAAAATGGCTTAAAACCTTAAAATATACAGAGAAATTGAAAAACAAACAAACAAACAACGGGTGTTTTTTACAGTGTAGCGCATAAATTTTAAAGCGCCAATTTTTTTTCAGCACAATAAAATGTTGAAACACATTTTGCTTGACTGTATGATCAACAATAAAATTTATCTCAACAGCGATTCTCCACGAAAGAGTGTTTAAAAAAATAAAAGAAACACTGCTTATCTTGCTGAACTGCAACACCTGGAGGAACAATATTTGACCAGATATTTTTTTCCCTTTAAGTTGAAAAATAAACAAATAAAATTATTATCATTGTCGCAATGTTTTGTATCCATGCAACTTGAATTTATCGACCCACACATATTCTTTTACGACGAAACTTTGTTTGAGGGTAATTTTAAAATAGATTAAATTATTTGCTTGCTTAAATATTTTCTTTTTGAAGACTAGTAAAGTGCTTTTGAAAAAAGAATGAAATATAGAAGAGTACTTAGTTTAAACATAATTAGTTCGCAAGTGCAGGCATTTATTTCAGGAAAGAGAAAATAACTAAAGCTCTATAAAAACTGTTAGTTTTTATGAGAAATTAGATTCGTATTATTCAAAAAGTTCTTATTATTCAAGAGATTCATATTATTCATAATTATTTATTAAGAGCAATTTGAATAGGGTGATATTTGGATACATGATAAGTTTTTGATTTACTCACAAAAATGGAATTAAAAACTTTTACATTTAACAATTAGTTTGGAAAGACTTATATATTAACGGTGTCATAATTAATTGTATGTACGAGTTATTTTCTCGAAATGTTTCATATCTTACGGAAAGAGTGCAAAATAAATCTTAATTTAGTGGAGAATTTGTTTTCAATTCGGAAGCCATGATTGATTTCATCTCTGAAATAACCCGCGTGACTGATAGAGGGAAAAGAAGACTAATGAGAGAAGGGAATTTAACTAAGTGGGGAATTTGTTTTCAATTTAGAGACCACAATTTATTTGAATTCTGAAACTGCCCGTTTAACAAAAAGAGGGAAAAGAAAAGACTAATAAGAGAATTTTAACCAAAGAGGGAAAGAGAGGAATTTATCTAAGTGGGGAATTGTTTTCAATTTAGAGACCACAATTAAATTGAATTCTGAAACTGCCCGTGTAACAGAAAGAGGGAAAAGAAAAGACTAAAAGGGGAAAATAATTTAACTGAATGAGGAATTTGTTTTCAATCCAGAGACCACGATTGATTTTAATTCTGAAACTGCCAGTGTATCACGAAGAAGGAAAAGAAAAAAGGGAATATTAACCGAGAATGGAAATGAATTTATCCAATTGGAGAATTCGATTCAGAAACCACAATTTATTTTAATTCTGAAACTGCCCGTGTTACAGACGGAGGGAAAAGAAAAGACTAAAGAGGGAACAATAACTAAAAAAGAAAAAGGAATTTATCTAAAGAGAAAAATGAATTTAATGGAATACTTGTTTTCAATTCAGAGACTATGATTGATTTGAATTGTGATACTGCCCATGTAAAAGATATAGGGAAAAGATAATTTCTTTTTAAATAAAAAAATAAATAATAATATTGCTAAATTTTTGTGTGATTGTTATTGGTATATTGAGAGAGGAGAAGAGAAAAGGAAATAAAAGGAAAGGCGTAAAGCGAGAGATTTGTAAATAATATTAATTTTAAATGATTAACATTTCCTTTTTCGAAAAGGTGTTGGGGGTAAACTTTACGTTACTTTATTTGTTTCTAAGGGCCTTGATTTTCACTTACAAAGATTTCCTGGATAAATTAATATAAATTCACAGACAAATTTTTCATCATTTTTTTTAAACAATCTTTAAAAAAAATTAAGTGGGCTCATACTTATGGGATTGCGAAATTACATAAAGATTTCACAATTTCCTCAAGTACATTACAAATATCAATCCAATAACCATTTATTTTTTCCCCCAACAAAATGGAAGAGCTCTTTATAAAAGCAAAAATTTTCCGTTAAATCTCAAAAATGGAATAATATTTCATGACTTAACCGGATACTGCAGAGAGCACCTGCAATTAGAAATTCCATAGGATGTCCGCTTCACAATCAAAGAATGTAAAATTCATTTAGATCTCCCTATGTTCAGGCATAGGTCTCAAACCACCCTCCTCACCCATAACGACCTACAAATAAAATATAACTGTCATGCCTTCACCTCACCCCCTCTTTCATCATAGGTACCCTTTTAAAAGTACAATCGTAACCCGTATTTCCTGTGATAATACAGCTCCACCCGTCTCTAAACAATATATTAATATAATATTACTCTAAAGAGGGGAAAAAAACTAGGGGTAAGGCAGAAGCGATTGGGTGTCGTCTACAATTTCAAAAATAAAAATCGCTTTGGAGAGAAATTGGAAAGTAGAAGTCACGCTTATGCGTGATTTATGAGAAAATATTGAACTTCTGGGGAAGAGTGACTGTCACGTTTTTCTACAAGATGTAGTAATTTTGCTTTATTTATAGCGTATTTCTTGTGAAGTAAGTAATCAGGGGGCTGCTTTAACAAATGTTTCCTACTGTAATTCGGAAGCTATGCTAATTTTATTGCATTCACGCTTTAAATGTATTCTGTATTCATTTATTATAATTCATTATTTATTGCATGATTTTAATAAAGATGTTTTTAACCACGCGCAATAACAGCTACTGCTCTTTCTGTTTTTAATTATTCATTTTTTAAAGGATTTTTTTCTCTTTATTTTTTTTTCAAAACTGGTAAACTGAAAAGCAAAATTCCAACAAGTTACTTTCAGAAATAATATTTTTTAAGATTTCAAGATTTTTATTATTCGGAAATCAGGGAGAGAGAATGCTTTTCCATAGAAATTTGATTCCGATAGAGCACTAATTTCAAGACGGACAAGAATCGATTTTCTATCTTCAGAGTATAATAACTCTCGTGGAGAACGAAATTCTTTACGCTATTGATTTGTCAAAAATTAGTAATTCTTGAAATGCAACAGATGGAAATCCAATCATAATTTTCTGTAACAAAAGTGGTCATAAACCATTCTTCTCCTTTGATACTCATATGTTTTGAATTAATTATAGAAATGATAACATAAAATAATTGTTTTAATGTAAAAAAAACATTCGAAGACCACAGGGTTTTGTCAATAAACGTTGATTCATAGGGTAAAAAATGATTTTGCCCCCGGACAGTATGAGTTTTCCTACAGTAAGTCCCATCTTTATTGTGTAATAACTCTCGACGAGAACCAAATTTTTCACGTTATTGATTTGTCACAAATTAGTAATACTCAAAATGTAATAAAAGACAATCCAATAGTCATTTTTGATAAAAATGGACATAAATTTGATCTTTATTTATCATAAACTTGATCTTTATTTATCATTTTTACACAAATAGAGAAAAAGTAAAACCTTGAGCGAAATTCGGAGTATTTTTAACATTAATCCGAAGAAAAGGAATAAATATGAAGTTTGAATTGAACCCGAATGCTATTTCAGTTTAAGTAATAATTACTTCAACTCGGAATTCTTATTAAATATATTTTTCATACGTTTTTCATTATTTTGTATTAATTTTAGTTAAAATAAGAGGAAAATATTATATTGAGCATTTTTATAATTTATGATTATGAAATACAGTATGAAACACACGCTTCTTTTTTTAGCCTTTAAGGTAAATTGAAATTTTTTACAGCGGCCTAGGCCAATAGGCCCATACGCCGAATACAATGGAACAACAATTTTTGACTTGGCAGCAAGTACATAGAAATAAAATGTTAAAAATTTTACAGTAACAACGATAGCAACAAGCCTCTAAAACATTGAAATACATCAGAAAGAAGGTCAACGGACCCTTATAATTTAACATATCTTTCAAAAATTTAACATAAAAATAAACTAAAACAATATAGGTCGTGTTTGGTGTTGTTACGTTCAGACCAACAGACCCTTATAGTAACGTAATATATCTTGCATCTCAAACTCATTTTTGCTTACTAGATACTACACTTGAAGTAAAGTATCAGTAGGATCGAATGGAGAGCTACAGCTAGTTGCTGGGTAAAAGTAAATAGTTAAGAATTACACACAAGGTAAAAGTACACATTAGTACAAGCCTGTCCAAAAGGACATAAAATTTGCAAAAATCAGTAAAAATGAAAAGTGATAAAACATTACAATTTTAAAACACTATGTTAAAATAAGAAATCGACTACCTTTAAGGTAAAATCATCCAAACACGGTTCACTCCCAAGCAATAATTTTTCAAATTTGCACGTAAGTGCAGTTATTTAGAACTTATGCACTTATGTGCAGTTATTCAATTATTTAGAGCTTATGCACTTATGTGCAGTTATTCAGTTATTTAGAACTTATGCACTTATGTGCAGTTATTCAGTTATTCAGAACTTTTGCACTTATGTGCAGTTATCTCAGAGAAACAGTTATTTGTTATTGAAATTTATAAAATGAATTATAGATAAAATTTTGAATAAGATTGTAAAAACATTTTTAAATAACTTTTTTGGATTTTATGTTTTAGTACATTTAGTAGTATTAGTATATTTAGTATTTAATAAATTTAGAAAATATAATTCCGATAATTCAGCTGATATTTTTAGAAACTATTAGACTGTTTTCTGTAATTAAAAAATAGCTAAATATAATTTTGCACGTAATTAGAACACTAAAAAATATACATGTAAAAGGAACACTGGTGACCCATCTGCCTCAAAGGGTTAACAGAATTATTCTTTAACATTTTCATACCTTAATAACTTTAATGTATTTCACTAATTTTGATACATTTATTTGTTAAACATTCACTTTTCCCAATAAACACGCACTTTCTACAAAGGAATTTCGTATGAAGAGGTTAAAAAACTTGGAAAGAAAAATCAATGCGTAAGTGTTTTCTAAGGACTTTAGAAAAGAATGATCTTAACACACTTAGTAAGTTCAACATCAAATAGAAAAGTAATATGGAGCACATAAAAAAAATGAGGCAAATCTTTATTTTTCAAAAAAGAGGAAATTTATTACCGAAATAAGAGAATAGATGGTTTGATTCATTGAGCCCCATCGCAGTTTAGAAAGTTTATAGAAAATGAGAGCGACTCTTTTTTAATTTCAAAAGCAGAATAAGTTTTAGACAATATGGAAGGCGTCTCCAGTAATTTCCATGCGTGGCCGTATCATCAAAGGCACTTTGTTTACTTAACAAGACATTTAAGTGCTTGAAAATGGCAACGTAAATTTCTCTCTCGTCATCTTTCGAATGGTGCTTCTTCTTGCTCCAGTTGCCGCCATATTCTTTGGTTGGAAAACCCAATTTTCAAAGAAGAATGGACCGTTAGATGAAAAAAAAAAATGTGAAATTTCACTACTCGCTCTGCTAGCAGAGCGAGGAATTTTTATAAAATGTATTATTTTTAAAAAAAAAATATTCCAAGGTCTTTTTGTCTTGCAAACGAGGTTTGTAATGTTCAATACAGAAAAAAAATGTATGCTTGAAATCAATACCCACGATTTTCAAAAGACTAGATTATGAAGGTCGGTCAATGATTTTAAAATTATAGTGTTGCCATGAAACAGGAACAAATAGTGCATCTGAAAAGTTCAGTAGATGATGGCTTTGAGGAATTTGAGTGAATTAACTTTTAAGTTACTACTTTAAAAATAGAAAATAAATATTATGCTTTACCTTTTGGGCTTTCAATTGGTGAAATCTATAAATTCATAACATTCATATTAACTGTATGCGCCATACAATGCGTTTACAATCTTGGCTTTTTAATTTGATACCAAAAGAGGCTTTTGAGATTACTCTTCGACCTTTTGTAGCCAACTGAACTTAAAATCTTCTCTCACACCAGAAACCTTCGAAGACAGTCCCTTACTGTCCTAGTCTATTGAGATCTCCAAAATGTAATGACGTGGAAGATAAATTAATGTTGTTTAGCTAAAAAAGATTAAACTAAGTTTTTTCTAGAGGAGAAATCTCAGTTTTTTAAAAAATATCTTTTAGAATATTCTTTCCTTCAGTAGTTAACTTGTTACTTAAAGAGGAGTTTTTAGGCTCGAAACCGGCTCTCTATTTTTTCTTGGATAAATTAAAGTTTATTCAGAGAATTATTACTTTCGATAATATNATAAATATATATATATATATATATATATATATATATGCTCAAATAACAATATTATAGTAAAGTACTAATCGATTTCACGGGCCAAAAATTAAGATTTAATATTTTTGAGTGAACAAAATGAAAACGTTAAATTATGATGAATCATTATCGTGGTTGATTAGAGCAAATTAAAATTAAATAATAAAAAAACCAGTTCATTAGAGGATGTAACTAAAATGCAGTACTTGGTTAGACGAAAATGCTTTTCAGTTTTACTGAACATGGTTGATATCCGAAATTTTAATCTCTCTTTCACTCAACTTGACTTCAATAATAATTCATCAAAATTTGATAAAGTTTTAGTTTCTTTCCCTCAGTTAAATAATAATTTACTAAATGATAATTACTATTTACTACGGGTATTAATTTCTTAAAATATGCATCAATGGTGGGTGCTATGGAAGACCCGATATTTATTGGCGCTGAGCATTTGCCTTCCAATGAGGTGAACCGAGTTCGAAATCCAGTAAGTGCTGGTCGATACGAGTTCCGCACCCGGCTCTCTCCGATCACAGTGCTGACGTAAAAATACCCTCAGTGGTAGACGGATCATGGGTTAGAGTCCCCTTGCCGTCATTCTGACCGTGGGAGGTTTTCGTGGTTTTCCCCTCTATGCAACACAAACGTGAGTTAGCTCCATGAAAAGGATCCCAATACTTGATCCAGCAGTTCCCTTGTCTTCTGGATTGGGTTTAAAATTACAAGGCAACGGAGTTGAACATTGGTAGTCGTTAACCAAAAATTGGATCGGCTGTTATAAAATAAAATAAAAATGAATAAAATAATAATGTCATGAGTTGGACTCGTGTAAATGAACAATTGAATGATTTGTTGAATTCCGAACAGATACAAACGATTTGAATTTGAAATTGAAATTACATCACAATAGAAGATGACACACTGAGACGAAATTTCAATTTTGGACCCAACGTAACGAGTTTATTTTTTGAACTTTGAAGTATAGTAATAAAAATGCAGTCTCTTTGATCACGTGAGTAAAAACTGTTCAAAATCTGATTAATTGCATTCGCAGACTTTTTTTTCCTTATAAGGAAAATTAAAAAGGTAATAATTATCATGAAAAATGAATGCAATATTGTATTGTTATCTATTAGTATTGATTATCAAAGGTGTCTTATCATGTTAGATAGTTTATCGGAAGTAACCATTGATCGAACAAAATTAAGGCAATTTTTTTTCCATCGGATTATGTAACATATTCCAAAAATTTTGAACTTTAATTCATTCATTTATTTTCAATGCTTAAAATGGGTGTTAAACAGATAAAAGGCAAGAGGGTGGAAGTAGAATTAAGTTTGACTTGAATGAATTATTTGGCTACAACAAGTTTAGAAACTTTTTTAAAATTTATAATACGTGTTTTTATTAATTTATATCAAATTTGCGTCTAAGTATGAACATCAAAATGTTAGGAGAGATTTAGTAGAATATCTTTCATTATACAGAAGGGGAAACCTAATTCAACTTAAAAAAATAAACACTGAACCCCCCCCCCGAAGAAAAAAACGAATCACCCTGAACAATTTTCGATCTAGTAATCGGTTCTTCATGCTTCAGGGCTCAATCCTTATGGTTTAAAGGGATGGTCTCAAATATGCTAATTAATTAGTGCAGATAATATTTTAGGTTACGAAATCAGTCTCAAAAACGTACTTTCTCCAAAAAAACATGCATTTTTTTTAACTGATACAGATTTCCGACCCCCCAGAAATAGTATATAAATATAGTGGGTAGCCTCAATCTGACAAATATGTTCCCAAAATCTGCAAACCTGTCGCCATAGTTTGGTTCGGAGAGCGAACCAAAGTATGGACCCCTTAATGTTGACTTCACTTTTTGCGTTTTTCACCATATCTCGAGAACTTTTTAAGCGAATTAAAAGAAATTTTTTCATTATAAAAACCTGTCTTATAATCCCTGGAGTACCCCTCTGATATTTTCCATTTGTTTTCTCTAATTCTTTCGTTGGAATTAGTTTATCTCCCCATTCGATATCGCTGCTTTGGTTCCCTTTAACCTTGGAAGCTAGACTCAATACTGTCAATCCCTGGTTTAACCTTAATTTCATATATCCATCCATTTTTGGCGTAAAGTAACAGTGAGCAAAAAGTCAACTTATTATTTTTTTATTATTATTCTTGAAATTGGGTACGTTAAGGTCAGCAGACTAGTCCCTCCAGTTCGGTGCCACGTGCCTGAAAGTATATTAAGGCCTAAATGCTCTTAAAGGCATTGAAAAGCTAACTTTTATAGCTATAATGACCTCAGGGCCTTGAACAATCAAGGTCTCATATTAGCATCAGTCATTTCTTAATACTCAAACTTTACGACAAATTCAAGATGACACAAAAGATCACGCACACGTGTGTCCCACATATTCTGTCATAACTCAAGGGCCACCGCGACCATCAATGTCCAACAAGAAAGGAAACTGTGATTCCTTATCAGAACCAATACAGATACCTATCCTGGGGTTTTTTGAATCCTCTGCCAAATATCGGGTTCATTGTCAGCGTCCTATAATCCTCAAGAATCAACATTCGTTATGAACCCACGGGTGGGGTGGATTTGGGGTAAGAACACTTTCACACACCCGTAACTTACCATACCGTTATATGCCTCAACAGAAAAAAAACCTACCCTCTATTGTTAGATCCAACAAGTGATTTGGAGCAAATATTTTTTATAGGACTAACCGGTAACGGATCTTTGGGGAAGGGGGTTGTAAAAGAAAACGCACCCGCAAGGTGGGGTGGGGTAAAAAAAATTTATGCACGGGCTTCGTATAGCACCTTGTATACAGGAAGCGCACCTTTAATGTCTCCCAGGGGTTGACACAATAGAATTAAAAATTTAAACTTGGGAATCGGGTCAGAATTTCAATGGAAGCAGTTCAGTTTCGATCTTAACCTGTCTTCATAAAAAGAGATTTGTTGTGTTGGGTAAGGCTGGAGAGGGTAGGGATAAGAAAGAGGGCATTTTTTTAAATGCCCGATATTTTATTTAGGTTGGGATAGTAAACTATTATCTTATTTAAATTCAGATCATCACAGTATTTTAGCCATTTTAGACCGGAAATTTTATTACCGGTATCGACGTAGAATGGCCTAAGAACTTAATTTCCCATGAACTTCATGCTTCGGTAGAATGTTTCTGTGATCAACAAAAACTGAAATAACTTAACTCATTAATTTAATTCGTTTGAAAAATTAGACATCACTTTAATTTTTTAATGGTTTTGATAAATCGGGAATGTTTGCTAAATAGAAGTCAATGAACAAAAAGTTATAATTCATTTATTTATTAGTTTTATTTTTAATATTTTGCTTACTTGAAAGTTCGTTGGAATAAAAATATTATTTTTTGCATTTTTTTTGTTTAAATTTATATAAACTTGATAGATTAACACGTTTTACGTAACAATTTGCACAAATCAAAACACATTTTCTACCTATTATAAAACTTCTAAATTCAAAGATAATTAAATGCGAAAAAGTATTTCTTTAAAAATTTGTTATTATTTTCTATTATTTAATTTTTATAATGATCGTGAATTTTGAATTACAAGATATTCAGTAGAGTGTCCGACAAATAATTACGTCCACAAAAAAAACTTAAAAAAATGTTTACTTTTTTTTCTTGAATCCAATTTCGAATTTTGTTTTTCTATATTACCTGATTCTAAATTAGATTTGTTACGCAATTAAAAAATATTTAGTATTAAATTAAAAAGTAAAATATAATAAGTAATTATTAAGAAAAGTTGAATTGTCTTTGGATAAACGTGTTTTATAATTATATGTGGGCAAAAATGTTTTGATTTATTCAAATAGCGCCAGAGGTTTGGCGAAATATGCGTCAAGTTTAATTAACATTATGATGCTCATATTATTGACCGTTTTCTTGACTTAACTAAAAGAACATACATCAATTTTTGATCTGTTATTAATAACCGAATTCAATAGTTAATAAAATAATAAGTAATTGTTAAAAAAATTGAATTGGCTTTGGAAAAACGAGTTTTATAATTGTGTGCAAAGATGTTTTGATTTATTTGAATAGTGCCAGAGATTTGTAGAAATGCGCATTGAAGTTTAATGAACAATAAGATGGTCATATTGTCGACCGTTCTCTTGACTAAACTAAGGGGATATCTGACAATTTTTGGTCTGTCATTTATAACTTAATTCAATAGAAAAAAAAATTTAATATAGAAAATGCCAGATATTTGTCGAGAATTTTTTTCGTGTTAGCTCATGTTGTTATAGATAATATTTGGTCTATAATTAATAACTTAATTTAAAAAAAAGAGAATGCTTTAAATTAAGTTAGGCCAAATATAGGTCGAAACAATTAGTCCCTATAGCTCATGGTGTTTAATATACTTTGGCCAATTATTGATAACTTTATGTGAAAAGAAATGATGCTTCAAATTAAGTTACATCAAGTTTGAACAGATAAATAATTTCTTTGGTCATAAGGATCCCAAAGAACCCTGGGTCTCTTTCTGTATTCTAATATTTGATTCAATACATTGAATTAAAAAAAATATCTAAAACCAACGTTATTGGAAATTATATTTTAACTAGGAGCCCCTTGCTCTCTTTGCTCGCAAATTTCAGCAGTGGTCTCTCTTTCATCTTTGTTTTTTCTCCTTAAAATTCGATATTTTTTTTTTAAAAAAAGATTTTTTTTTATAAAATATATAATTAATATGTTATTTACGAAGATTTTATTAGTATGTAAATCGAAACAAAGTGAACGATAACTTGGATTTGAAAAAAAATCAACTGAATTTGAAAAAAAAAAATTAACTTCAAATTAGGAATCTAGAACACGCAATAAAAGGTAATTTTACTTGATAACAATCTATAACGATTATCTTACATTGTGAAAGAATTCAAATAGCAAACGATTTTCACCTTTCTTTTGACAATTTTAATACAGTTGTTATGATTTATATCTCATAACATATCGTTGATTTCTCTTATTTCTTTTATTTCACTTATGCATTTTTTGGGTACTTTTCGTATCAAGTCAAGCATGCTAATTAAATGATGAGCTTGAGAGAGATAAATGTTTCCTAAACAATGGAGCAATAGTAATTAAAGCAAAAACGTTAAAAAAACGAAAAATCCTTAAAATTGCAATAACTATCAAGCAAATTAGTATCTTGAAAAAAAAAGAAGAAAAGAAAAAACTCAGGTTAGAGTTTAAAATTGAAAAAAGCTGTTTTAGGACGTTAAATTTCAACTTTGCAGTTGATTTTCGAACTGTAAATCGGGCAACACAGTTTTTCCTTTTCTTTTTTACTTCAAGTTTAACAGTTTATGATGATTCTCAATGTAATAATCGAATCTTAAATTTTTTTTTTTATCCGATCGAATTCCAGTACATTTTTTTCGCACCTTCGTAAAGTTTCTAAGTTTCATGGATTTTGTAACTTAAAAGATGTTATGCAAATATACAGTAAATATATAAGATGTAAGATAAAGGGGTAAAGTGAGAAAAAATTCGCAAAAAGAGCATGCAAAATCACAAAATCTTTAACAGAAAAATTTTAATTAAAAAAATAATGTTAATTTTATAAGCCTATGTGACCCTTTCAGCTTGTCAAATTTCAACCCTGTAATTGCATTCCTACGTCATGCAGAGCACCTATCATGGTGTTTTTTTCCTAAAAGTTTAAAATTTTTAAGATAATTCTCGAATGGTATTTTTTTTCACTCCATTGTACACACCTTTGTAATTTCAAATTTCTATGTCTTATAGGTTTAGTGCAGCAAAACAAAGTTGAGCATCTAAAATAGCAGCGACTGTCTTTTTTAATAAAGAGAAGAAAAGAAAATATTTTTCTAGATCATCACTAATCATTTATCGTTAAGTTATAGTACGTAATCGTTTTTTTTAAATCGGTAATGATCGTTTAAAGAGAATTTTACGTCATCGCATTTATTATTCTTTGTCTTCTGCATGATATTCAGTTCAGAGAAGATTTTTTAAATCGTCAATAACTGAGAAAAGAGTGCATTTGGTAATTGCATTAAAATAATAAACATGGATCGTGCAGTTTTACATAAAATTGAAAATTTTGTTCTTTAAAAACCTTTTAGCTCATAATGATGCTACAAGTGTATCAGAGCGTTCCTCTTTTGAAGGATTAAGTTCTATTAAAAATTGTTTTGAATAATCTTCTAATCTCTTGATGAAATCGTTCGCTGATAAGGCTGTTATTTTTTTTAGCATCAGCATACATTTATAAAATTTAATACATTTTTAATCAATATTTAGATTTAGGAGTATTTCTTTTTAAAAAAAAAATTAAATCAATTTTCTCGTTTTATGCTTAAATATTTTGACATGTTCATAATTATATTTTGAGTCCATTTTATAGAAATTCAAATAAATTAAACGATACAAATCTAGGTAATTTGAAAGAATATGGCAAAATGGATTTTCTATTGTATGAATAAATTTTAATCTTGTTTTTCTCTAAATTGTATTCCAAAAACGGTGAATATTGTTTTGGGAATTTTGAAAAACCGTTTATTATTTCCTTTTAACAAAAATTCGTATATAAGATACAAATTTATTCTATGTGGATTTCGGTACGAATTTCATTTGGATCAATTGATTTAATCATGGATTCTTTTGCTGCCTGTCTAAGTGTGGGAGATTTTCGTGGTTTTTCATTCCATGTAACTCAGAAGCCAGTTAGTTTCTTTTGAAATGTCCTTCTGAGCTGTGGTGGTTCAGATGATAGAGCTCTTGCCTCCCAATGAAGTGATTCAGTTTCAAATCCAAGCGTTGGTTGGTCCATACAAATTGCGCTTTAGAGTTGCACCAACCACAGCGCTGACATAAAAATATCCTCAGTAGTAGACTGATCATGAGTCATAATCCCACGGTCGTCGGACTAACCGCGGGAGCTTTTCGTGGTTTTCCCATTAATGTAACGCAAATACAGGTTAGTTTCATTTAATTGTCCTCCACTAAGGTTAGTTTGACCCAATGCTTGATCCGGGAGTATCCTTGTCTTCTCGACTGAGTTCAAAATTACAAGGCTACGGGGTTGAACATTAATAGTCGCTACTAATTATAAGACTAACGAAATTGAACATTCAATATCGGTAAAAAATTAAACGACTCACACAAAAAATAATACTTGCGTTACAAACAAGTGACTCGCAGTGTGGAATCGTAATACTGGTATATCTTTACACAAAGTACGAGATTTTGCATCGTTTAAATGATTGATGCCTTTTTAATGCTTAAGAGATTATGCAATCAAGCAGATTTAAACATCTGATATGAAAACCTATTGTTTCCTTCCGCAGTTGTGTCTGTTCGAATATGCATGATTCACTTGATTTACCAATCGAAAAAGATTGATATAGCGTCTTCTCCAACACTTAATCAAAAATCCATCGGAACGTATAAAAGGCCTTGTTCCTGTCTAAAATTTTGTACGCTAAGAAAAGAAAACATCTCGAGTAGAAATATTTATCTGGAGTGTCATGTATGTATTTTAAAGCATAGTTGGCGGAATGCTGATTGGCGGAGGAAATGATTAAAGATGTTCGAAGGCAGGCATAAATAATGAGGTCGTTAACTTTCACTTTTACCTGTTTTTTTATTCAAAAAATGCAATTGCTCTTTCAGGGGAATTTAAGGAATTTTATCAAAAAATTGCAAAAGAATTTGATTTTCATTTGGATTAATTTAAAGCATTTAATCATGAAACAATCTTTTGCTAAGCGAATACTGGAGGAAACATAGCTGCCATTATCAACGGTGAGATGAGTAGTTTTGAAAAATATGATAGAAAATAATTTTTCTTCTGGCTGCTAGTCAATGATAGGTCTCGAAAACATAATCTTTGATCGACAATCATCAGTGTAAGACGAATGACATTTTTGTGCGAGATATTATTTTGGTTTCTACACAATGCAGAACAGAACTAATTGGATCCATTAATTGAATAATTTGAATCTAATTAATATTATGAATGAATTGGGTTCATGAGGCTGTTAACTCTCACTTTTATGTGATATTTTATTCAAAAAATGTAGTTACTCTTTTAGTGGAAAATGAAGATTTTTATCAAAAACCGCAAAAGAATTTGATTTTTCGTTTGGATTTACAGATTAATCATTATTGAATTAAAATAATTTTGATACATTTAATGCATTTAATCAAGAAACAATCTTACTTAGCGAATACTTGAGGAAACATAGATGTCATCATCAACAGTGAGATGAGTAGTTTTGAAAAGTGTGATAGAAATTTTTTTTCTTGTAGCTAGTCAATGATGGGCCTGAAAAACATAATCCTCGATAGACAATCACCAGTGTAAGACGAACGTTTTATAAAATGACATTTTTGTGCGAGATATTATTTTGGTTTTTACACGATATGGAACAGAACTAATAAATTCCATTAATGAAATAATTTGAATCTAATTAATGTTATAAATGAATTGGGTCCATGAAGTCGTTAATTGTCACTTTTGATATTTGTTATTTTTGATATTCGTTATTAAAATGAAGTGGAATTATATTTTCAGTGGAATTGAAGAATTTTATCGAAAAATTGCAAAGGAGTTTTATTTTTTATTTGGATTAATTTAATGCGTTTAATCAAGAAACAAACTTTCTTGGCAAATACTGGAGGAAACATAGCTGCCATCATCAACAGCGAAAAAAATAGTTTTGAAAAATATGACCGAAAATTAATTTTTTTCCTTCTTGTTGTTAGTCAATGATAGGACGCGAAAACATAATCTTTGATCGACAATCATCAGTGTAAGATGAGCGTTTTATAAAAAGAAATTTTTTTGCGAGATATTATTTTGTTTTCCATACAATACAGAGCAGATTTAATTGATTCCATTAATTGAATAATTTGAAAATTATGGTTATAAATGAATTGGGTCCATGAGGTCGTTAACTTTCTCTTTTATCTGTTATTTTATTAAAAAAATGGAATTACTTTTTCAGAGGAATTAAGGAATTTAATCAGAATATTGCAAAAGAATTTGATTTTTATTTTGATTTACAAATGAATTCTTACTGATTAAGAATAGTTTTGATGCATTTAATAAGAAAAAATCTTTGCGAATTTTTGACGAAACATAGCTGCCATCATCAACAATCCCCATTAATTGAATTATTTGATGAATTTTATCAATGAATTGGGTCCATAAAGTTCGATTACTTGAATGGAATAAAATAATCGAAGGGAAACGGAATTGAATGGAATGATTTAATTCTATTTATTTAATTTCCAGAGTTTAACTTAAATGCATTAATGGAATTTCAGTGCATTTGTTGAATTTTCATGGATTAAATGGATTACATTAATTGAATACTTGTTGTTGGTTAATGATAGTTTACAGAAACGAAATCCACGTTAGACAATCATCAGTGTCGTAAGACGAACCTTTTTGTAAAATGACATTTTGTGCTAGACATTATTTGGGTCTCCATATAATTAGAACAGAATTAACTGAATCCATTAATTGAACTATTCGAATCTAATGGTTGATCGGTGTAGTGTCCATGGGGAGAACTATAGATATCCAGGAGTGTGCAAAACACAGCCGGCTAACTCCTTCATGTTGTCGGACTCTCAATGTCAAAGGGGAAGAATTCCCCAAGCTGAACCAGGGATCTTAAAATAGCAGGTCAGTCAAAAATATGTTCTGGTGTTAGTGGAATATTATCACAGTTACTGCAGAGACGGTAGGTTCTACTATTGCCATCTCTCAGGATTTTCATACCTCGATAGAGACTAGTTTTAAGGCGGATGATAGTTTTGGTAAGGTCTCATTCGAATCTAATTAATTTTATCAATGAATAGGATTCAGGAAATTTAATTAATTCGATTTGAATGAATTCATTGAATTGAATTTGTTAAATTCCTATAGATTAATTTAATTGCATTAATGAAATTTCCATGTATTTGTTGAACTTTCATGGATTAATTGGATTACGTTAATTAAATTTTCATACAACAACACACACACACGAAAAAAAAAAAACTGTTGCAATGTATTTGCATTTTTTTAGGTGTATTTTTTTTTAGCCTAATACAAGCGTATTCTCTCTCTCTCTTTTTTAAAAATTGTTATTGAGCGGATTTTGAAAATCATAATCAGGGATCAGATATTTGGTGATCATTACCATGGCGGGTCTAATATAGCTCATAATGAAATATATCGTTGCATAATCTTAAGAAATTATTTGCAAGATAGTTCCTTTCTTCTTGAAATTAGATATCAAATTTTTAAATCAATGTTTTACACGGATATTCTTTTGCATAAAATTTTTTGGAATGTACATAAAAACGAATCAATTCTTTTTTAAATTTCAGAACTAGTATATCTGTTTAAAAATAAACAATTTTCATTTGTTTATGGAACCTTTTGATAACTTTTTACTATGAATTCGCTTTATATGCTTTCTTATTTCAGTAACTAAATATATTTTTCGAATAAGTTAAGGGAAATGATTTCATGAGATGTCCTTTTTATGACCTTCTATATCCTTATAAAGATACTTTTGTGCTGTTGTCATTGATTAATTGAGATCCTTAAATAAGTTTACTCATAAAGTTGACTTTTAAGGAACTAAACACTATGATAAGCAATACTATTCATACATCCGTAAAGAGTCAACAGATGGTTTGATTTAATTATAAACGTTTAAGCATGCGATTTGAAGTTATATCGATGCGTTAAATGACTAATACTGATGAGATGACTGATGTGTTAAGGACTGGTTTAGTAGGTCTAATATCAAAATAATTAATCTATTAATAAGGATATTTCTCCTAAAAACAGTTGTGATAACCTTGCCAAGTTTCTTCAGATTTTTTTTAATAATTTTAATGATATATTCTCACCCTTGACGTTAGTGCACACTTTAAAAATATTTAAATTTGGTTAGTTACATTTCTTAATACAGAATTCTTTGTCTTTCGTCCAGTAAATGAGCGATAGTATGAAAGCATTTGCTGTTTAAAGTTTTAGAATGCAGGATATAAACTTTTTCTGAATTTTTGCTGTATACCATCATTTCTTAAAGCTCGCTATAATTTTTTCTTATTATTTCTTTATTAATAATGAGAGGAAAAAAAGAAACTATGAATTATTTTTTTAAACTCTTTTGCAATATTAAGTTTGAAATGAAAAAATTTTTCACGTTATAAATAACTAAATAAATCATTTAACTAAATCTTGATTTATTTTAACATTTCTTTAAAGGGAAACGGTAGGGCATATATCAAAAATGCTAAAATTAAGTCACCAAAAAAAAAAAGGACAATCCTGAATAACTTTTGATCTAATGATTGGATCTTCACGTTCTAGGACTTCATCTTAATGGCTCGAGGGCTGACCTCAAATATGCTAATTAATAAGTGAATACGATATTTTAAGTTGCGAAATCAGACACAAAAAAGTATTTTCTCTGAATAAACATACCTTTCTTTCGACAGATTCAGAATTCTGACCCCCAAAATATAGGGGATAGCTGCAATCTGGGAAGTATGGTCCCCATAGTTTGTTTAGGAGAGCGATCCAAAGTTTGGACCCTCTAATGTCAATTTGATTTGTTACGTATTTCACCATATCTGGAGAACTTTTAAAGCAAATTGTAAATATTTACTATTTTTTATTATTCTATTTATTAATAGTCGTAAACCTTCTGAATTGTAAGGTATATAATGTTTTAGATAATTTCAAAGTATCTGATTTTACATGATAGAATACAAAATTTGAGCAAAATCGGTTCTTTATTTCCTGAGAAATCAAATTTAAAAAATACGACTTTTATAAAAATTGCTTTCTCAAGAACTATTCAACCGATTTTGTTCAAATTTTTTATTTTGAAAAGTGAAATTAGATACTTTAAAATGATGTAAAATTGTTTACCTTACACCTCAAATTTGTTATTAACTATTACAAAGTAAAGTAATTTCTTTTGCAAGTATTTATCCTTGCAAAAATAAATTTCATAATTGTGTGCAAAGATTTTTCAATTCGCGTTCTCGGGATAAGGCGGAATACGCAAAAAATATAATTAACATTAAGGGGTCCAAACGTTGGATCTCTTTCCTGATCAAACTAAGGGGACCATATTTCCCAGATTGCGACTACCCCCTATATTGTGGGGGTCAAAAATCCGACTCCGTCGAAGAAAAGGTATGTTTATTCAGAGAAAGTACGTTTTTGAGTTTGATTTCGCAATTTAAAATATCTTCTGCACCAATTAATTAGCATACTCGATGTCACTTCCTCAAACCATTGAGATGGAGTTCTAGAACGTGAAGATCGGATCACTAGACCAAAAGTTATTCAGGGTGGTTCGTTTTTTATTTTGCGAATTTTTCCTCTTTTCTCAGAAACTACTTAAAGTATCGCTTTGAAATTTTTGGGGGATATTTGAGATTATATCAGTTGTATGTTTCAGCGTCAACAGGAATACTTTTTGAGTTATAAAAGATTTCTGCTCAGAAATTAAAAGTTTTTAGTTAATAATTTAGTAAAGAAAATTCTGCCAAAGATATGAATTAACAGTTATCATAGTGTACACATGCATATGTAAAAATTCTCAAAAAAAAAGAAAGAAAAAAAAACTGAAGCAATATTAGATACTGAGAAGAGATACTCGAAAAAGGTCAGTTTTAGCATTATTGGTATATGCTCTACCGACTCCCCTTAATTTTTCAATATAGCATATTATCGGAGTTGACGACGTAGTTATAGGTCAATAACTGGTCAATTGTTCTCTTATTTACGATTCGTCACCTTGGCAGAAAGTAATATTTAACAATCGAATCTTTTGTTTTACTTATTATTTTTTAAAGTTAGAGTCAATGTGGTCAAAGTAAACCCAATTCTCTTATGCATCAATGGACATCATTATTGAATAAAATGTCACAGCAAAATTGAGGTATGCAAATCACACACTCATATGCCTCCAATGTTTATTATATTTAAAACAAATAGTTATATTATGCATAACTTACTATGGATTTTGTTTTTTACAATATGCTTTTGCTATGGATTTCGCAGATGTAAGTTGTTAAGATATTCAAATTGCTTGCTCAACAAATTAAATACTAACAACATTACAAATTAATTGTTTTCGCACTTTTATACTATCTGCAAGTGGAAACCCTTTTTTGCTCCAATCTTGAAAGCATTATAACCATCAACGATGATTTTTTACAGCGCAATCAAGGATCTATCAGTAATTTCCTTTTTTTTTTTTTTTTTTGCACTTAAGGAATGATAGTTGACGTTAAGGTTCTAATAGTTGTGGGCGAAAATTGAAAAGCTAAGCTTTTACAAAACTCCATTTTTAAAGTCGATCGATACTATTTTTGAATAACAATAACTAGTACACCTATTAAATAAAAGTAATGGAAACTTCCAGACAGAATGAACTAGAGATTGAAGGGAGGAATTTTAAGTTAGTATTCATATACTATAAATATTACTGCATTTATGCATACTATCTATACTGCCCAATATTCAAAATCCATTTTTAAAAAAAAATCTTTTAGTCAATGTATAGTGGATTCTGTCTGTCAGTTAAATACAAATTTTCATTAAAATATGTGTTTCAGTTTTTGCGAAGTCATACCCACTGGCGAGAGGTCCAAGGTTCTCAGAAAGTCAGCTTTCACCGTCTAATTTTTAAAAATATTTGGAGGAAAGTTTCATAAAATATTTTTTACGTGGTACTTTCCTATGTTTAAATTTTGCATAAAAGAAATTTTATATTTTAATTAATAATAAAGGAAGCGCCTCGAAAACCTTTAAGAGAAAAGCATAAAAACATATATGTAAAAAAAACAAAAAAAGAATCTTTAGAGTAGCATAAATACCTTCGTTTATTAATTTTACACGGACTAATGTATGTTAGCATTATTGCATACTAGTATTGTATATTAAAAACTACACTGTTTTTACTTAATTAAAAAAAAATTTAGAACCCGCATTATTTTAAAAGTTTGACAAAAGAATCTTGAAAGATAATACATTTGTTCATTTTCAGAAATTTTGCACGAAAAATGTTATTGACTTTATTCTCGACTCTGTTTCGAGTTCTCAATGGTAGGGGTAGTATTTGCAGAAGTTGTTTCAACTTCTAGCAGAAGATTCGCGTGTATTGATTTTGTTCTTTTCTTTCTTTTTTTTTTTTGCTTACATCATTTTTCGGCTTATTTTTTAAAAAAAATAATTACGAAAAATTGGTTTACAAGTAGCGCAGTCATTCAGCTTTTGGGTACACTGTGCGTTGAAGCACTAATTTGTTATCTGAAACTAAGATGTTTAAATTCCCTCAAGATGACCTATCAAGCCGAATTCAATGGTAATGCATGAACCTTTTGATAAAGATAGGACAACGTTGTTCTTTTTTTATTAATCTTTTTCGATGCTCTAATTAAAGGCAAAAATATATTTTGGCATTTTTTAACTGCAAAAAACAGTCTAATAGTTAATAAAAAAACTGTTATATTGTCGAAATTATATTTGCATTAAAATTAAAAATCCCCTCCCCCCGCAAAAAAAAAAATAATTTGCAATTTTTTTCCATTTATATTCAAAAATTTATTAATAATAAATTTTGCAAATAAAAGCAATTCTAAAGAAGAATAATTGCTTCTCTTAAATCTAAATAACTGCAATAAGCCCAGATTTGAAATATTATTGTTAGGAAGTGAATTGTGTTTGGAAGATTTTAACTTTAATTCAGAAAAGACCCCTGTGTTTCATGGTGCATTTCATTACCATAAATTACTAAAATGCCTAATGTAATATTTTTTCACTTGCCTGAACTTAAATTAATAAAAAATAAATCAAAAATACACGAAAAATATGTTTTATTAAAATTCTGCGTCTAAGGGTTAAGGAGGAAAAACTGGAAAAATGGAAATAGCTCTGCCTGGACATCAGAGAAGGATAGCAAGACTTCCTGTTGGGTTTATTTGCTTCTTTAGGATAGATGGGAGAATATTAATTAGGTCTGAATGTCAGCATTCAAAATTAAAGGAATAACCAAAAGCTTTAATCCTCAATAATAAAGAAATATACTTCAAAAATTTATTTGATTCTGCTTATGTCTAAAAATTCCAGATTACTTTTATCTAAGAAAGTAAAGAGAAACTTCGATAATCTTTTTGAAGGTCCGATACTGTTTCTTCGTCTTAACGGAAATAGACATCCTCTATTTTCGTGAGATTTTCTTCAATCCTGGCCATAGATCCTTACCGTCATTTTCCTTTTCTTGAAGATTTTTTTATTTTATTATTTTTTTTTCCTTTAAAAGAGGAGTGCCACTAAACAGAAGGAGGTAGGCAAAGGGATTATACTCGTAAAAAATGGGTCAGCAGTGGGTTGTTTCCCTTACACAACGAATCGCAGCCCATTTAGGGTTAGAAATCTTTGTTTATTTTCTGTTAACCTCATGGGAAACAAACTTTTTTTTCACACAAAATTTTTTCCAACTTTGCGGTTATTTTGGGAAAAAAAATGTATCGAAAATATGCTTTAAAAGAAAATTAGATTGATTTTTTAGGGAGAAAATATTATATATTTAAGACTAGTTTATGAAAAAGAATGTTTTCACGAATAGCAAATTCTTTTCTATTTGTTTGAACAATCATTTTATAAAAATATTCTGGTTATGGTATTATGTTTATATCAGCAATTAGCATTTATTAAAATTTAATTTCTCCTCGCCGCTCAAATTTGTTTCAAAATTTAAGACAATTGTAAAAAAGTAGGTTATTTTATTGATGAACAATTGAAAGAAAAATCAGGCATTTATCAACGCATTTTTAAAATATATTTATTAATTTAATTTCTCCTCTGTGCCCAAATTTGCTTCAAAATTTAAGAGAATTGTAACAAAAGCAGATTATTTTATTGATGAACACTTGAAAAAAAACTAATGTATTTATCAACGTAGTTTAAAAGGTATTTATTAATTTAATTTCTCCCCAAATTTGTTTAAAAAATGAGAATTGTAACAAAAGCAGGTTATTTCATTGATGAACACTTGAAAGAAAACTAATATATTTATCAGCGTAGTTTAAAAGGTATTTATTAATTTAATTTCTCCCCAAATTTGTTTAAAAAATTAAGAGAATTGTAACAAAAGCAGGTTATTTTATTGATGAGCACTTGAAAGAAAACTAAAATATTTATCAACGTAGTTTAAAAGGTATTTATTAATTTATTTTCTCCCCAAATGTGTTTAAAAAATTAAGAGAATTGTAACAAAAGCAGGTTATTTTATTGATGAACACTTGAGAGAAAACTAATGAATTTATCAACGTAGTTTAAAAGGTATTTATTAATTTAAATTCTCCCCAAATTTGTTTAAAAAATTTAGAGAATTGTAAAAAAAGCAGGTTATTTTATTGATGAACACTTGAAAGAAAACTAATGTATTTATCAACGTAGTTTAAGAGGTATTTATTAATTTAATTTCTCACCAAATTTGTTTAAAAAATTAAGCGAATTGCTACAAAAGCCGGTTATTTTATTGATGCATACTTGAAAGAAAACTAATGTATTTATCAACGTAGTTTAAATGGTATTTATTAATTTAATTTCTCCTCTCCGCCCAAATTTGTTGACAATTTAAGAGAATTGTAACAAAAGCAGGTTATTTTTATTGACGAACACTCGAAAAAGAAAACTCATGCATTCATCAACATCATTAAAAGAGTAATCTTACCAATTTATCGACGCTCTGGGACGATGAAATAAAAAGAAATTAAGTTTCAATTAATTGGTTTTCGAAACATTTTTATCTTGGATAAATAATAGGTTTTACAAGATTTTGTCTTGTCATTTCTTATATATGTTTCAACAATGTCGTTGAGACATTTCAAATCTTAATTTTACTTTGTTTCATTAGAATGGTATCTCAATTAATATTAAGCTGAAATAATTTCTTTTAATAAATTTAAACTGTTTTGAACTAAATTTATTTTCAAATTTTTTAAGGCTCTTTTATTCTTTAACTACATTCTAAAATTAACATAGGAAAAAAAAGTAACTTTGAGAAAAAGGGATAAAATAATAAATAAAAAAATAATCCACCTTGTCTTACTAATGGTAATTAATTTGGGTACACTCAGCAAAATAAAACAACCAATCATCTTAATAACTTCTGATGCAAGCATCGGATTTTCACATATTACGCTGCATCCTTAAATTGCATGTATGGAATACCTTGATTAAGGCAATTAATTAATATAAGCGATTGTGTAATTTACGAACCCAAATGCCGTACACATTGATGTAAATGTCGACCCATTGTCCAAGCCGACCCCCTATTTTTGAACATGTGATAGCAAATATCTGGTACGGCATATGTATAAGACGACCACTAAAAAAAAGATGACAATTTCTAAAATTAGAAAACATAAAGTATACAAAATTGTCTCAAGAAAAGAATATTTCCCATCTAAAAGGCTTACAAAAACTGGAAACTTCCGCGCATCTATTATAGACGTATGTGTCAAATGATGCTAGGCGCGTTGCAAAATGTAGATTCAAATGTTATATCAAAATCTTTTAAAAAGTGTGGAATTTCGAATTCTTTGAATGAGGGTGAAGACGATTTTTTGTGAGATACAGTAGATGAGGAGGATACAACATACATTGCAGAGTGGGATTTGTAAGACGTATTGTATTGATTCCGACTCATATGATGTTCTGGATCTTTTTACTTTATGAATATTTTAAGTTTTCATCGCGTTAAAGTTCTTGAAATAAACTTAAATAATTCTTCTTAAATTTTCTTAATTTTTTTTCTGAACATAATTTAAAGTATCGTTTCTTTTTTATAGATAACAAATTATTATTTAGTATTATGAAACTCTAGGCTGTACTTGTTAACACTCTCTGTATTCTGTTTGTTAACCAAAGGGCCGAGTACTTGTTATTGTACATTTTCCATCAAAATGTTTTTGTACACTTAAACAACTATCTTTTTATATTCTATATTAATTACTCGCACAAGGACTTTAAACTGTTTTTTTNTGTCAAATGATGCTAGGCGCGTTGCAAAATGTAGATTCAAATGTTATATCAAAATCTTTTAAAAAGTGTGGAATTTCGAATTCTTTGAATGAGGGTAAAGACGATTTTTTGTGAGATACAGTAGATGAGGAGGATACAACAAGCATTGCAGAGTGGGATTTGTAAGACGTATTGTATTGATTCCGACTCAGATGATGTTCTGGATCTTTTTACTTTATGTATATTTTAAGTTTTCATCGCGTAAAAGTTTTAGAAATAATCTTAAATAATTCTTCTTAAATTTTCTTAATTTTTTTTCTAAACATAATTTAAAGTATCGTTCATAAAGAACTTCATATGTGTAGAAAATAAAAACAGAGAAAAGGCAAAGTTAATTTTGCCTTTTCTCTCATTTAATTAATTAATTAAAATAATTAATTAAAATAATTAATTAAATTAGTACTTATTAATCAATTAGTAATTAATTAGTAATTAATCAATATAATTAACCAATATAATTAATCGAATTGAAAAAAAATTAAGACAGGTAAATTAATACAGAGTTATTCATTTATGTCATTTTTTATAATTTATCGATATTTTATGATCAACGAATGTCAGATTTCAAAACCAGTGTATAAGCCAACCCCCTGATTTTCGTAAATTTTTAAAATTTTGAAAAGTTGACTTGTACACCGATATGTACGGTAGGTACTTTCTCTGAATAAATACATCTTTTTTTAGACTAATACGGATATTCTTCAAACTTCAATATATGAGAGTGAGGTAATTAGCCATTATAAAAAAACTTTGTAAATCAGCCATATAAATTAGTCACGTAAGCCATGCATATTAGCCAAAATATCGTCTCAATAATCTAGCTAAGTGGGTGGTTGAAAGTTTGAGAGCCCATATTTAAATTTTACTTTTCCGTGTTTTTCATTATATATAAAAAATGCTTTGAGCACAATTATAAAATTAATTATTCAAATTGAATTTTTCGTTCAAGACAATTTTTAATAATGTTGTATCATTTAATTACGAAATTTAATAACCATCGGAAAATGTTTTAATATAATATATATTATAGTTCTTACATAATGTTAAACAATTTATTTTTAAATGTAAAATTCAAAAATTTACCAATATCCGCTTAAAGAGAGGTCTGAAAATTGTCATTTTTATTTCCTTTGTTACTACAAAGCTTATTTCAGTCTAACTGCAGGATACTTTATTTAAAACTATTGAATTTAACATAACATAATTGTTTTGTTGCTTTATAATGCAGAATTTTTCTGTCAGTAAGAAATTAAATACTAAAAATAATAAATGCTTATTTAAAAACTTATTTTCATGAAATAAATAAGGTTTAGGTAAAATATTTTTTATTCGTGGAGCTTGTTACGGTAAAATGTATTAAAACGTAAAATTTACTCTTGAATAAACCATAGAAACATATTTTCCTGATTATTTCGGTTTCTAAAATTAAATATTGTTTGAACTAATTAAATAATTTCAGTTAAACCATTATTAAGAGTTCAAATCAGATCATTTAATTAAAAATTGTTATTTATGATTCGTTTTTCCCTTATTTAAGTTTCGCTATTAATAAGTCAAAATTTATAATTTTACTCATAATTTATAATTTTATTTATTATCTACTCTAATTATCTTAATAGAGTAGATAATAAATAAAATTATTATTACTTTAGTATCTAAAATATTCTTGATCAANATCCGATCATTTAATTAAAAATTGTTATTTATGATTCGTTTTCCCCTTATTTAAGTTTCGCTATTAATATTAAGTCAAAATTTATAATTTTACTCATAATTTATAATTTTATTTATTATCTACTCTAATTATCTAAATAAGTCTACTTTAGTATCTAAAATATTCTTGATAAAATTACGGTATGAAATACCAGCAATTTGGGTGCATCATCCGTAAAATCCATTATTACCGAAAAATATTATACAGTAAGTTTTACAATAATTTTTATCTAATTAGAATGATTCAGTGATTTTACGGTAATTATTACTGTAAGAACTACTGTATATCTGACTTTTTACATTATATAAAATTGACAGTATACCAGAACATGTTTCAGTAAAAATAGCAATGTTCAGCAAAAGCACCGACACACCAAGTACCGGTACTTTTTTCATCCTAATTTGAATCGGAATTTTTTAGAGTATAAATTAAATTATAAAATATAAGTTAAATTTCGGAAATAAACATGGATATATAAACTAAAGTATATATTCGAAATTTGAGTCAAGGGTTAATGTCGTGTATGCTAATTAAATACGAACTGTAACTTTCAAATGTCACCCAAGGATTAAATGAAATTCGAGGCTCGCTCCATGGAGTATAATAAAATTATCTTATAAATTCTTTTGCTTAATTTCAGTAATGACTTGCAGCAGAAAGCTTATGAAATGGCCAGCACGTCTAGGTTAATTAATTAATGTCAGTCGTCATTCGAGTTATTCACATTTTATCCGCATATATTAATTCTGTTGAAATTCAGTAGCCATTTTAATTATACTTCTAACGTCAGTTTCTAAGCCCATTTTTTTGGTTTTGTGACTACTAAGGTTCAATTCCGTAGTCTTGTAATTTAAAACCCAATCAAGAAGGCAAGGGAAGTATTGGAAAAAATTTGCCTCCGTGAAGGACTTTTCGATTGAACTAAACCCACATTTGCGTTACATGGAGGGGAAAACTATGAAAACCTCCGATGATTAGCCGGACCGCAAGGGTCTCTGTGAAAACATTTGAAATTTTCAGATATTTCATTATTATTAAAAACTCTAATTCCTATTATTGTTGGTAATTATTTATTATCACTAGTCTTCAACCTTGTCTTTTATATTTTCTCTTAATTTGCAAATTCTGAAATTCAGCGGCTATTATGTCTTTATAACTAATAACAGTTTAAATTATTAGAAAAAGCATGTTTTAATAATTTCCGTATCTACTTTTCTAAGAATACGAATTTCAGATATCTCAATATTTTCATATTGTTAAAAATCCTCATATGAGCAATTATATAAAGTAATCAATTATTATTACAAGTATTATTGCAGATAATTAAATTTTTTTTTAAATTTACAAACCCCGATACTCATGGGCCATTATGTCTCAGCTACTAACATCAGTTTGAATTATCTGAAAAATTTCATTCTCCACTTTTCTAAGAAAACAGTGGAAATTTTCTGATATTTCAAAATTAGCAAATTATTAAGTATCCTCGTATGAGTTATTGTTGCAGGTTATTGTTTACCAGCCTTTTTTTTTGTTGATTATTCACATTTTTTTCGAATTTGCAAATTCTGAAATTCTGCGGATATTATGTTTTTCTTTCTAACATCAGACAGAAATATCGGAAAAATTAAATTTTAATAATTTTACTATTTACTTTAAGAAAATTCGAAGAATTTTCAGATATTTCAATATTATCACATTGTTGCAAAGTCTCATATGAGCTAATATTTAAAGTAACTATTTATTATTAAAAGTCATCCTCTGAGTTATTAGCATTTTATTTTTTTAATTTTCAAATTCTGAAACTCAGGGGACATTATATCTCCGCTATACTAATATCTGTTTGAGATGTCTGAAAATTATGTTTCAAAAATTTTATTGCCTACTTTTCTAAGAAAATACGAAATTTTCAGACGTTTCAATATTATCGCTTTGTTGAAAATCCTCTTTTGAACTATTTTATTACAAGCAATTATATATTAGTAGAAATCTTCATCCGAGTAATTGCATTTTCTCTGAATTTAGAAAATTCTTAAATTCAGACGTCAATACGTTTTAACTACAAGTATTTGTATGAAATACCTGAAAAATTAAGTTTTAGTAGTTTTATTATTTACCTTTCTAAGAAAATAGGAAAAATTTTCAGATATGTCAATATCATCACATTATTGTAAGACTTTATTCTAGTCAATTATTCTCTTTGTACCAAAATAAAAAAAAATCGCAAATCCCATCAATAAACACCACTTTAAAATCTTTCTAAAGAGATACAAAGAATTTTAGAAATAAAAATCACTTTGAAGAACTTCGCAAGGTTGATATTTTATATTATGATATTCTTAGTGTAATTTTATATTATAATATTTATACTCTCTATAAATTTCAGTTAATGTATAACATATATCTACGTCAGACTTGGTATATTTGCGAATACTTTATAAATTGCAAAAGGTTTATCATCTCTTTTGCAAATTGCAAAAGGTATATCATCTTGATGGCTGAATCCACTTCATTCGATTTTCGCCACTGGTCTCTTATTTATCAAACAATATACATCAGTAATAAAATACTCTTTCTGTTCCATGAGTTTTCACATCTTAAGAAGAGGGTAAAATTAATCTATTAATCATCTATTGAAAGAAAACTCCTCTCAATTTAAGATAAAAGGTTCACATAGTAGTAATCAGAAAAAAAAGCGAACTATCCCAACTCAATGTAAGTTTGTGAAGTGAATATACACTTATTAATTTGAAAGGATGAAAGGAATAGGAGTGATATAAAAAATGGACTGAACTCATCACCCTTCATAACTTCTGGCAAATATACCAAAATTGAGGGAAAAAAAATGTGTCACTAATGTATATTTAAATGAGGAATAAAAATGTGGCAAAATTTTGACAGATAATTATTGAGGACTGCGAAAAGGAAATTATCAAAACCAGTTTGGTTGCCGTGTTTAGTTTGAAAGTGTTTTAAATTATTAATGTTAATCTCTCATTTAGCTCAAACCCTTTAAAAAGATTTAGTGCTTTTGATAGTATCTTTCTAGAGTCGCGGTGGCTCAGGGGATAAAGCACTCGCCTGAGAATGAAGTAACCCAGGTCCAAATCCCAGCTGTGGCTGGTTGGTGCGTGCTCTCCCGGCTCGCGCCGTTCACAATGCTGACATAAAATACTCACAGGGGTAGGCGGATCATGGGTCAGAAACCCCTTGCCGTCGAAATTGAACATTAAACTCAGAATTTGATTTGGTTATATATATTTTATTTTATATCGGTCATTGAATAGCCAACCCAGTTTTAAGGTTAACGATTACTAATGTTCAACCCCGTAGCCTTGTAATTTTGAACCAACCCAGAAGACAAGGAAACTCCTGGATCTGTACTCCCAGAGATATGATTTGTCATGGGAACGTGGAGGATTTTGTGACTCGACAGATTTAACGTACATCAGTCGCAATTTACTACACAGGGAGTCTTCGGCCGGAGGGGATCGAACCCACGACCTCTTGGACATGGCTATACCGGCTTTGGTTATATATATTGAAAAAAAAAAACCTTCATTGTAATTTATTTGTCAGGTCTCGGTAACGCTTTTGTTTCTTTCTCGTATAAATGCCACGTAATGTACTTATGTTTTTACTTCAGTTTAAAAAGGATGTTTAAAATACGTGTGGAGGGTGTTGATTACTTGTCACCCTGAATGTTTTCAGTTCTCTAATAGCTCTCTAATATTAATATTAATGAAACTACATTTTTTTCTTGAATAGAAAAAAATGGTAAATAATTAATTTATTTAAAAAAATGGGGAAAAAAATCAAGCCAAATGCATGGTTTGACTAAAGAAAACAAGACTCCAGGAGCTGTTCGGTGTGCAGTTTCTGTACGCTTTTTTCGTTAAAGTAAAAGTATGCACTCTGAAACATTTAATTTTTATAGATAAAAAGTAAGGTTCTTTTTTTGTACATTTATTTGATAGTAACCTCCTTGTTATGTATACCACTTTCAGCCCACCATTCTTCAGATATAAATTCTCAATTTAATTTAGAATTTGAAAATTCTACATTAAAAATATAACGAATTAAATTAGAAATGCAACTAAATATAATTTGTGACAAATTCGTGTCAATTTTAACATTTTTGTTGTTGCTCGCATTACATAAATTTCATAGTTAATACCTATGATTCATTTTTAGAAAACGTCCTGAAATGTTTACAAAAACGTATTTAGTTGAGAATTTATTAATATATTAATTTATCTTTACAGAATTTTCTGATGAAATTTTTTTTTTTTAATCTTCTTATTAAAAACAAGAACCAGTTGGCCCAAATAGTAAAAAAAAAAAAACAAAACACTTTTAATGAACTAAAAGTTCTTTTATTTCCATAAATTTATAATTAGTTTGGGAAATAAAATTAATCTAATATTGCCAATAATAAGAAAATTTTCGTTTCGGTACATTTTGGAGTAACATAAACGATGAAAAATTCCAAGAATTTACTAAATGAAATCTGGAAGAAAAAATTTTATAACCATTAATAATAGTTGTCTCAAATAGCATTAAAAGAACTTTTGATAAACCAAAAGTTCTTTTATTTCCATAAATTTATCATTAGTTTAAAAAAGAAATAAAGTTAATCTAATATTCCCAATAAGAAGAAAGATTTTTGATTCGGAGTATTTCAGAGTAACATAAATGATGAAAAATTCTAAAAATATACAAATGAAATCTGGAAGAAAAATAATTTATAAACATTATTAAGGACAATGTTAAAATCTCAACGTTCATTGTACAATGAATCAAAAAGAAAAACTATTCACCATTTTAAAGAAAAAGTCTAACTTATTAATCTAAAAGATGCTAGAATTTCCATTTCTTTCTATAATTGATTGTAATGATTTCAAATAGATTTCATATCAGGACTACTCGTCTCCCTTATTTACGAGTAGTCTTATCCTCAAGGGAGTGTTTTAGGCAGATAAACAGGATAAGTTATCATTTATCAAGGCAAGCGACACGACCATTTATCCTCTTTTAAAACTTATCACTTTCTCAGCTCTTCTTATAACTGTAACTGTCAGCTAGTTTAATTCTCAGGGCCCTCGTCAGCACAATAAGTTTGAAAGTGATCAGACTGAATGATGGGGGGCTTAAAATTAATGGTCCAGTCCATTACTGGAAGATAATCGTACTCTCTATAAATCACGGAGACATTTTTTTTTTCAAAAGTGTTAAGGTGACTGACAAACTCAAGGTTATTTTTAAAAGTAGTTTAAACTTTATTGTTCGACGAAGTGTAGCCAACTTTAAAATTAGATGAGGAAAGGCTTAAAAGCCGATAATACGAGGGTTGTTATGGTGGATTTCATTAGAACTCGTGCTGTTTTTTTTCTCCTTCTTTTTTTAGAACGATTTTGTTCGACAAAAAGTGACAACAGATTTTAGATTGTATGTCGATATCTTGCGATAGAAGACCGATGAGTCGTCTATTTTTTTGGGGGTATAAAGGAATTGTATTTTTTTAGTTTTCGCTTTCAACACAAGAGCCCTTGGTTCGAACACCAAAAAATGTTGCTTGATTCGTCTATTTTTAGCGATTGACACTACTTGTGTGTCTAGTGGCGATTCATGAGTTTGAGGCTAGTTCTTGTTGAGTTAATGAATAGGGATTCTCACCTGGAATCATTAGATCACCTGGAGTGATCTCAAATATGATAATTAGTTAGAGCAGACGATATTTTAAGTTACGAAATCAGACACAAAAATGTACTGTCTCTGAACCAACATACTTTTTTACCAACAGAATTGGATTCCTGACCCTTAAAATAGGGGGGAGGGGAAAACCGCAATCTGGAAAATAGGGACTCTAAAGTGTGATCCCTTAATATCATTTTCATTTTTTGCAGATTTCCTTCCTACTCAACTTTCTAAGCGAGCCAAAAAATGTTTACGTCCTATTATAAACATGTTTATCCAAAGTTACTTTCATGCAAAAATTAATTGTCAATAATTATATTTAATAAATGATTATTAAATAGCAGCCCGTCACTCACCTTATGCATGTGTACAGGAAAGCATTGCTTGCTGAGAGGAGTAGTTTTCGATAACATCTGTTCATTGATATTCAGCATCACAATGTATTAACTATTATACCAACTATGTAATATTTAGTGTTTGCAAAGGAGCTATTTTTTAAAATTGCTCCAGGTAAAAAAAAAAAAAAAAAAANAAAAAATTAAAAAAAAAAAAAAAAAAAAAAATCTAAAATTCATAAAAACTAAAAATCGTAGTTTTTGTGAATGGTAGCATACATACACCATCTTTCTTGTTCTTTATCTTTTGTTTAAGTCACTTTATGAATAAGTCACGTTTGTTTTGTTTCTGAACCTTTATTTAACGGCAGGCATTATCCTTAATTTTTGAACATGAGCGTAAATAACATAGTAAAAAAAATTATTTCAGAAACAAAAATATTTTTTTATTCCTTCAATTTTTTGGGATCCTACACCATTTATGTTAACTCGTGTGATGCTATTTCCTCAATTGAAACAAAAACAATTGAGAAAGCAAATGTACATAAAATAATGTATAAAGAGTAAATTTGATTTATTTTATTTCATTAGCCACTAATACTTAATAGATATCAACTATATAAGTTAGTTAGCCCCAAGATTTAAAAAACAAGACTTTTTCCTAGAAACGTAAAATAAATTGTTGCAATTAAAGGTGGAAGGACGTCTTGAGTTCGAAACTAAGAAAACGTATCTAAGCATATGTGATCCACTATAAATAAAAAGAGTAATTTTACGAGGTGCAATTTTATGAGAGTATCATACAGTGTTTAAAAAACTGAAAAATCGATATTTCATCTATGACACTGTTCATTCTGAAATTAAGGTGAAATAGTGGGCAGTATTCTGTGCACTCGATTAACCTTACGGTTAATTAGATTAAATCATAAACTTTAATTAAAGTTTATATATTATAATTATAAACTATTAATTACTATATATTAAAGTTATAAAGTTTATATAAACTTTAATTAAAGTGGTTAGAAACATTTCTTGACTTATACAGTTTCGAAATCATTTACAGCATGCACGGTCTAAAAACCGTAAATACAAAACTATACGGTTTTGTAACCATTTAAAACTAGCATAGTTTCTAAACCATAAACTGACGTTGGAGTTCTGTAGGTGCGGCGCCATTTGTACCTGACTGATAGTTTTTGTATTATAATAGTCTAAGATCACAGATTGAAGAGTGCAGGATGCTGGAAATTCTTCATGTAGTGAAGGAATGGAAGAAATATCGTGGTGTCAATTTTGGGATTCGAACTTCTGTTTAGCCGGGCATGAGATTGACCAATCAGCCCTCTTCGCTACAGCCAGTGCCCAGCTGTTCAGAACAAAATGACTTCATAAGGTGGATTGCCGCGGATAGAATTCTGGTTGTTAAATCGTTTAGTGAGGCCGGGATAGTCTGGTCGGTAGGGCGCTGGGCCCATGTCCGACACTTCGTGGGTTCGAACCCCGCCGGCCGAAGACTCCCCGTGTAGTAAAGTGACTGATGCACGTTAAATCTATCGAGTCGTAAAAGTCCTCCACGTTCCCATAACAAATCAATACCTCTGGCTGTACTGGATTGGAGATCGATCGTTCTCTGATTCAGGACAAAATTACGATCAGTGGATGAATGATTGGATGTATGAATGAGTTCGTCCTATAAATGGGCGTGACGTATAGTGTGGCAGAAGTCGAATTCTTGGCCATAGATGGCGCCACTGGAAAACAAGAACAATCACACCCCTCTGCCTAAACAGGCATACGTCAACAACATAGAGGTCAACAACAACAACAGTTTGGTAAAAACAATCACTAAATGTTTCTTCTCACGCTTAACAGTTTGAATATCCTCTTTTTTATGGTTATTTGACTCTTTTTGTTGAATATGGTTAAATAACAATTAAATAAATCGCCCTTATACTATTTTTACTGAGAAATTTCTAACAGTGAAGATTTACATTGCTTATGTATGCTAGAAATTATTTCACAATAGAATACACCTATTTTTCAGTAGAAAAACCTGACTAAAATCATTTTATTTCTTATTAATCTGAAAGAAACTTAAGCAAATGAAATATTCCAACAATTTTCGCGAAATAAGCAGGAAATCGTTTAAAGAATGCAAGTCATTATTCTGTTGGTTTAGTATTGTTTCTTAAGAATAAAGAAATGGTGGTGGAATCCAAAAACGAATAGGGCCATTATGGTGTATTAAATTGCTCTGTCAGGAGTATTTTATGATAGGAGATATCGTTAAAAGATTCGACTTTGAGCTTTATGCTAGTAATGCGAAGCTCTGGGGCAAACAAGATCAAAAAGTAGGGTTATTACTTGGCTTGGGATTTATGAAGTATATTGGCGAAAAGCCAGATAAGCTAGCCAAGCAGATTAAATTTTGAGAGAATATAAATACTTTGATGATCTTTCACATGGGGTAATTATTTTTGTTTCATAGTTACTTGTTTACTGTAAAATTTAGAAATACAATGCGTTGATGGGCGTGAAGTAAAAAGTTCTCAAATAAAGTTTTTTTTCCTGATAATTTCTAATTTTATCTTGGTGTATTTTATTTACATATGCTATATTTATCAATTTCTAATTTTATCTAGGTGTATTTTATTTACATATGCTGTATTTATTAAATTCAAATTTTATCTAGGTGTATTTTATTTACATATGCTATATTTTTTATTTTATAATTTTATCTAGGTGTATTTTATTTACATATGCTATATTTTTTATTTTACAATTTTATCTGGGTGCATTTTATTTACATGTGCTATATTTATTAATTTATAATTTTATCTTGGCGTATTTTGCTTACATATGCTATATTTATAAATTTCTAATTTTATCTAGGTGCATTTTGTATGCTATATTTATTTGTAAATTATATGTTGTTTACAAGCAAAAACAACGAAAAAAAAAAAGACGCTAACACACGTTTATAAAATGAAAATACACACTCGAATTCGCCGCTGTTTTGGGTGTCAATCCAAGCGATACATTTTGTCTCGCAAAAATTGTAAAAGTTTGCAATTACGAAAGAGTGTAGAAAAATGTACAAGGAGTGCAATAAAATAAAAATAAAAATTAACTTTTGATTACAAGGTGGAAAAGTTTTAACTATTTATCTCATAATAAAAATACTATACGGGTGCTATATGCGGCGTGTAGAAATACGCCTAAAGAGTTGAAATTTAACATGTTGAAAGGACAATTTTTATTTATCAATTTTGCCCCAGATTTTTTTCGAACTTCCAATCTGTTAGAAAGTTATAGTAATTTTAATCAACTTTTTTGAGAATTTTTCTTATTTATTTCTTTTAATTATGATTAATTGTAGACTGTAGTAGGGAAATATTTTTTTCTCTCTCGAGATCTTCGATTTATAAGCACACGATTTATTTGATGTCGAAAGTAACAAGAAAAAAAATGAAAAAAAAAATTAAGAGAGAGATTAGATGCTGTTAAATAAAAACCTGAACATTACTTGATTAAAAACTTCGAAGCGAGTTAAGTTTTTAGTCAAGTAATACCACTTCTGTTTCTTGGGATTGCTTGTTTACTAAACCTTAACAATATCTAAATTTTAAAAAATATTTTACACTTATTCAAGCGAGATAAAAAAAAACATATTCTTAGAGAGGGTAGATAGAGACTCTGGTATACAAACGCAGAACACAATTTCTGTTAAATCCGTACAATTGTTAGAATTTGATATCGGGGAATATCGATATCGCGGAAAGAATTAGAGCAGCAATAGTAGAGGCTTTCTGTGCACTCTAGGCAGCAGCAAAAAACAAAGGATGAAATAACTAAGTTAATAGCAATAACAAACAGAATTCAAAATCTGCAACCACTAAAAATTAATGAATATCAGTTTAAACTAGTAGATCAAATTAAATATTTAGGTACAATAGTAAACAATAATAATGTCATAAAAATCGAAATCAAAAATCGAATCTAACAGATGTTATCATGGATTGTGAAACCAATTCAAATCTAAATATACTGTTGCTGGAAATATTATATTTTCTTTTCATTGAGATTCTTCAATTGAAATAATTTCATTGAAGCAACCGAAAGAGAAAATACATTATAAAATTATAGATTGTATCTAAATATAATCAGAGGTTTCAAAACTCATCACTGATTAACAAAAAGTACAAGCATGTGAATCCCCTACGACCCTTACACGGAACCCTCTGGTTCCGCGGAACATCATTTGGGGACAGTTGATATATTTCATTAACAAAATAACCTTTGCTTTTTCAAAAAATATCGCCTGAAGAAAAAAAAAAACTATCATGAGCAGACAATGGAAGAAAAACAATAACAGAGGTCGGTGGGCAGATCATCAAATAGGGTGGGAAGTCTTCAGATATTTTAAATAAATATTATAACAATAACATTTATATTGTATTATAAATTCAAAACTTTATATGACCCGAGGGAATTCAATAAATCTTCATGATTGCACTAGAGATCTGATTTCTCGTTTGCAAACTGCTGTATTGCATGCGATATTCTAGATAAACTCATGATAATTCTCGTCTTTTTCTTTTGAATAACAGTCAAATATCTGATTTATAAATTAATAATGCAAAATCTTTTTCTACGTTTATTAAAACAGATTTCTTGATTAGGAATTCAGGTAAGGAAAGAAAAAAAAATAATACGTTAATTCTAAAAAAAAAAAAAAGATCTGTAGTAATAAAAGAAATTACATGATTAATAAATATGCATCTCCATCTACATATTGATCTAACTTGATTTATTACTAGATCGGAATTTTTTTAGGTTAGTAACCGATATTATATCACATCATTCTGATGCAAGGGAAAAAAAGAAATAACATGTTAATTCCAAAAAGAGCATCCGTAGTAATGAAGGAAATTACATGATTAATAAATATGCATCTCCATCTACATATTGATCTAACTTTATTTATTACTAGATCGGAATTTTTTAAGGTTATTAACCGATATTATATCACATCATTCTGATGCAAGGGAAAAAACAAATAACATGTTAATTCCAAAAAGAGCATCTGTAGTAATGAAGGAAATTACATGATTAATAAATATGCATCTCCATCTACATATTGATCTAACTCTATTTATTACTAGATCGGAATTTTTTAAGGTTATTAACCGATATTATATCACATCATTCTGATGTAAAGGAAGAAAAGAAATAACATGTTAATTCCAAAAAAAAAGTATCTATAGTGATGAAAGAAATTATCGTGATTAATAAGTATGCATCTCCATCTACATATTGATCTAACTTAATTTACTACTAGATAAGAATTTTTTACTAATTCAGGGTTATTAACCGATATTATATCACATCATTCTGATGTAAAGGAAAAAAAGAAATAACATGAATTCCAAAAAAAGTATCTATAGTGATGAAAGAAATTATAGTAATTAATAAATATGCATCTCCATATACATATTGCTGGTGGGTAACCACTTTGATCTGATTGCTGGTGGGTAACCACTTTGATCTGAGCCTGCGTAGGACCTGCGCGAGAAGTCGAGCACTCTACGGTAGAACAGTTTAACGAGGACCAATACCTTTGACCGGGCTACCAAAGTAGGAGAGCCCTCCCCTTTGCAGAGGACCAAAATTGCTATGATCATCCGTTTCCCAGACCGTCGCAAATAACCCATTATGCTGCTCTAGTGCGACGTAAATAAAGTACCTACCATAAATATATATTGATCTACCTTTATTTATTACTCATCGGAATTATTAACCCATATTATATCGAAGAATTATTGGAAATGGTGGTTCAGAAATAGAATGTTAATTCCAAAAGAAGTATCTACACTAATGAAAAAAAATTCGTATTAATAAATAAGCATCTCCATTTATATATTGCTCTATTATTACTAGATCTGAATTTTGTACTAATTCTGGGTTTTTAGCCCATATTATATCAAAGTTAGCGACACCTGGATGTTCAGAGAAATAATTTCAATTTTAGTTCTGGAAATGTATTAAAATATTACCAATGGCTGTTTTTTTTTTTTTTTTTTTTTTTTTTTTTTTTCCATTTCCAATTTGTTACTGTACAAAAAATTATACAATGTTACGAAGTAAAATAATTTGAAAACATAATATTCAATGAGATAAACAGTAACGTGAAGCCATCGAAAATTCATTAATTAATATCGATTAATGTTTCCCAAAATTATTATAACACATACATTTTATTTATCTTTATTAGCAATCCAAGCTAGTATAAGAATTAATGCATGCGTAATCATTCTATTCAAAGGGGTGTGGAAGATCTCACTCATAGATACCTTCAATCAAAACTGCCAAAATCCCTCTGCCATTGTCACAATGTCAAACACATCGCGTGAATTAACACTCTCATTGTTTTCGAAACGTCAATTCTTGGTAATAAATTTGCCTCCTTCCCTTTAATTAATCGAGAATAACTGGAAATTGATTGTAGTTGAGGCATAAAGCTGCATCGAGAATTGGCGAGCTTTCGCTATTGCTTCCATTGAGTTCTGGAATGTGGGAATAATACACAGAATTTTATAACTGGTTAGTCAAGAAAATTTTATTTAAATATTTTTTGACCAAGAGTAAGCAATAACAGTTTTCGATTGATTTAAACAATATTTAGTGTGTTCTACTAATACTATTCGGGTATATCTTAGTAATCAATCTTAATGTATGTATATTTTTAGAACCCTTGATAAATATGAAGTAAACAAAGCATATGTATCAGGAATTACAAATTAATGCTTAGGTGGAGGAAAAAGCAAAAAAGCGTGGCGACGTAACTACCACTACAATTATTAAATATAAATTTACTAGTAAATAATACATACAAACTCGACTTTTTTACTGGGAAACATTTTATTTGAACAAAGTCGCCATTGTCGAAACACCCTGTCCACAACGCTATTGAAATTTAAGTAGTATTATTGAGGAAGCCGGGACTGAAAACATCAATATCTGTTAGATTGCTGCAGAACAGTGTGAGGAGTTCAAAGGTGATTTTTCGAATTTCATTTGTTAATCAAAACGATTTTTTTTTATCATATCTTTCCTCCTTTAAATTTGTATTAGTGTTCTTTTTAAAATCACATTTTTACTCTTTCAAATTTGTAATGCATGTACTTTTTTTTTACTTATTTCTTCACAAGGACTGAAAAACATATATTGAGAGCAGTTATTTCTAAACATCGTGTTCATAATCCAAATTTCATAAGTAAAAGAATAATTATGAAATAGGAAGTGATTATCATTATTATTTTTTTATTTTTATGTAAACGAGTTCTTTGATTTTGTAACACTGTTTAAAAAATCCGAATCAAACCCGGATTAGATTTCGTCGTCATGTGCCATTTGAATTATTGCATTGTCTTCCTTGATTGTCAAAATTTAATTTTTCCTTGATACTTTAATAAACAGATTTCGATGTCATTTTGCTTATAAAAACTATTAATAATTATTAATACGTTAAAAGTTGCAAGCCAGATAAACCATTTATAAGAAATTCTATAATTGTTTAAACATATCAATTTTATAAGCAGTTGCCAATTAGTATCCCCACCCTCTTTACCCTTTAACTCACTTTGTCTTAGATAAAATTCTTTCTTGAAGGATTTCTTTTTAAGCTAAATAATTATTAACCATAATTTTTTTCAATATTTATTAAAAACAAAACCTTATTTTTATTATATTTCAATAAAATTAAACTTTGAAATAAATAAATAAATAAATAAATAACAAATGAGTGAGTGGGTGGATTGATGGATGGATGCATGCATAAATGAATGAATACTGGGATCTTTACTAAAGTTTAATTTAAAATAATAGCTTTACAAAGTTTAATTTGTATATTTTTTATCTATATGCAATCATATTAATTAATGCATGATAATTTCTGAAATTTCGAGTTCATAAATTTTAACATCGTTTCACAAATACAGCTTTAATAAATGGCATAAAATTCAAAACAGCTCATGAATTGATTTCAATGCATTTAGTTCAGTAAAATATATTCTGTATACCTTGCGTTTAAAGTGCTAAATTTGGGTATTATTAATAATAACCAGCGATTAATAACAACAACAATAACAAATGCGCTGAAACCAAACCAAACTTCATTGGTAATTATTAATACTAACCTTTAAGTGTGATAAATTCTGTTAGATTATTCACTTTAGCTGATTTTCATGGTTATTATTACAAATAACCGTAGATTTCAACCCATTAAAAACATGGATTGTAACATGATTCCATATATTTTATATTAGATTTGTATAATTTCATGCGACATTTTTAATCATCGTTATTTTAGTGGCAACCATCCCCCTTGTATTTGGTAACGTTCGAATTCCTCAACTATCTGTTTCGCCAGACAGTAGTCTGTTGTATGGACTATCAGAGAAGAGAGAGAGATGGGGTTATTAAGGAAAATAAGTTGAAGCATTTTCATCGAACGAATATTTGAAGAGGGAGGTTGAAGAGTTGAGGGTGTTACGGATATATTTGCTGATTGATGAAATAAGAGAATGTTGGAGTCGTGGTTGCTAAGAATCAATTCTGTTGCGTTTGTAATTGACATGCAATATATCTGGTCTTGTCATATTTTCGAAATAACCGACGCGGATGTTTCTGCTGTATATGATTAGAAATGGTTTTCAACTTGATTGAAATTGTTATATAAAATGATATTCAATGATTAGTTGAATGAGTCGTGAATTTGTTTGGAATGGTTTTGAGACTTTTGAAAAATACTATTTTTGCCATTTTTATTAAAATTTATAAAGGTAAATTGATTATAAGGGCGGTCTTGGAGGGGGGGGGGACTAGATTACTTGGAATATAGTCCCGGGCTTCTGAAATTTTAGTGCCCGTTAAGGGTCTCAAAATTGAAGGAAGGGTTTTGTAATAAAAAAACATTAGAGGGATATTTTATAATTTGAGTAATAGTGCTGATTTGAAATATCCTCAGTGGCAGACGGGCTAACCTTGAAAGGTTTTGATGTTTTTTCCTTCCTTGTAACGCAGATGAGAGTTCAAAAAAAGTCCTCCACGAAGGGTAGTTTGTCCCAATACTTGATGTAAGTGTTCCCTTGTTTTCTGAGTTGTATTCAAAATTACAAGGTGTCAGAATATTGATAGTCATAAATTCAGAATTAGGACGGCTGTTCAAGGCCGGTTGTATCTTATTTATTTTGAGGAATAATAGAAAAAAAACAATAAAAAATATAAAAATAATAAAAATGATAATAATAATAAAAAATATTGAAATAATAAAAATAATAAAAAATAGAAGAAAAAAAATTTTCTTCAAAATTTGGTCATATTCAAAATGCGCCCTGCAATGATGATGATGACAAATTTTTCTAGCTGCCGTGCATTTGTCCTATCCATTTCTGAAATTTCTCAAATTCTATCCATTCTTATCCATTTCTTAAAATTCTCAAATTTTATACATTCCCGTTCATTTCTCAAATTTTATCGATAGTCATCTTTTACTTCAAATCACGGGGATTAGATTTTTACCATCTCTTATTTGTAATCAGGAATAACATAAAAAAATTCTTGAAAAAATATTCTTGCAGGAAAGGGTTATTCTTAAAGGAATAACATTAAAAAAAATTAATGAATATATTTTTTTTCCAACAATATTTCAGTATTTGACACTTAACTGAATTCGAATATATTAAGAGTTTGCAGTTATGAATATATACTCAATTTCGTCTATTTTTTAATTGATTGTTGCGCCAGGGCACCCATCATTCCCAGACACTTTACACCTTGATACATTTCTGCTTGAGCAAAAGGGTATATGTATGTATCTTAGATTCATTAATCTCTGCTAAGGGCCAGGATAGTCTGGTTGGCAGGGCGCTGAACTCACGTTCGTGAGAACGGAACTTCGAATCCAGCTGACCGAAGACTCACCATGTAGTAAATGATGACTGGTGCACATTAAATCTGTCGGTTCGCCAAGTCCTCCATGTTTCCATAACAAATTAAACCTCTGTGGGTACTGAATTGGAGATTGATCGTTCTCTGGTTCAGATTAAAATTATGATCTGTGGATGGATGTGTGAATGGGTCAACCCTATAAAACGGATGTGACGTATGGCTGTGGCAGAAGTCAAATTCTTGGCCGTAGATGGCGTCACTGGAAAACAAAAACAATCGCACCTCTCTTCCTTAATGGCTGACAAAAACAACAACATTAATCGCCACTTACATAGAAATATAACAATGCATATATAGTGAAGAGATTACTATGAATAAAAAAAGAACAACCTGTTAGATTCCATTTTTTTTTATTAGTATCGAGTCTTACATTACTCTTTTAGTTTCGCTTTGTTGCTCAACATTCAATCAGATTACTGGAGGCTAAGCCTGACCTAGCAATGATAAAATTTTCATGTACTTTTTTAGTTTCAAACAAAACAAACATACGAAAACCTATTAAATGTTAAAAAAAAAAAACGTGACAAATAATGAAGTGAAAAATTAAGAAATAATTTTCTTTACCTAGAAATCCGGTACATTACACTTCTAATCTTTTTTTTTTTTTTTTATCACCATTTAAATACTTCCAATTTACTAGTTATTTAACTTCTTCATAATAAATATCTGTAATAAATGTTGGATAGGATGAAGTTAAATATGACGTAATGTTAAAAATAAATATTCAATCAACAAGAAAAGAATCGATCTTTATTTAAAAGAATTGTGAAAAAAAAATCATACTTGTTTCCGCCCGGGATCGAACCGGGGACCTTGCGCGTGTGAAGCGCACGTGATAACCACTACACTACGGAAACGATATCTGAAGGTTGACTTTTATACTATATAAACTAATTTTTAAAAGAGACTCCATGTTTTGTGAAAAAGTGCATTTTTGTCAGCAGCAAACTTTTCGGAAACACATTTTAATTTATATTAACAATAAGATTTAAAAAGATTATGATGATTATTATAAATGATAGCAAAGTTTTGGGTCTTTTCCCAATTTTCCAATCATTCATCCAGTTTTTAGAAATTGCTATACTAGCTATTGAAATAAATATTTGACATATAGCAATGCAGATTAAGGAATTAATAATTTTTTCTTGCTTGTAGGAATTAAGCTTCAAATCGTCATAATATGAAGAGCTTGGCCAAAGAATACCTAAGGAGGCCTTTNAGTTCATTTTTGTCAGCAGCAAACTTTTCGGAAACACATTTTAATTTATATTAACAATAAGATTTAAAAAGATTATGATGATTATTATAAATAATAGGAAAGTTTTGGGTCTTTTCCCAATTTTCCAATCATTCATCCGGTTTTTAGAAATTGCTATAATAGCTATTGAAATAAATATTTGACATATAGCAATGCAGATTAAAGAATTAATAATTTTTTCTTGCTTATGGGAATTAAGCTTCAAATCGTCATAATTTGAAGNTACATGTTAAAAGCAGAATTGAGGAGTCTGCTTGGTGCAACACTTTTCTCCCGGCAACCACGATTCATGACCCTGATTTTCTGCTCTTTTGAGCGCGCCCCGTGTTCTTTGTTCGCCAAGATGAAGAGAATAAAGGGAAAATGTAAACAGTAGCGCCATCTGTATTTTTCTCACCAAAATAAAGTTTCGCAAGAAAAAGATGAGTCATGTTTTGTTTTAAATTTATTTATTTATTTTTAAATTAAAAATTAAAACATATAAGAAACACGATGATTCAGTTTTTTACAATGAGTTTCTGAAGTCAATAAAGTATTCACAGTTAAAAGTAAAGATAAATAAATTATTTTCTTTGTTTTTGGTATTTGTTTGCATATTTCACCATGTAAGAAGGTATTTAGACGGAACTCTTTTGCTTTTAGAATTTTGCGTGCATTTAAAGCTAATATTTACTTAATTAAATATTTTTTTCCCTTTTTAAAAAAAAAATACTATACATGAAGCATTTATTGTAAAACAATGTGTCCCCAAAATAATACGAAGGAAAAATAAAAACATTGGGAAGTTCATAATTATGTGTGCAAATGTATTTCTGCTTACATAATTATGAACTTAAAAATGTAATGAGATTGCCGTATGTAACCTAAAATATATATTTGCCACTGACTTTTGAGGCAATCAGCAATAAATAACGCGATTTATATTCATTTACAAATTTATTTTAGAGAAGGAAGCACACTTAATTACTTATTCTAAATCTTTGAATGAATTTTCTAAAACGCATTAATTCGGGAATATAAAAAAGAAAGCAGGAACATTTTTTAACACATTTTTATCTTTAATTTTCAGTGATTTAGTTGTTATCCTTCAAAAATTTAATTGAAGATAAAATTTAATCCCATCTATGCAATATTGATTTTTTTTCAACTTGATAAGTTCTTAAAAGATATTTTTATGGTTTAGAATTATTAATTTCTTTTTAAATATTAAATAGTTTTGAAATAATGAAAAAGAAACTAATTATATTTTATTAACAGAGGCAAAATAATAAGAGATCTTTTACTTCAGACATTTAAAATAGTTAAAATACTCCAGAAAGCATTTTATATGCATTTTACGCTATTCGAGAAGTAAATCAACTTAATGCTGACCTTTTTATCTATTATTTCGTTTATTTACACGATATTTTTATACATAAAATTATAATTATTTTATAGTATTGTTATTTTTTTGCTGCCCTGTTAAATAAGGACAAAAATTAACCAATAAACGTTTTGTGAGTTCATGGAACTTTCACACTTTAATATCACACTTAAAAATCTACTTTAGAAATCTAAATACTTATTTGAGTAAAACGAAAGCTTTTTGGAAAACTTTCACTATCAAAAGATAATATCTTCTTTCATAGAGCAGACGACTTATTTGTATGTCAATAAAAGCAAAAAAACTAGAATGTAGCAAATTCAAAATGGCGAAACTAACGAAACAATGAGATGAAGAAGTCCGGAAAGATAATATCAACCAAAAATCCGTGTTTGTTTGACAATATGGACATGCTACACCGCAAAAAAAAAAAAAAAACTTAATAAATAAACAGAAAAAAAAGAACTTTTATTTTTAGAACGATTCTTAGAAGTGCGCGGTTTACTTCCTTTTCAAAGTTAGAATTTACAGTTGGTTATTATAAATTATAATAAAAAATTATGAGGAGGTTATTAAAATATATATAAGAAAATTCCTTTTTTAAGGAGCCGTAAATCATTGCTATGTTATTTCGGGTTTCTCAGAAATGGTACAAGACATTCGCATGTGTGTCAAGGTAAACTTGAAAAACTTTTTAAACTGAGACGAATTTTTCACGAGCTGTAAAAAATCTAAAGAGTGTTGGGATCAATTCAAACATCGATTATTAAATTCTTAATAAATCTGAATACATACTATAAATATTAAAAAGTATAAGTATGATTATTCGAGATATGAACATTGAAAATTAAATATATAAAATGCAACTCAATGTTTTGGAATTAATAAAAATACTAGAATAAGATTTCTCGACACTTTTGTAGCTGCATCACAAAATACTGCCATATCAGCTTTGCGAGTCAAGAATCTGTTTTAAAATGGAAAGAAATATTAGTAGACAGTTAATAAGATTTGTAAAGCATTTTCATTTTCATATTAAATTTTGCATTTTCAGGATTGAAATAATCGCGAAAGGAAAAGAGGAATCAACTGTAAGTATTTGCTCTCATTTGAAATTTAAAAGTTTAAAAGATATGTTTTGTACTTAAATGTTATAAAATTCTTATTTTAAGTTATTGGAATATTCTTATTAATACAGTTTTGTGAAAGCTATTATGTTTATTCGAATAAAAATGCTCTAAATTGTTATAACCAAAATTTATAGAAAATTAGTTTCAACCATATTTGAAAGAAAAGACCAGAAAATTGTTTTCAGTAAAGCAATATCCAAAATGAGAAAGGTCTTATGATAAACATCTAAATTTTTTCGAAATTAAAAAAATCAATTTCCATTGTTTTGAGGTTTTAAATTTTGTTGAAGTTTAAGTTTTAAGTTTAAGTTTTGTTAAATGAAAGATTTCATCATAGTTATCATCATTAAGATTTCATAAGGCTGTGGGAATAAAACTAAGCTGAAACGAAGGAATACTAACTTTTCAATCTGCATATATACACACACATATAGTCAGGCTAGCTGGGCAAATAGGTACAAGATTAAAAAATAGCAAATGAAACTTTATTTAACCATTATAATCAGAGATTGAGAATGCAAGTGACACAAAATCGAAGTGCTCTAGAATAAAAATTGGGGAAAATCTTAATCAGGTAATAGGCTTAATTTTAAGGAAAAAGGGAAACCTTAGTAATTACAATTGGTCTATTAAATAGGTCGAGGGAAAAGTATGTTTCTCACAGTTAGTAAAGGGAAAACTATAAAATGTTGACTCATTCATACTTGAGATCTAAACATAGAATAAGAAAAGAGTAAATGAATATATATATATATATATATATATATATATATATAAAGCAAAAAAGATGACTCTTTTACTCAGCTTTTATATCTCCATGAATGAAAATTTTTTGTTTAAGCTAAATGTTAATTTTTCGACTCAAGTTTTCTGATTTAACACTTAAATCAAATAAAAGCAAATAAATAATATATGTGAGGAAAAGGGAAAAACTGATAAAGACATGAAAAAAATAATAATCTTAAGAATATTTGCGTTTCGTTCAATAAAAATTAAAATTTTACAATACATCGAGATATTTACACACATTTTTGAGATATATATAAAAAAAAAACTATTTTTATAATTTTTCTTGCTGATTTTGAGAAAGAATCATGATGATGCGTCAATTTAAGCAAACATAAAAGGAATAACTGAATAACTTTGAAATATTTAAAAATATTATTTTATAGAAAAAGGAGCCGTCTGCACGCTTGGAGAGATTATTATGTCACTATTATGCACGTCATTATTATTACTAGCTTATTATGTCACGCTTGGAGAGGAGGGACATTTAATTTAAGTTATTAAATATTTTTAAATTTTTTTTTCATTTTGTGCTTTTTTTAAAACGACAAAAATTATGCTTTCTTCTGGCGATTGCGTTTTGCATTCAAGTTGATTTTATTTTGCATCAATAAAAAAAAAAAACTTATGCGGTTTAATGTTTAAACTAGTCTTTGTTAAACATTTAAAAATAAAAGGAAATATTATTGGGTATTTAGACTCATAAAAAAAATAAATATTGTGGATCATTTTCACAAAATTCAAACAACCAGAGAAAATAAAAATTATTACAAAATAAAGTAAATTCAATTTAAAGTTCCAAAATACTTACTGTTCTAAATTGCTCTTTTATAATAATATATATTATTAACATTTTATTTTTCTCTATATTTTTTTTTCTGTAAACTTTAATTTCATTTCATACCTGGAATGTATCAAGTACATGGTAATTGCAGGATACCTCGCCAGATTTTCACTACCCAGATTCGACACAAAAAATATCTCACTGCGCCGTACAGGGGGGTGGTTTTTAGCCCCACGATTTAACTGGGTATCTGGTGAAGGATAACACGCTGGACTCATAACATTTGGACTTACTTTGGAATTCATAAAAATAGTTGTAGTTTTGGAAATCCGTGTATTCCATTAATTTTCTAATAATCGAGCAAAAATAGCTAGTTGACATATTTTGATTTTTTTTTCGTAATTCTTATTCAGGAGAATTTTTGTAAAGTTGGTTCCATTGGGACAGTTTGGTAAATTGGACATCCTAGGGACAGAGAAATATGTTCGCTAAAGAAGGGTGTCTTAGGAGGAGGATATGCAAATTCAGAAATATAAAGCTGAAAATTATTCTAAGTAAATATGATAGTAAATTAATACAAAATTGAGAATAATTACTTACATTGGTTTTTATTCCAAGTTTATAAAATCATGATGAATGAAAGTGACAAATCTTCAGAAAAATACGATGTATGTACTTTACTCACATAACAAGTTTGATTTCAGCAAATACGTAAGTCCAATAATGTATATATGGGTGATTCTTTTAGGAAACATGACAATTCGGAACAAAAAATTTCTTCAAATTTAAAGTCCTCCAAATAATCTAAATTTTTTTGTACATTTATTTGGTTACATTTATTAATATCACATTTATTAATTTAGTTACGTTTATTAATATTTATTATATTACAGACAGCAGTGTAGTTTATTGACATTTGCTCAAGAAAAAAAAAATAGCAATTCACCAAATTTTGAATGCCAGGAATATGACATATTAGCTTAGAAGTTTGAAAAACAGTCATTTTAAATTAATAGTAAGCAACTCAACTTAAGCCTTTATGTTAGATGGACCTTAAATTGCTTAAATGAATTCTTTTTATCCACTGTAGAAAGAATCAAAACATTTTTTGTTGCTGATATGTACAGAATAAAATTGTATTTAATAATCAATCATTAAATAAAAATAAAATAACTTTGATTACATTCAAGCATATTACAATCTTACATAAACTTGGTATTAGGTTAATATTTGCTATCTCTCTTTACATTCAACTGTTTAAAAAATTTTCTGGTAACTGTTTCAATGTCCTGGCATTCATAAGTCAGGAAAATGACAGCCAGGATAATGACAATTTGCCATTATATAGCATTTAATTTTAATTTAACATTTCAGCCTAAGATGTTTACATTCCGTGGAAAACAACAGGATTTCTTGAAATAACCCAGGTAAATCTATGTAGTTTATATTATTAATGATTTCAAGAAGCCAGGAAAATGACAACATAAAAACCTACTCACCTTGAAAAATTTTTTGAAATAGGTTTTGAACCAGAAAGTTGGTATTTTATTCATGAAAAAAGACATGTTCAGAAAGGATGGTATTTTAATCAATCTATTAACATAAGATATTGATTGCTGGCGCTATCTATTTTGGTTATAAATCACTAAATAAAAGTAGCCAGGAAAATGACAGATTTTCATGGGACAAACAAATTATTGACAGAAAAAATTATTTTCTACAATACCCTCCGCNATATATATATATATATATATAAACAAAAAAGAGGATTCTTTTACTCAGCTTTTATATCTCTAAGAATGAAAATTTTTTGTTTAAGCTAAATGTTATTCTAATGTTATTTTGTTTCAGCTAGATGTTAATTTTTTGACTAAAATTTTCTGATTTAACAATTAAAGCAAATGAAAGTAAAGAAACAATATGTGTAAGGAACAGGAAAAAACTGAGACGGACATAAAAAGAATATTAATCTTAGAAATATTTATGTTTTGTTCAATGGAAATTAACATTTTAGAATACATCGAGATATTTACACATATTTATGAGATATATATAAAAAAAAACATTTTTCATAATTTTTCTTGCTGATTTTGAGAAAGAATCTTGATAATGCGTCAATTTAAGCAAACATAAAAGTAATAAATGAATAACTTTGAAATATTCAAAAATATTATTTTATAGAAAAAGGAACTGTCTACACGCTTGGAGAGATTATTATGTCACTATTATGCATGTCATTATTATTACTAGCTTATTATGTCACGCTTGGAGAGGAGGGACATTTCATTTAAGTTATTAAATATTTTTACAATATTTTTCATTTTGTGCTTTTTTTAAAACGAAAAATTGATATTTTTTTCTGGCGATTGCGTTTTGTATTCAAGTTGATTTTATTTTACATCGAAAAAAAAAAAGCCTATGCGGTTTAATGTTTAAACTTGTCTTTGTTAAACACTTAAAATTAAAAGGAAATATTATTGGGTATTTAGACTCATAGAAAAAATATTGTGGATCATTTTCACAAAATTCAAACAACCAGAGAAAATAAAAATTTTTACAAAATAAAGTAAATTCAATTTAAAGTTCCAAAATACTACTGTTCTAAATTGCCCTTTTATAATAATATATATTATTAATATTTTATTTTTCTATATTACTTTTTTTTCTCTGTAAACTTTAATTTTATTTCATACCTGGAATGTATCGAGTACATGGTAATTGCAGGATACCTCGCCAGATTTTCACTACCCAGACTCAACACAAAAAATATCTCACTACGCCGAACAGGGGGGTGGTTTTTATTCCAAGACCCGATCGATTTAACTGGGTATCTGTTGAAGGATAACACGCGGGACATTTGGACTTACTTTGGAATTCATAAAAATAGTCGTAGTTTTGGAAATCCGTGTATTCCATTAATTTTCTAATAATCGAGCAAAAATAGCTAGTTGACATATTTTGACTTTTTTTTTCGTAATTTTTATTCAGGAGAATTTTTGTAAAGTTGGTTCCATTGGGACAGTTTGGTAAAGTTGGTTCCTTTGGGACAGTTTGGTAAAGTTGGTTCCTTTGGGACAGTTTGGCAAAGTGGACATCCTTGGGACAGAGAAATATGTTCGCTAAAGAGGGGTGTCATAAGAGAAGGATATGCAAATTCAGAAATATAAAGCTGAAAATTATTTCAAGTAAATATGATAGTAAATTAATACAAAATTCAGAATAATGACTTGCATTGGTTTTTATTCCAAGTTAATAAAATCATGATGAATGAAAGTGACAAATCTTCAGAAAAATACGATGTATGTGCATTACTCACATAACAAGTTTGATTTCAGCAAATACGTAAGTGCAATAATGTATATATGGGTGATTCTTAGGAAACATGACAATTCGGAACAAAACATTTCTTCAAATTTAAAGTTTTCAAAATAATCTAAATTTTTTTGTATATTTATTTAGTTAAATTTATTAATATCTTACAGACAGCAGTGTAGTTTATTGACATTTGCTCAAGGGAAAAAAAAAATTCACCAAATTTTGAATGCCAGGAAGATGACATATTAGCTTAGAAGTTTGAAAAAACAGTCATTTTAAGTTAATAGTAAGTAAATCAACTTAAGCCTTTATGTTAGATGGATCGAAATTGCTTAAATTAATTCTTTTTATCCACTGTAGAAAGAATCGAAACATTTTCTGTTGCTGATATGTACAGAATAAAATTGTTTTTAATAATCAATCATTAAATAAAAATAAAATAACTTTGATTACATTCAAGCATATTGCAATCTTACATAAACTTGGCATTAGGTTAATATTTGCTATCTCTCTTTACATTTAACAGTTTAAAAAATTTTCTGGTAACTGTTTAAATGTCCTGTCATTCATAAGTCATGAAAATGACAGCCAGGATAATGACAATTTGCCGTTATATAGCATTTAACTTTACTTTATTTTAACATTTCGGCCTAAGATGTTTACATTCCGTAGAAAACAACAGGATTTCTTGAAATAACTCAGGTAAATCTATGTAGTTTATATTATTAATGATTTCAAGAAGCCAGGAAAATGACAACATAAAAACCTACTCACCTTGAAAAAATTTTTGAAATAGGTTTTGAACCAGAAAGTTGGTACTTTATTCATGAAAAAAGACATGTTCAGATAGGATGGTATTCTAATCAATCTATTAACATAAGATATGGATTGCTGGCGCTATCTATTTTGGTCATAAATCACTACATAAAAGTTGCCAGGAAAATGACGGATTTTCTTGCGACAAACAAATTATTGACAGAAAAAATAATTTTCAACCAAATTTTTGTAAATAGCACCCTCCACATATATTCCAGAAACGGTTGAGATAAAAAAAAATAGATATTGAAAACTTAATGGGATGTTCTGAAGCTAGTTATTAGTGGAAATATTGTTTGTGACATACCAGGAAAATGACATTTTGAAATTCAATAAAATTTTTTAAATATACAAAACAGCCAATGCTAGTACAAGGTCATTTTAAAATACTAACAGCAAAGTTATTTATTAAAATTTGGAGAAAAAAAAATTATTTTAGTAGTATAGTATTAGATCTTGAATTAAGAGACTGTAAATTGTCATATTTCGTGAGAATCACCCATATATCTCTTAAGTGACATCAAAAGCGTGGGTTTCATCTAAATTTGCAATATTATAGTCATCTATAATACTTCATTTTGTTGGGTTGCTTTGAGTAATAATTTAAGTTGCGTTGAAGTATTACTATATGTTAAGTATTTGTTTAGATTCATTTTGTTAAATAGTCTTAATTTATAGTTTAAGTATTCATCAACAGTTAGTTATACGTTAAATATTTAATTGGAATAATTTTGTATTTTTATAGAAACAAAAACTTATTTCTGAAGCAATTGTTTAGATTTATTTTTGAAACTTTCTAAAACGGTTGCAGAAATTTTAAACATATACGGTGCCGCATACGATTTGTGACAAAATGCTTTGTTTCTGTACTGTAAGTATGTTTATGTTCACTAATGTTATGTTATGTTGTAAAGCAAGTGATAAGGGACAGGGGGTACGATACTTTGTGACAACGTGGAGGGGTGGGGTCAAAAATATATTAAAAAAACTACATGTAAAATAAATAATATAAAGCTTATAATACAAACAAAACAAACATATAATGAACAAAATATGGAATACAAAGTTTTGTATTGTTACTTGATGGATTATCAGGTAACAATACATATGTATTGATAGTTGGTGGAATTGAAGCACATTATTTCGCTGAATAAATGAATTTATTTCCATAAATTATGTATATTTTTCCATTTTTCGATAGATGATAAGCTGCTATTAATTCTCATAAATATTGAGCACGTTTTGTGAAATGTTTTGTTTTATATAGATATTATTCTACCTTTGGTTTCTTCGTTATTTACGTGCATATTTAAATTTATTCAACCACGATCACAAAATTAAAATTAAAATTTAATCTCGCGGATCATTATAATTTATAAACTAAGTAAGTCAGTATTAAAAACTAACTGTTCGTAAATTAAAGGATCAAAAAGGAGATTAAGATTTCATTCCTAATCGATGTGTTAAACTTTTCTTCATTCAAAATAAAGGAAATTTAACTTTACGAACGCTACACGTTAAGGAAAACTTGTGGAGAGCAAAAATCTCATTTCCATTTGAAAGAGATTTTAACGAGTCCCACCAAAAGGCGGATGGGCCTGAATATTCATAGCTCATCAAAGTTTATATGAGGCCGCCAATTTCACTTGACTACCTCTAAAAGTTTGACTCTGTTCAGAACAAACACCTTTTGACAGGATCATCAATCAAGCAACACAGGAAAGGGACTTCAGAGGCCGCACCATGTTCACATTAGGACCTGTCGAAAAGTGGAACATTTTCCAGGAGTTTGGTTTGACTGTTTTAAATGAATTGGTGTCTGATTTGATTCGATTTGAGTGTGATTGTTTGAAGGTTGTTGAAGTTTGGAAAGTTTGACGCTATTTTGTTGCTTGTCGAATATTCGTGTTTTAGTTATTATTATTTCAACAATGTTTCTCGTAGCTCTTGAGCCGAAGAAAGTAAAAAGATTGTAGTTTAAATACTTCACACTTGAGCCAAAGCTTTAATTTTAAACTAATGTACTATCTTGCTGTACATATTTATCTGGGTTTTAGAGTGAGCGAAAAAAAAATATATATTTTAAAAGTTAGTTAACTTTTTAAACATCGCCAATTTGGCGAGATTTTTACAGACATGAAAATTATCAAAATCAGTGAATTACACTGCAGAACAATTTTTTTTCTACTGTTGCATGAGATTTTCTGACAGATCTTAGATACTTTCGTACAGCTGATTTCAAATTTGTAATCAGTTTTTCTCTCCAAGATACAGTTTTTTTTTAAACGGCATTTATAGACTATTTTTTCTTGAAATGCACAAGGTTATAAGTGTAATATATAACAGGGGGTAGCATATTGTTGCGCCAAATTTCCAGAGGAGTTAGGGCACATCAAAAGGATTTAAACTGCATAGAAACACTGCATAGTATTTGCATAGGCCCGGTAATGTCATCATAAGCCGCTAGGGACACTTTCCTATTATAAACAGTTTCTTTGTGTGTTTCGGAGCAGGTCATAATAGGCAAGCACCCCTTGCCGAGTGCGATGACATTTCTGGGTATGGGTTCCTATGCAGCTCTAATTCTGAGGATGTGCCTTAACTCCTTTAGAAATTTGCGCAGCATTATGCAAAACCCCAGTTATATGTTACGTTTTTAAATTTATACATTTGGACAAAAAATAGACTAAAAATATCATTAAAAAATCTGTAGCTTTAGGAGCAAAATTAATTTCAGATTTTGCATTCCCTCACCTGAATTAGACAAGATCTGTATTTGTTTAAATAAAAAAAAAAAAAAAAAAAAAAAAAAAAAAAAAAAAAAAAAAAAAAAAGAAAGGAAAAGAAAATTGCTCCCCAGTGTCATTTTCAGTTTTTGCAAATTCTTACGAGCTCAGATTGTGTCAATATTTTACACTTTATTTTGATCTTTCTCTCTCTCAACTTGAAAATCTTCTTACTCAACATGACAGATTAAAATTGACTGTACTTTTGTAAGTTACTGATGTTACTCGAGTAATTGAAGAAAATTCGAAATTTCTGTAAACGATTTTAGTTGAAATAAAAATTCCAAACTTTTTAGACAAATGTGATTATTTATCTAGCTGTTTAGACGGACTTTAGGATGTTAAAAAATGCATTAATTTTCAAAATTGAGTTTTGTTAAACAAAATTTCATTGTACATTGCAAAAAAAAGAAAGAAAAAAAAGAGAGAGAATATACATCTTTATATAATATAAGAAGAGAGTGAAATGATAATTGAAGACTTGCGGTTAGTAACGCACCAAACAACCAATTAAAATTTGAGAACGCATGTGTGTGAAAAAGTAATAGTTTCTAATCATGCTGCTAGCTAAAATGTTACGACTAAACTTACCAGCTGAAGCTGAGTTGCGATTTTTATTTTACTTTGAGTATGTCTAATGATGGTGTCTGAGTTTTCCATTGTTGTCCGTGCATTTCTTTTGGCCTAAAAATCACGAGGTATGATCCAGTTTTTCCTCATTCATTTCGAAATTGCTTTGGTTGTCATCAGCATAAAATTAACAAAAGTCGTAAAGGTATTGTTGTCCTTTAAATAATTTTGTATCCCTAATTTAAGGTATCCGACTACCTTCGGGACAAAATTTTCGAGAAATAAATATTTTCCACAACATTATTGCAATTTATATTGTATATTAATTTAAATAAGCATATTTAATAGAGAAAATTTAATTATACAGGAAATTTTTTGTTTAAAGAGTATTTTTTATATAATTTTAACGAAAATAACTCATTAACAGAAAACACTCTACACAAAAAACTATTGTACATACAGCTATCAAACTTTTTGAGCCGTTTCGTATAACCCTCTGAAGTGTTATGAACCTCAGCTTAGATGATATCATGAAATTAAAAAAAATTATGGATTGTTGAGCATATTTTTCCATTTTTTTTCACATTTTCTTCACATTATCTACTGCAAAATATCTCATAAAACAAAAAATAATACAGTTATCTGAATTCTGGAGGTCTGTTACATAACCACCAATACAAGAAACAATCTCTGAAAGTTTGAAGACAAATTTATTATAATTAGTTGAGTTATCTTGTTTTCCGTAGACAAAAAACAGCAAAATTGTCATTTTGAGAAAAACACAATTAAAGTTTATAATTACATTTTTTCTAAAAACTATGAATGTTTGTCAGTAGGAAGTTATTATATTTTATAGGGGGCACATTCCTTCACACATTTTCTTAGTTTTATTTAACGTAGCGATATTTTAACGTATTATTTAGCGATATTTTAAAGTATTTAGTGAATAACATCAAAAGTCTACTACTTATAAAGCATTTAACACAGGAACAATTTTTTATTAAACAACCATCTTACTGTATTTTCACACTTTAATATATATGTCTAAATATAGTTTTTATTAATAATTAGAAGTAAAAAATATTTTTTATAATATTTATAATAGCTCAAATCTAGAATTTTCTTCTAAATGCAATTTGTTATCATAGCAAACCGGACAACATAATGAAGCTAATATCACCATTAGGATCTCAATATCAATTATTCGATTGCCACACAGATTGTTTTTATCCAAAGGCATCAGTTCTTTATTGACATTGAGATCCTAAT
>NC_092211.1:79987375-80026511 GCF_043381705.1 Parasteatoda tepidariorum | reverse complement strand
ATATATATATTATATACACACCATCTTACTTTCCTCTGTAGTTACATTGTTGATCGATAGGTGGCGTAAGTAAAATTGTGGTTTTTCACGCATTTTTTTCTTCATTCATTCCTTACTTTCTAGCTAGTGGCATTCGACAAATATATATCTAAGACATTGATAAAATAAGAAAAATATATAATTATACATTGTTCGCAGTTCATTTTCATAAAATGAATTATTTCATTTCATATAAAATTTTTTTTTAAAAGATTATTTTTATTAAGATTTTGTGGCAGCACCTTTCGATACGTAAAGTAACTACAGCGCTAAGTATGACAGCTCACATATTGTGATGGGACAATATCGAAAATTGTGCTAAGAGAGGAAAAATAATAGGTCTAAAAGATAACTTACTAAATATCCAATACCAAAGAAATTCAGTTAAAGCAAAAAATTAATTGAATAGGTAAATAATAGGTATAATTGGAGAAAAACTGGCTAAATTGTGAAATTTTACACAAGTTAAAAATTTTTTTTGAGGAGAGTTGAAAAAAAAATTAAAAATTTGCAATTAGGCAATTCTAATTTTTAAATATTTGTTTTAAATAAAAAATAGATAATAATTATTATATATTGTTACTATTATTTTATTTTTAGAGGAGAATTCGCATAACATCATAGTTTAACTTAATGGAACATTTTTAAGTATTAAGAGATTCCGTTTTTATTTTGTTCGATATTTTCTAGCACTTTATTTTTTTTTAAACATTCTACATAGGTTTTTTTAAACATTCTACAAAAGCGGGATTGATTATTATAATTTTATGGCATGCAAAAGTTATTTTTTATTATAAGGTTTTTTTTTCTCTCCTAGAATAGGCAAAACCTTGCACATTACTCAGATAAATTTTGCAACATTTAATACATAAAAACGTATAATTAAGTTAAATAAAAAGAAAAGTCAAAAGATACCTTAGCATTTTTAAAATAAGGTTTATTTATTTCTTTTTATTTGAAAATTTTTTTAAACAACTTTCCCTGTAGATTGCAAATTTGCTTGCACTTTCAGTATGCTCTCTTTTTAGGGACAATTGTTCAAACAATTTTAAAATGTTATAAAAAATGTCCATAAGTAAAACGGCAGAAATTAAAAAAAAAAAGCTCTGTATTTGAACAATTTAAAAAAAAAATCTTTTTTTCGCTGATATGCATTAAAATCATATAATTTGAAAGGTCCTAAAATTTTTTTAAAAGTAAAAAAAAGACACTGAATAGCCATAAGTTAATTTTGGAAATAAATAAAAAAGTGAGCAACATTTGCCTAGTTTTCAAAATGCTGATTATTATAAGTAAGAAATGCTAATTAATGGCGTTAATTAAGTTACCGTTAAATAAAATTGCTTGTTTTTTACTTTATTAAAAAAAATATTTTGATTCAACTGAAATAAAAAAAAATTGTTGGGTCGATTAAAATAATAAGATTCGAATTTCCTACGTTAAATATTTTTTTATACCTTATTCAATGTTTCATAAAAAAATTCTAATTTTTATTGCCATTCATAGATTTGTTGCAAATTTGTAGTTTATTAAATATAAAACTTTTTTATACCTTGCGGCACAAGCTACTGCGACCGTAGTTGTCATTTCAAATTCATTTTTAAGTTTCACAAATCAATTACCCGTGTTCCTTTCAATGATGTTTTCCGGAGAATATGAAAGTATGAAGTCGCTGCTGTTACACTTTGTTACAAACCAATTTACTTTACCTTTTAAACTACTTTTAGTTCACCTTTTAAACTACCTTTGTTCAGTTTACCTATTAAATTACCTTTTAAACTATTTTACTTAGTGCATTTTTTTCTTTTATATTGTCTTGCTCTCGTTTTTTTTTTTCTTAAGTGATTATAGTATACTAATAATCTTACAGATTTTAAAATGGTACATAAAGTTATAATTTCTGATAATTATAATAGACTAAAACTAATTGAATTACGAATGTTTCTAGAACAGCGGTTTCCAATTTTTTTTGCGAGTATAAATTACGAGTACATCGTGTTTCATACCAATTTAGTTTATCTTTTAAACTACTTTTTTTATTATTTTACTTAGTGCATTTTTTCTTTTATTTTTGTCTAGCCTCCAGTGTTTTTTTATTTTTTTTTCAGTGAAAATTATACGCTAAGAATCTTTCAGTTTTTTTATAAAAACGGTACAGAAAATTATAATATTTTAAATAGTTTTAGACTAAAACTAATTAAATTACAAATGTCGCTAGAGTAACGACTTCCAATATTTATTATTATTATTTTTTTGCGAGTACAAATTACGAGTGCACCTTGTTTCACACCAATTTAGTGTACCTTTTAAATTACTTTTTTCATTATTTTACTTAGAGCTTTTTTTTCCCGTTTTCTTTTATTTGTCTAGCCCTTGTTTTTTTTCTCTCTTTTTATTTAAGCATTTTCTTACAGCTGGTACAACACGTGGACCACATGCGCTGGTACAACATGCTAAACTGTAAGTAAAGGGTTAAAGTGAAAATAGTCGCTAACAATCTTTCAGCTTTTACATAAAACTAGTACACAAAATTATATATTTTTTTAAGTATTTTTAATAGACTAAAACTAATAAATATACAAAAGTCTCTAGAACAGCGGTTCCCTATTTTTTTTTTCGACTACGGAAATCAAAATGATCGAACTTCTTTCTGCGGAATTTCATTAAACTACACTAGCAGCTGCGAATGTACTAACAGGAGGAAAACTACTTTTAAAGTAATTAATGAAAGAATGAAGTTTTTTTCATTGTTTAATTAATAAAAGTCTTAAAATTAGGTCTTACGCCAGACAATTGGTTTCACAGGTCTGGTTTCTAGTCTAGTTCTCGAATTTCTTTTTGGTTATTTTATTTATTCTAACAAGATTAAGATGAATAATATAAGCTGAGTTATGGTTGTCGAAAAAAATGCTATAGGCGTTAAGACTAAGTTTGAGAGAAAAATTTGCATTCCTGAATTGAATTATATAATTTTAAATTGAGAAGTTCGATGAGAATTACTGATGCTATTTTTTATAAATGCATAATTTGTTTTTCATAATTATTAAATATTTGAATTTTTTTTTTTTTTTTTTTTTGGGAAACGTTCATTGGGATTTCGCTTAAATTATTTCGTTAAAATAAACAAATTAGTAAATTATTTATACATTATTGGTTGGATATAATGAATATAACAATAGGTTTCAAAATTCATTATTCGTAAAAAAAAAACCCCTAGCTTTTGGAACCTTTCATCGAGCCCGTAAAATAGCCATCTCTTTTGAACCGCTGCTCTAGAACAGTAAATCAGATAAATAAAGCACAGCAACGTGAATAGAGCACAAATAAAAGGTGCCTTATTCATACTTTGTAATAGGTTTCAAAAATCCTTTCTCTATAGAAAAAATAATAATTCTCGGAACTCCTGCGACACTTCTATGAAATCTCTAAAATTCCGCGGAACACGTTTTGGGAATTGTTGCTCTAAAACATTAAATCAAATAAATGAAGCACAACAACGTGAATAGAGCACAAATAAAAGGTGCCTTATTCATACTTTGTAATAGGTTTCAAAAATCATTACTCTATAGAAAAGACAATAATTCTCGGAACTCCTGTGACACTTCTATGAAATCCCTAAAATTCCGCGGAAGCACGGTTTGGGAAGTGTTGCCCTAGCTAGAACATTAAATCAGATAAATAAAGCAAAACAACGTGAATAGAGCACAAATAGAAGGTGCTTTAGTCATCATGTTGTTTTGCTTTATTCATCATGTTGTCATTATGTTGTATGTTTTNNNNTATATATATATATATACATATATGCATTGTTACAAAATCCTTTTTTTTAAATACCTTTTTCACTTGCAAACTATAATATTTATTATTGTTTAATTGGAGGGTTGAATAAATAGAGGTGATTTGTAACAGTGATAAAAAATTATTTGCCTATTAAAAAAGTTAAAGGGCTTGTTAAAAAATTTTACACTTTGCATCAATAAGCATTTGAAAAAGTTAAGTTAAACGCTTTGCATTAATAAAGTTATAAAGAACTTTAAAACATAATTTCACTGGACAGAAAATTTAACTGAAATGATTACCAATTTTTCTTAATGCTCTGACGCAAATCGGACTATGGTGTTCATTTTATACAAATACATTTTTTTTTCAAAATAATTACTTTTATATTTTTTTTTTCTTAGGCTCTAATTATAAGCGAAGATATATTTTGGTATATTTTAGTTTTAAGAAACAGTCGAACAGCTACTAAAAAGAATCTGTTAGATTATTGGAATTATATTTGTACCAAAATATCAAAACCAAGAGAAGTAATTAGAAAAATTATTTTTCTCATTCATATTTAAAAGTTTATGATTACAGTCGAACCCCGATTTAGCGAATTTATATGAACTGAAAATTTTGATAAATCGAGGATAATTCGTAATATTGGGGTAAAAATAAGGAAAATTGACTAATCTTATGGAATATCTGAACATCTCTAATAAGCAAATACACAAAATAAATGGAAATCTTATTTTTTATTCAGGAACTTAAAACACAGCGAATGATTACGCGTTGATTAATTTGAAATTTTAAAGCATTTCGTGAGTAAGGTTTGCTTATTTCCTTGATTTATTACTTTAAAAAGTTCTTTTTCAATGTCATAAAAAGAAGAAAATGATCCTTCATTTACATCTTGCTGCATTTGGTAAGTTTTCACTGTTTCCAAACCGTGTAAAGCATCAGAAAAAGTAACAATTTTCACTGGAGATTTATTATCATCGACTTCTGTGTCCAAGTCGCTATTCATTGTTTCCTATAAATCTACTTCATTAATTTCATAAAATTCGCTAAAACGCGAAATTCGGAAAATAGGGGTTCATTAAACTGTATTTATTTCTCATTTTACACACCAGATGGCAGTACCAGGATATTTTTAAGGTCATTGTAGATAGTTAGTTAATTTTAAACTGGATGTCAGCACTAATCAAATATGTGTATTTGGCAAAGTAGGCACTTTTATGACCGTTTTTTTGAAAATTAACCGATCGTTAAGGGGTTAATGCAGAAAAAGACCCCAATGTTTCATGCTGCATTTCATGACCATAAATTATTAAAATGCGAAAGATAAATTTTTTTTACCCATTTTGACCTAAATTAATACAAAATAATGAAAAAATATGAAGAATATCTTTAATAAAAATTCCGCGACAAAGGGTTAAGATGCTAGTTAAACAAAACGCTTTGCGTCAATACAATTTTAAAGAATTACAGAACATAATTTCATTGGATGGAAAAGTTAACTGAAAGGATTACCAATCTTTCTTAACTTGGGAAGAAAAGTTACGACCAGAAACGAATGCAACCATCTCCATTGCTTTCAAGTCTTGGCAAAACATACAAAATGACTGCGTGAGTTTTATTTAGTATCTTCCGAACATTTACAAACATTAACTCGGCCAGAATTTTAAATCTTCATGCAAATTAAGTTTATTTTTTTCTTACAAGACATATATTTTAAGTCATAAATTCAAAAAATAGCCAAATAAAAAACTGCCATGACTGCTTCGGTTGCTGTGGAAAAAAAAGTTAGTTAAACTTTTGCAAATAAAGGTTCCGCCATGTGCAGACGACTTTTTCGAAAATATAGCACTTAACTCCTTTACGTATTTTTGAATATTTTCGTTTGAAGTGCAATGCATTATGCATAAGATCAAATATTTTTTTTTTAAATGGAACGTGGATTCAAAATTCATCTTTTCTCCTATATTTATAAATCTTAGGTGATCTCGGACGGTAACGAAATGCACATATTTAGCGAAAATGCTCTGACTTCTGAAAGCTCTCACCACGTATTGTCATTCCTGTTTCTTTCATTTTCTGAACAGGGAACAAAAAAAACTAGTTGATCTCGGAAAACCATATGCAAAGTGGCGTTTTTAAATTTAAAAATAAATCGATAATATCGAATTTTATATGAATGTTTGTTTTAAAAGCGATTTTAGAGTAAATAGACTGCCCTTTTTGAAACCCGAAACAATCGAAAAAGGATTTGAAATATATATTAGTAAATATTAAAAGCCGTTTTCCTTTGTTTGGAAATAAATCTTTCTTAATACGGAGAATAACAAATTTATCATGACAAAATTATGCTAGTATAATTTAAGAATGCAGCAATAATTGATATAATAACAATTATGAGGTAAGCACCTATTCCTTTTTACATGTAATCATTAGCATTTTTTCACATATATTCCGATTTCTTTTCCCATGTATCGTCATAGATTTTCCCCTTCTTTTTTTCTCATATGTACTAATATTTATTTTTTCATGAAAAACCATATTTTCCCCCTCATTGCCTCTCATACTTAAACTTAATTTTTGTATATACAGTTAGACCTCTATTTAACGAATTCGCTGTATCCCGATAATAAATTCGTGATATGGAAAATTCGTTAAATGGAAAATCACCTTTTAAAATACTTAAACAACACAAAACAGGCTTTAAATTCATAAACACTAAGCATAATTAAAATAGCAATTGATGCACCGTTATCTTGTAAACTAGTATCGACTATTTATTTTATAAATCTTAACCATAAAAGAAATTTGCATGGAAAGTTAGTATAGAGCAAAACATTATCCAGTGTTTCACCATTTTGCTATATACATTTTCAACTAAAAAAAGCTAAATTTAGTATAAAATTATAGCTGCATTTATTTCAAAAGTAATTTTAACACATGCGTTCTTAAGTTTAATTGCTACTGATAAAATCCAAAAATTTGGACCGAGGGAAAGGGATTTTGCTGTTTTTTCCTGAAATAACTTTTAGAGAACAGCAGTAAAACATTACGTAAAGCAGTAGCTTTGAAAATTAATTCAAGGTCATTTCTACCATAAAATGCGTTAGCAAATTTGAAATGTTCTGAAATATTTTGGAAAATAGGGAAAGTGGATCTCAAAGAAATGTTCGTTAAATAAAAAATTCACTTCACTATTTGGAAGATATTTTACGAAAAAATTTCCAAAATGTTCTTGACTCCTCGAAAATATTCGTAAAATCGAGAAATTCGTAAAATGGAAGTTCGTTAAATAGAAGTTTGACTATATATAGATATTGTTACAGATTCATATTTCTTTTATTTTGTAAAGTGGTGCTCTGAAATTCTTGAAGATTTGAATTTCTAGCAATTTGTGTAAGACATTCAAATTTGAATTAATACAAGTGCATATGCATTCATGTTTAGATTGATGCAAGTGCATTTTTATCCAATTTTACATTAATACATGCGTATTTTCATTCAAGTTCACATTGAGACAAGCGTATAATAATTTAAATCCACGTTGATACAAGTATATATGAATTCAAATTTATAATGATGCTAGCATATTTTCCTTGAAATATGTAGTGATGGTAGTGCATTTTTATTCAGCTTTGCATCAATCGAAGTACAAATTTATTCAAATTTATGCAATGATAAAATATATATACATTTAAGTGTACAGTGATAAAAGTGTATATTCATTAAAATTAAAAATAATACAAGTGCACATTCATTAAAAAGTATATTTATACAAGTATATATAAATTTAAAATTGGATTAATGAGAGCGCATGTTCATTCAAAAGTATATTTATGCAAGCATACATTCTCTTAAAATTAGATTGATACAAATGCATATTCAGTCAAATGTTCATATATACAAGTGCATATTCAGTCAAATGTTCATATATATACAAGTGCATATTCAGTCAAATGTTCATATATACAAGTGCATATTCGGTCAAATGTTCATATATACAAGTGCATATTCAGTCAAATCTTATAAGCCACAATTCACTGTACGACTACACCGTAGCTCAAAAACACGCAGCAAAACTTTAAAACTACTAAAACAGAATATTTCGAACATATTATGTAAATATTTAGTATGTAAATATTTATTTACTTTTGAAAAGCATTTCGAAATTCTTAAGATGTGTTAATAAACAAAGCAAAATAAATTCTTTTATCGTAATTCAAACAATTTTAAAAAGTCTAAATTAAATTACGGTAAATAATTATCTTCATTAAAAAAATATTATAACTGAATAACACATTCTGTTTATTTTGCTAGAATTTCATTAGAATTAATAAGCTCCTTTATTTCCGTGTTGAAAATAACTGTCAACTATTTCTTTCAATTTAAAAGAAAAGCTTTGAAAAGTGGCAACAGTAGATCCAGAATAAATTAATAACACTCGAAACTCTTACTCAAATATTTGAATAGACAGTTATTCTCTTGAATTTTTAACATCTCAAGCATTTGCTAATCTTTGCATCTTTATTTTACATTTAGTTATTTGTTTCTTTAGTTTGAAGTAGCAACTGGGAAATTCAACAACAAATGCTCTTATTTTATCTGATAATGAAACATCTAATAACGTTTTTTTAAAGACATTTTGACTTGAAGAGAATACTATATTTTTCTGAGGAAAGGGAAGGTTTAAGAGCAAGGACGAAATTTTCTTTGAGGGAAGTTATTATGAAATAAAAATGCGTGAACATGAATTTAATTAGGTACGCCATGCAAGAAAAACAGTTCCTTTTGAAAATAGTGAGGAAAAAAAAATATTATTCTTAGTTGAATTGGTAAAAATTTTTACTAAATACTTTATTTTTAAAAAAATCTTTTTTCTTTTAACATTCGAGGTATATTTTAAATATAATTGATATTAAAGCTAAAGTATTTTTAACTATCCCTCATCCGAAGAGCAAAAAATTTACATAATTTTTCAAATTTTTTGATTGCACCATTTGCACTATAAAATGTTGCCAACGTAGAGAATAAGACAGTGAGAGAGTTTAGAGTTATGAAAAAAAAAAAAGAAAAAAGAGTACTATACGTATGAGCAACGTGTTTTCATTGTTGAACAATATTTTGAGCCTCTTTGAGTCATTCTCTAGTCTATCGCAAAATGTTGCCAACGAAGAGAATATGACAGTGAGAATACGACCGCAGGATCATGCAACGAAGAGAATACGACCCCTGAATATTGAGAGAGCTGTCAGTTCAGGGTTATTAAGAAAAAGATTAATAGACGTATGAGCAACGAGTTTTCATTGTTGAACAATATTTTGAGCTTCTTTGAGTTATTGAGTCATGTAATATCATATAATTAGATCAAAAGTTATTCAGGGTGGTCCATTTCTTTTTTACCAAATGTACACATTATTCGTTTATTTTTTGTTGAATTTCTGAAGTCTTTAATTGTACTTTATTAATTTTCTTTTGAATTTAGAAAAATGTTTAACTTAATTTTTTTTAGTTCCGTTCGTAAACAAATTTGGTCTGTAGAAAAATAAAAGGGTGATCTACTTATATATAAAACGAAATGTTTTTAATTAGTTAAACTATTTACTTTGAAAAACGGTTGTAAGAATAAATAGTTTTTTATTTACAGACTTTACGTACGACTTATAACTTTCAGCTTCAGCCATTCGTGAAGGATCTTTTTTTGATGAAAAGTTTAATTCCGGTCTTTCTTGTATCTTCGCCAAAAACACTTCAAACTGAAACTTTATTCATGAAAATCCTTTTAGTGACTTCAAATATTCTTAGAGGGGGGAGAAAATGAAATAAAAGTCGCGTTAACTATTTCAGGTTTAAAGCTTTTAAGCGGCGGAGAAGAGGCTTTGCATCGATTTCGCACTCTTCCTGTTTAACAGCGCGCTGGCGCTCAGGTGCTGTGTGAAGTATAGCGCTTAAATAATTTTATTAAACTTTCGTTCTTCTCTCCTCGTAATATAATTTACTTTGAGCGCGTGACTTTTAAAGAGAGAAAGACAGAAATTTTTGAGGTTAAAAAAAAAAAAAAATACTTTCTGCATTTTTTTTCTCTCTTTACGAATGGCTGCGGATAAAGTTCGAGCTTGAAATTTCATTTTAATTAAAATTTCTCCATTTTTTTAAATTAGCTCCTCTAAGACACGGGGATTTCTTTAAATGACAGATAATTATGGTCTGTAATTAAGCCGACTTTATGTGAAGTCAGTTATTATACCTTAAATATAGTTCTCCGATATAAACTGGCCAATGTTTTAAAAAAACTGAACGCTGATATTAAATACCTCTTAAACAAAGGAATTTATTTGAATAATAAATGGTATAAAGTAAACTCTGTGTGAAAGCATTGTATTAATTTTTCTTGAAAAATCTGATATTAAATGACTAATGATTTAAAACAACTTAAACATTTATGTTAAATACCTTTTTAAATTCAGCAATTTTTTTTCAATGAGAAATAATTACGGTCTAAAGTTAAGTCAACTTTGTGAGAAATGCTTTATTAAATCTTTATCAAAACTTTCTGATATAAACTGACCAATGTTTTAAAATAATTGAAGCATTTATGTTAAATGCCTTTTAAAGTGAGCGATTTCTTTGACAAATATTTGCAGTCTAAAGTTAAGCCAAAACTTTATGTCAAAGCAATTATTACTTTTTTATTAAAAGTTTTTCATATAAACTGACCAATGTTTTAAAGTAATTGAAGTATTAATTTTGAATAACACTTAAACTGAGCGATTTTTTTGAATGACAAATAATTATGGGCTGAAGTTCAGCTAAATTTATGTGAAAACAATTTTTAAATTTTTACTTAGAACTATTTATTCTGAACCGACAGTCGTTTTAAAAGAATGGGAACATTATTATTTAAATGATTTATTTAGAAATAATGATAAGCCATATTTTGATGTTTTTGTTATGCTTCAATTGTATTTTTTATTTCCATATTTTAGCTCGTAAATCTTTGCAATGATTTTGTTCTGAAAATCTATTGTTGGAAATCAGTCATGTTTTTATTTATTTATTTATGTATTTTTCATAGACTAATTTATTAAAAAAAAAAACGAAACAATACCAACTTCAAGTATTTAGTTAAAATTTCTTTCTTTTTTTTGGTGAAAGTGTAGATTATTAAATTCTTTTAATTGTTAAAGAATCTTAAAGACCAACAGAAACTGATAAACAAGTGCAAAAAAAAAAAAANAAAAAAAAAAAAAAAAAAAAAAAAAAAAAAAAAAAAAAAAAAGAGATAAAATGCTTTTCTAGAATTAAATTTTTTCTCAACACAATACACAAAATAAGTTGTTATTTAATACATTCAATTCTTTGAAATAAAAAAAAAATATATAAATCTTTTAGAATAAATATTTTTGATACATTCAAACTATATATAAATATTACAATAAAAAAAATACAAAAACAATATAATAGTGTAAAAATATGATAAAAAAATACAATAGTGTAAATATTTTTATTTGAAAAAGATACTTGGCTAATATCGGTTATTGATAAGCTATCTGTTCTATTAGGAAAGAAAACATTTCTCTCTCGTGTTTTGGGTGATTCTTGAAAAAAAAAAGGAGGTATTTGTTTATCAAAATATATTTCTTAGGTTTTATCGAAATTCTGAAATAGAAGTAAAGATATTTCCTACAAATTCCTTTAGATAAACAACCTACCTATGTGTAATATTTACCTTCCTTTCTAAATAAAAGGTTTGAAACTATATAGAGCTATCTGAAAATTTTCTACAGCTGCAATGCAATTGTATTACTTAGTTGGGGATATCAGTATGAAGAAAAAAAATTGAATGGAACAGTTTAGTTCCGATTTGCAAATTATTTTTAAAGTCTCGTCATTACATTTTAATTGTAGACCATAATGCTTAAACGAAATTTTAAGTAAAAGGCTTAGTAGAAGAACACATTAACTGGAATTTATTAAATTTGTGGGTACAAACTAATTAAATTTTTTTTTTAAAACCTCATATTTAAATACCGACAAGAATAAATTAACGGTACATACTTGAAACTAATTATTAGACGTGAAAAGGCGAATGTTTTCAAAATGTTATCTAACAACCTAACATGTTCTTTCGCTATGTTTTTAATAAAGGGAATCCAATTTAGTTGAAATATATTAAAATGTTGCTTATAAAACAGTTCTTTTCGATTTAAAAGAACACACAATTAAAATCTTGGCAGAATAATTTAACGCTACATACTTTTTTTCCAATCATTAAACTTAAAAAGTTTAATGCTTTCAAAGTGTCACTAAACATGTTCTTTCACCAAATTCTTAATTTAGGAATCAGATTTATATACATTAAAAAGTTTTTGTTTATAAATCAGTTTTTCCCCATTTAAAGCCATCGCAGTTAAAGAATGGGCAGAATAAATTAACGTTGCATACTGGAAAAATTAAATGTTTTCAATAATGTTACTCAACATGTTCTTTTCTTAAGTTCTTGATTAAGAGAATCGAAATTAGTATGCTATACATTAAAATGTTGCTTATAAAACAGTTTTTTTAATATTTAAAATCGCACACATTTAAATATTAGCTACAATAAATTAACGTTCCATTCTGTCTGTTAAACACTAAGCTTGAAAAATTGAATGTTCTCAAAATGTTACTTAGCATGTTCGGTCATTTATTTTTTGATTAACAGAATCGGAATTTGTATGTTAAAATACATTAAAATGTTGTTGATGAAACAGTTCTTTTCAATTTAAAAGAACACACATTTAAAAACTAGGCAGAATAATCTAACACTACTTTTTTCCAACCATTAAACTTGAAAGGTTGAATGTTTTTAAAATTCTAACATGTTCTTCCCTGTTAAATTTTAATTAAAAGAACCAGATTTAGAATATACACCGCACTACAATAATGGAAGAGACATTTTCAGCTTTTTAACTTTTTAAAAAAATTTCTCACTAACTCCATAGTGTATTATTATGTACCATTAGAGGTATTTAGAGGTTCATGCGGTTTTCATACTTAGCAATAAAGTATAAAGCTTTCAAAGGTTTGAAGGACCGACAATAAATTACGAAAGAAAACAAGTATTTTTGAACACCCTACGCCACAAAATCAAGCAGCAAGCTTGAACTTGTATCGATAACTTACGTTTTTATTTTCAATAACCGCATAAAAATTCTTTAAACCTAGCTTCATGGACATAATTTAAAAATTTGAAAGTAATTTGGAGTTTTAAAATTTGAGAAAAATTCTTTAAAAACTGTGCAAGATATGAGTATTTAATGTAGTTCTTTTATACTGCCCATGCAGGGAAGAATTAAAATTTTTTTGTTTCCATATTTTGTAGTTAATCGTATTTGGCAATTCATGAAAAAAGTCTGATTTGAATATCTTTTCATTTTGTATTATGAAACGTGATATATTATAAAGGACAGGACCAATTCCTCATTAAAGTATCTCAGAATTAAAATATTTTCTTTCTTTAGTACAATCACATCTTGTTGCTCCGTTGTTATAGGGCATCAGTGTAATTTGTCATCAGTGTCATAATTGGGCATCAGTGTAAATGCCCTAGATCAGTGTTCCCCAACCTTTTTATCGCCGCGGACCTGTCAACATTTGATAATTTTACCGCGGCGGCTGGGGGGGGGGCGTTGATTGTTTATATTTCAGATTATTTTGATTTATTAATTTTAATTTAATTGTATTTAAACATGCCTCCAAAATAAAATACAGTCACACCAAAAAATAAATATAAAGTGATTCAATATTTTTACTTACTAGAATGTTAAATAAATGAGAACCCTGAGCTTGTTTCTTTGCAATGGGGTAAATCGGAGACAATGATACATTACAAACACTAAAAAATTTAAGTCACTACCTTCGGGGGCCCCTTTTTTTAAATAAATAAAATTTTAATGGAACACAGATATTTTTAATTTGGGGTATAAACCTAGGAATTTATATTCAGTTTCAATGAAATGCCCGGTCCGGTACCATTTGATCCACGGACCGGGGGTTGGGGAACACTGACCTAGATCATTTAACGGTTTACTTTAAAAAGTACAAAATCTACTTAAAAAATTGCTTGCAATTTTTTAAACGTTTATAATATTCACATCAGACTTTTTCATTAGTCCCCTAAAACGATTCACAACAAAATTATGATTTTTTTTTAAAAACTTTTTTGCGCATGCGCAGCAAAGAAGNATTTAGCACTCGAATCGTCATTAAATGTTTAATCAAGTTGAGAAAAATGGGTATTTGGACATTTTCGGCACTTCCTTTTTGCTTTAGATAATGATTCTAAGGTCATGCTTATTGCTTGCTTTATTGCTAAGTATGAAAAATCACATAAACTAATATCCTCTAAAGTTACAAAATAATCCTTAGTATTTCTTGAGAAATTTAAAAAGAAAATGTCGAAAACTAAATGTGTTTTTTCCATTATTGCTAGTGTATGGAAACAATTGAAAGCTGTTTAAAAAAAAGCAAACAGCTTGTTTTATTGAAAATCACCATATTTTAAAGACTTGTCGAGACAAATTAACATAACACACATATAGCCGACCATAACATATGTTGTTAAGCTTGGAAAGTTGAATGTGTATACAATTTTTTTAACGTATTCTTACGGTAGGTGTATTCAAATAGAAAGAGAATCCACGATTCAATCTGATTATTCTTTACAAGTAGAACATCAAAAAAATTATTTATATAACTTAATTATTTACGGTATCATTTAATTACGTAAACAACGTACTTAAATTAACATAAGTATAGCAATTAGATAATCTAACTTTATCTTACAGAAACAGTTTGATTTCTGTATCACAAGGAACAGATTATGGTTGCTGTACGGTCTCTGCAATGTTACAATGGTGACTCCAATAAAGGGAAAAGATAGTTGATAAAGGGACTTACTCTGAGTAATCTCTTATAATTTCTGGGATCAGAAGGGATTTCTGTAGTTCGTTGATTAGGGTAACATTGCTCATTATTTACCCAGTGAGACTAAAAGGATTTTCAAGGAAAGTCCATTATATGATTCTTATTGCTCTTTAATGACTTGTTTGATTGTTAAATGTATACAGATTCTAACAATTCATTCATTATGTATTATGTTGGTTGATCTGCACCTCAGTTTAGTTTATTTGCTATTTAAGCTATCTCTCTATTTGTGGTTAGACAGAATATTTGATTTATTGATCAAAACTCGTTGTTAATGAATCTTCCTTAACATAAAATTGATTTAATTTGTACGAATACTATATTTATTATAGTTTTTGTAAATAGAATATGCGTTTCGAGCTTACGTGATTTTCCCCACTTTTCCCTCTTTCCATTACCATGGTATCCACAAACCTCGCATTTTCCCTCCGCCAGTTCGTTATAATTATATTAATATTAAAATAATGTAAAGTTATGAGTTATAGATACTCCTTAACTGCCGTGTGAATTAAAAAAAAAGTAGCTCTTTTATTCAGAGCTATTCAGTATCTATAGCTCATAACTTTACATTATTGTAATATTAATATAATTATAACGAACTGGCGAAGGGAAAAAGCGAGATCTGTGGATACCATGGTAATGGAAAGAGGGAAAAGTTTGGAAAAAGAGGTCCTTAACTGCCGTGTGAATAAAAACAGCACTGCTGTCTGTACCAAGGGGACGAGAGTAGAAAATGTGGCCTTGAGACCACTAGTTTATTCATAAGGAGTATAAGTATTAGAAGTATAAGAAGGTATTAACAAATTTCTGATGAACTATCGATTATTGCATGAACTTTGTGAAACAACCATTAGGATTTTTAACTCGCTCTTTTGAATTTCTAAGACTCAAGGAAAGAAAAAAATTTGGTAAAGGTGCAAAAATGCTTATGTAGACTAATGTGGTTGGCAACTTTGTTCTGGCCTTTTATTATTTCCTTATTTTATTTATTTTTTTAAGGATTTAGCACTCGAATCGTCATTAAATGTTTAATCAAGTTGAGAAAAATGGGTATTTGGACATTTTCGGCACTTCCTTTTTGCTTTAGATAATGTTTCTAAGGTCATAATAGCTGCTCGTGGCATTTGCGCTGTGTATACAGAGGATGCCATAGCTAAAAGAACAGCTTATATGTCAAGTTTAAAATTGAGAATTTTGAACTCAAGGCCTGACTTTCCAGTTGAATTCAATAAAGAGAGATTCACGCCACGAAAATTCGCGTCAAACGTAAGAAAACTGGCAGAGAAAATGAAATGCTCCCACACTTTAAACTCTTAAAACAAAGCTAAAAAAATAAAATAAATAAACTTGAGCTTAGTTGTCAACCAATTCAAGTTGCAAGTTTAAAAGGGAAAAAAAGAATGAAACATTTTCTGGGTTTTTTAGACTAAAAACTAAAACTTTTTTTTGCTAATATAAATAAAAAATAAGTAGAAGTAGTTAAATAACAGTAACTTTTTCAGAGACACGTATTAAATTAAAGAGTTCTGATTAAAAAAAGTAACTAAAGTAAGGAAATTATTATAGAGTGGTAAAGAAAGTATCACTCTATACTTAGCTTTTTATTTGTTCTGGATATAAATTTTGTAACGAAAGATAATTCTTTGAACATACATTTTAAATGTGAACAATTTCGCTCCTATATATTTTTTTCATAGAAAATCGTGGAAACAAAAAGCAACTGATTTCGGAATTAAAAAAGAGAAAAACATTTTTAAAATTAAAGCGAAAAAGAGTATTTTCATTTGTATGTTTTGTAAAGAGGGGAAAAAAATGTAGAAATAAATTTTTTTAAACTCATTAATTAAAACTTCACAAATTGACGCTTTGTCGGCACAAATATTTTCTAGCCCCTTCAAATTTAAACAAATTCTGCACCCACAATTAATAAAAAAATAAGTAAATAAGAAAAGTATACAGAAAGGTTTTAAAGTTAATAAGTAATAGCTTCTTTTTTATTTGTTTTCGAATCTAACGAAATTTCTAGTATGTAACTTTCAGAATTATTAAAAGTATTTTTCTTAAAGTAAACCAATGCTTTTGTTTTGAATTTTTTTAATATAATACACAGCTAAATTATTGTATAGTTAATACAACGTGAATAAATTATTATTTTTTCATTCATTTTATTTTTGTTATATCTTCGAAAAATTTAAAACTGCCCCCCAAAAATTAATGTTTTCTCATTGGAATTTTAAAGTTATTTACAATGATAAAAATGGTAAGAAAATTTTTTTCTTCAAAGAAATATCTAGGGAGACTTTAAAATAACTAATTATCTTAAACCTGCAGATCAGAGTAATTTATTCAAAATTATGCTAAATACAAGATTCCTACACCATAGAAAATTTTGTTACTCAGGCACTGTGTTTGAAAATCAAAATTTAACATTTAAGAATCTTCGAAAAATTATTCAAATTAATAAATATATATTCATTTTTTTATTCAAATGTTAAAGTGCTGCCATCTATTGTATCATTTTGATAAGTGTTTCGATAACTTTTGGTTAGTTTCTGTATGAATGCACTGCTTTTTTTCTATTCAGAAACTTTATGTTCAAATTTTTTGGTTTTTTTTTTAAAAAAAGGAAATTAAAAAAAAAAAAAATGTTTCGTGCTTTTCTTTTAATTTTGTATCATATATTCATTCATATATTATTGTATCATATATTATTCATTTTGTATCATGGAGAAAGAGGTAAATGGCAAAGAGCAGTTTGGAATACACTTTTCGTTTATCTAATACATATATTTTGTAAGAGTTTTAAATTAAAATTGAAAAAATACATATGATCTCGTGAAATATATATAGTATAAACATAAAATTAAAATTCTTAAATCATGGATTTTTGGAAAATTTTACAACAGCAAGGAATATTTACTTTAAATAGATTTTTGTTTCTAGCAAATGATAGTATGTATGAAAATCCCTAACATGTAATGGGCTCTAAATTTATAAAATTCATCGATGTGATAAATATTTACCATAGATTTAAAAGATCCATAGATCTTTCAACTTTTTAATCATATTACAATAGTGCTGCCATCTGTTAGACTTAAGAGGGAACAATAACTTGGGTGTATTAATTTTTTTAATTTATTTATTTATCTTTTTTTATTTTTTTATTTAAAAAATGATAGATGAAAAACAATTTAAAAATGAAAATCAGTTACTGTGGATGGTTACTTTATAAAAGTTTGGAGAGTATTAAGCATCTTAATTTCAGTAAAAGTTATACGGCGCGTAATTTTTTGACACACTATTTTTCGACTTAATAATTTTTTTTCAACCTGTACAAATTTTTTGGGGTTGTTAAAAAACGATAAAATATTATCGTTTTTTATTTTTTTTTTACATTTATGCAATATATCTTAGAAAATATTATGATTTTTTTTGAAGTTATGTTAATTTTAACCGTTACTCATTATCTATTGAAAACTATAAATCTGCTTGTTTTGAGTAAAATATGCTCAGTGCAATTCAAAATATTTCTTTAAAAAATTATATTAGAATAAAATTATTGTTATTTTTGTGCTAAATTTTTAAGATAATAAGCAAATTGCTTTTATGCAGAGAAATATTTTAGATACCCTATTTGTCCTTTAATTCATTGCTTAATTCAATTCATTTTGTGTCTTCCAACTCCCAAATTTACAATTAGGTAATTTTTCGAAACAGCCCACTTTTCTTTTTATACTTTGTTAAAATTTTTTTAAATGTTTTTCTTTGGTTTTGAAATAAAGGTACGATTCCGTTGCTGGGTACTATAAGAAAATGGACAAACTCGCATTTTCGCCAGTATTTTTAATTTTGTTAATGGGTTCTACTGTGATATTAAATGCAATGAAAACCTAACATACTAATATGGTACAGTGGTAATAGATTTTTTTATGACTCTCCGATCTTGAGTAGTACCGTGATATATCAAAAGTTTCATAGAATATATGTTTTTCATACTTTTATAGCTTTATTTGAGCAAGAGTACCATATTCATACAAACTTTGACAGAAATAAGTTTTTTTCAATAAGCGGAGAAAGCAGGCTTGGATTAAAGTGAAAAACAATGTGAATGAAGTACAAATGAAAGTACAGAAGTGGACATACTACAGTTTTGGCTCTATAAACAAGAATTTTTCTCAGTGTCTGAACACCAAATGATAGTCATGCTAAATAGCAACCAGATAATCAGCCCCGAGTCTAAAAAGTTTGAATCCCAGAATTTCGGGGGGGTCGTCGGGACAAATCCCCCCCCCGAAATTCTGGGATTCAAACTTTTTAGTCTTTCTTTGAGCCTCTCAGTAAAAAGAAAAACAAAAACTGTCGAATCAAACCTTTGATTAACTAACTTTATTACGCATATTTCGGGATATTCTGGTTTGTCCTTAAAAAGTAATCGAAAAATTTTCTTCAAATCCCCGTCGCATGTCTTTGTAAACTTTGTTTACAAATTGATTATAATTATTATGTAATATTATATGAAAAATAAGTATTATGTAATATTTTTTAATTACTAGTTTAACTTTTGCAAACAACGGAATGAACAATATTTGTTACAATGTTTTCCCTCTATTTTGCATGTCTGAAACTGTCCTTGCTTCTTACCATATCCCCCCTGGCTACGGCCTTGCAGATAATAGATATTATTTAGCATTTAGACCCTGTGGATAGAACCGAATCTATAGTATGTCTATTCCTGTACTTTTATTAGTGTTTTATTCACGTTCTTTTCTTTCTTGTTTTTCTACCGAACACAAAGTGCACCTTATCCTCTTATTTGGACGAGGAGTGGAGTCCCTTAATTAAAATTATTTTTCCTAAACCAAAAACAATTCCATTTTGATACTTTGAATATTTTTATTTTGAGTATTTGAAACTTTGTGGTTTATTCCTGGCTTGCCTGAACTCACATTTTTTTTTAATCTTTAAATTTTAAGTTAGATATGGAGGTGAAAGAGAATTTGCTATGAAAAGTTTCTCCCTCGGTATGGCGTCCTCTTAAGTGAAATAGGTGCATCACAAGTAGTTTTACTTTTATTTAACTCCCCTCCCTATCATACAGTTATTAAACCGTGACCTTCTTTCAGAAAAGAAGAGAATATTCCTAGCACTTTTATTATGTGTAAAAAAGTAGAACACTTACAGTGGGGAGTCTACATTTTCAACTCGATCGATGCACAAACTTCTCGGCATGCTGTTCGATTTATTTATGCAGCTTCTGGAAAAGAATAAAATTCTTTCTTCGTGTTAGATTGTGATAATAGAAAATTTTTCACACTTATCTATGCTAGGTTATCTATTTATGATGAACTTACGAAAACAGTTAAGTATGTTAATTTTTTTTCTCAGTGAAACGTAATAAACTCAAAAGGAAACGAACGAAACTTAAAGGGAATGAACATTTCAAATTTATTTTTAAGATTTAATAACTTAAAAGATATTAAAGCGGAAATTAAAAGGAAATTGAAATTATCTTTTTTTTTTTTTGTCAATCGAATTTTTATAAAGGAATGGGAGAATATAATATAAATATTCTGATTTCAATAAAAATTTCATATATTGTGATTTTATTTTAAAAGGAATACCAATATACGATTCTTTCAAGGAAATGTCTATTAAATTCAACCAAAATGGCTATATTTTTAATATTTTATTAAATTTCAATGATTGTTTGTGAATTCGATACCTTTTTTTTTATATCGAATTACAAAAAATAGTTGAAGCAATGAAATGTATGAAAAATGTATATGTATTGTTTATTAAGGACAAAAAAAAAGGTCTACGATGTGCAGTTTAAAACAAGTTTGGTTCTTCAACCTGTGCCATTTAATAAACATGTCTTTTAAAAAATTCCCCTGAACGAGTGGCCAACAAATCTGCCTTACACATATCTGAATGACGAGTTTCAATCGGGTGGGTATTGTAAAAAAATTCGAAAGCGTATAGGAGCTAAACTGTTTGACATAGAAACTGTCAGATTTAATCAAGGTAGTCATTCCTTAGTTGCGTACAATATATCATATCTGAAAAGTTATAGATGTTCTATTTTTTTTTTACATAAATGATTTTTTTTTTTAATAAAAAAGGTTAAATCTTTTGGTCGTATCATATGTTAACTTGCCGGGCACGCATGTTAACTCTGTGGGAAATTTAGAAATACTATCATTTCAGTTAAAAAGTAGCTGACATTTCTATTTTATATGACAAATAAAGAATTAATAAAAAAATTTAAATTGTCATAAATTAAGGATGTAATTTATATTAGATGCAGTTGAGGCTGTAATGACCCATAAATATCAAAGCTTCAAAGAAAGGGAACATTATAGATTTGACATAGTGAAAGAAACTTTTCTACACGGACGAAGTGAATTAATAAATAAACAGCACTCCAATATGATAGGCCCCGTGTCTTCTTGACAAGTAATGCGTAATTCACAGTTTGTCCGCTGGAAAATATATCTAATTTCGACACAATCGAGATAAACTGTTTCACCCCACTCTACTCGATCTTACTCCAATTTTTTCACTACGTACTATTTTCTAAAATTAGGTGTGGAATAGTAAAATGCGAAAAACCAGACAAGTTCTATTTCGATTGAAAAGAAATGCAGCAGGAAAGAAAAAGCAAACGAGTTTATTCGTGAAACAATACAAAGTATAACATACGAAAATGAAAGCAATATTGAATTCGCATAAATTTCAAACTGAAGTCATATTACTATCCTTCACAAAATCATGTTAAAAATCCAGACCATGATATCCAGACCATGACGTTACCAACACGGAATGCGTGATGTTTGTTGATGTTCTGTGACCTGTTGCAGGTTGTTAAAACACGAAGTAGAACTGATTAAAACACAACTCTATTTTTTTTTACAAAAAAACTGCTAATACCAACTTCAGAAAACTTATCAACTTTTCATTATTTTAAACATAACAGTGCTAACAAAAAAAAAAAAAAAAAAAAAAAAAAAAAAAAAAAAAAAAAAAAAAANAAACAAAAAAAAACATCATACCAAAGAACAAAACAGAAAAAAACATCAGTGACGTTACTAGATCACCCATCGCTTTTTCATTTATGGTCGTTTTCAAATAAATGATCCAGTTCATCGTTTTTAACTTATTATCGTTTTCAAATAAATGATCTAGTTCATCGCTTTTAACACAGGTGCCCTGTTCTCTCTCGACCCTTTCACGCTTGCCACTGGGTTGTAAGCCAAATGTAAATTCATCCGAGAGCTCGAGAGTTTAATGTTGCACCAATCAGACATGGTTCAATTCATATGTCCAGGCCACGACATCAATCGTGCCCCTCTGGATTGGACGTAGAGAACCACCCACTCCGAATACAAACCCGTGCTTCCGGAGCATGCAGTCCTTTCATCTGTATACTTCGGTGAACAGTGTGGCAGATACCATCTTACCATATGACTGCTGTAACAATAAAAAGTCATTCGCTGATTTTGTTCTTCTATTCCGTTTGGCTACAATCGCAATCTTCCGTGCGGGTCGTAATCTTTGGATGACTGGAAATATGATCACTGTTTGACCAATTTGGAATCATTTCCATAATTCTGAAATGACGAAATTATTGACACTGAGAAAAAAAGAGCAACATCTGTGATAGACTGTCTTGCTTTAATGTGTCTTTATTGCACGCCAGTTCTCAGAATCTTCCATTTATCTTCTGAAAACCAGAGAAGCAGGTTTAATTTAAAAAAAACAAACATTAAAGGATGTTCTCTAAGCACTTTTTATCCGCACTTAAATGCAAAGTTCTAAGCCATCACAAAGCCTGCTTTTTATACTGGTACTTGAATTGCATACTTCTTGACATGAAACAGTGATTGGTTGTTAACTGATATATTTGCGTACTTCCTTCTACCTTTACAACTGGTTACAGTTTTTTGAATACAGATTGGTTTCAAAAATTTTAAAGAATGTTCTCTCAGCACTTTTTATCCGCACTTAAATGCAAAATTCTAAGCCATCACAAAGTCTGCTTTTTATATTGGTACTTGAATTGCATACTTCTTGACATGAAACAGGGATCGGTTGTTAACTGACATATTTGCATACTTCCTTCTACCTTTACAACTAGTTACAGTTTTTTGAATACAGATTGGTTTAAAAAATTTAACACTTTCGCTCCGTACTTAACATTTGGAAATAAGTGTAATATGACAGTATTGATTTCGTTCATTCACCGCTGAACATTATAAAAGATATTTTTTGTTGGAATTTTCAAATTAGTACTTTGAGTTTCATTATAATTTATTTTTATTTCGTTAAGATTTCGCTTTTATGTTTAAGAACTGTTCGCAAAGAAATGAACGAAAAACAACCTTTTTTTTTTTTTTTTAAATATTTCTTACACAGTTTATCATAAATTAAGTTGCCTTGCTTGAATAGCAACTAGAAAAATATTAATTCGGTTGAAATTTGTAATTTTGTTTCGTTTTGCTAATTTCTTTAAAAGCAATTTCTTTAAAATATAAGTCATAGATATTAAAAATAAAAAGAGAAATAATTACATAATCCTTTGTGTTTTATCATTTTTATAGGGGGTAAATTATGTTTGTTTTCTTCTTCTTCTTTTTTGTCAGTGCAAAACAGCACCTTGCAGACTTCGGCTGCCTCAACAGCTGACAAACGCCAGCGCCTCCTATCCATGGCAACTCCCTTTAAATTTCTAATCTTTAATCTTTGTTTTGAGAGATATAAATTTTATAATTTCAAAATATTCCATGAAAAAATTATTCCGCAAACCTTCTTCATGTTAATGAATGTATGAAAATTAAATGAAAATTTTCCTTATCGAACACGCATTCCGGTTTCTTTTTAATAACGTCTATTTGTGTAATTTTCTTTTTAAATTTATTTTTCGTATTTTTGACATCATATTACATTTATCTAGATATTGCCTTTCGACAAATCTCCTTAATACTTTATATTTTGTTAAAAAATAAATATTACTCTTGAATATTATTTTCTTGTAAAATTTATCAACAATATATCACTATTATAAATATTTCGATCTTTCCTAAGCTGATCGAAATTAATTTACTTAAAAAAACCAACATTTGAAATTTTCTATCTAAAAAAAGGCTAAGCTTTGAAATGATTGATGACTTGAGATTCAAAAGTAGGGTAAGGGGGTGGGAAAATAATATACTGCGAACTTCAACATATCGCGCCTTATTGGTTTTTCCAGAATCGATAATGTATTTCTTATTTGAAACTGCTTTATCAGCCTCAAATTCTAGTAAAGTGATTGTTACTTTTTAATATGTGATTTTTTTTAAAAATAATAAATATGTTAGAAATATTTATAAAGTTAGTTCATTCATAGAACGAAAGTTGTTTTAAGGATCTAATATAGGGAAAATAAGTAAATGATATTAACGGAAGTCATTATTTTATATTTATACGACAGTAATTTTTTTAAAGATAAAATCGTTGTTTAATGGAGTAAAAGAAACTTAATTTATGAACGTAAAATGATTTACAGGCTAAAATATGAAAATTTATTCACTTATCAACCTAGTCATCATTAACATTGAAATATTAGCCGGGGTTCTAGTTTTTGTATCCTGTCATCAAAGAATTATACCGCCTAACCGCTAAACCAGTTAGAGACAATCTCTCTCTCTAACTCAGCGGCGCGACAGCCCATGAGGGCCAAGGCCTACTCTCAGTTTTCTTGACCTTGGGCTCTGGGGTGCAGGAGCAGATGTTCCGGTCAGATGGTCAGCCGAACGCGGAACCCCCAGTGTTTAGTTCCCAAGCATGCTTGGTACTCATTTATCGACCCACTGAAGGAATGAAAGGCTGAGTCATCCTTGCCCGTCCCGAGGATCGAACCAGGAACGTGTGGCACGACAGCGCGTAGCGCTACAGCTCAGCCACCGGGCGTCTTCTTCAGTATCTACCAGCAAAATGTATTGCCATCAGATACCTATACTAGATTTCGATACAACGGAAATCCAATCATTGACGATCATTATGTCATAATTTTTCAAGCGCTTTCCACCAAAAAAAAAAGTTTTGGAAACAGATTAAAGTCTGATGGTCTAAGTCAGGGCTACAGGGAGGGTGATCCAGTATTTCCCATTCATGACACCATTTACGCACATTTCCATCATTCATTACACGTTCAATATGAACTTCAGCAGAACGAGCTTTTTTTTGCACTTAAAAATTGAATGACTGAAAAATTGAACGAAATGGCAGTATTACTGATTGACATGGTGACGAACGACGCAGTATCCATAAAACCGACAGAGACGTGAAACTGAAACGCAATACACGCGTAACGCGAGACCATGCGCGAGACTGACAAGAGTTGCCAACTTTAAACTGACGTCACTTGACAGGATGCGCAGACACGATGCCCAGTCGGTTCTTACTTTAAAAATGACCCTGGTAACTTGTTAAACAATAAACCTAACGTTATTTACTGTTTTTTTTTTCTTCTAAAGATTTCTGATAAATTTATTTACTTACTTGTTTACAATTATTAAAATTGTTAAAATTTAATTGAATATCTTTATCAGAAATTAAGACAATAAATAAATAGACGAAACCAAAGTTTTAGTTTGAAGTATTGAATTTTGAATAATAACTAAAATCAAAAATGTAATAATAAGGGAAAATCACATATTACCGTTTAAAAGAGATAGATAAATATTTTACTAGTAAACATGATTAAAAGAGATGTCTAAGCTGACGTCACTTCATTTACCTGTCTATTGTAAATCTATCAATGATCAATCAGTCACGGATGCAACCAATAAGAATATGTTTCCATAAGGAATGGAGCTAACAACTAGTTGTCATCCAGAACAACAAAATCAGAACAATTGATTGATTTATTCCACTCAATGATTTAGTTCAGCCTCTGGCTTACACATTTACACATCTCAATGAGAATTTTATTGATTTTATGTTAATGATAACCAAACATATGTGTTTATTTTAAATGATCACCATATCATGTGATTTTTCTGCTTAATAAGAATGTGGGAAACGGTAAGACGGCTTATCTTTTTATGGTATTCTGAGATAAAAAAAAATTATTGTTACTCCAGAAGTTTAATTACACGACCTTAGTTTAGAAAGTGACCCGTACTTTAAGATGACATTAAAACAACACCTTTAACTGTACGTAATGAAGAAGTTAAATTTTTTTTTTAAAAATAAAAACATAACTACAATTTTTTTTTTAAAATCGAAATATAAACACACTTTTGACTCTGTATGATATTATATAGCTGCAAGCTTTGGCAATTTTTCCTTAGGAAGGAAACTTAAGCTCAAAAGAAAAAAAAAAAATGTCTAAGAGATAAAAAAAAAAAAAAAAAAAAAAAAATTAGGCCCAGGAAAAGTTCTTAACTTTCGAAAAGGCTTTGAGATTTTTGGAGCACTACTTTATAACAACATTTATACTCAATATAGATGCATGACTGAAGAAAAAAAAGAAAAGGTTCGTGCTTCGTTCTCGAACACATTTTTCGTCGAAATCTCGAAAAAAGCTGGAGATAAGATTTCGTTGCGACTCGGGACATAAAAATAATACAACTTGAGTTAGAAAGAAAAAAATAGAATTTTCGAAATAAAAATGATAAAAACGCATAAAAAATTCTCATCTCATGGAATTCTTGATCCAAATCGATCTTTTAGTACGTATGTAGTACATCTATTCATAGATCTGCGTTTCGTATATGAGTTTGGATATGTTTCATTGATAGCTGAAGTGCTTGCTTACTTAACGATTATCATTTATAATTTTGGTATAAAAAATAATCATGTATGTAATGCAGATAAAAAATTATGCATTAAGTAGTGTTTAATGATTGCATACTTGAATGCAAATTATATATAAATTTCATATTTCGATTTGCATAAAGCGTTTCAATGTTTATTCAAAATATTAAATTAATTCGTAATTATAAAACATAAGTCCTAAAATATAGTGTTTTACAATTATAAATTATTTATGATTTAATTCTTCCCTTCACCTAGAGGATACACGCATTAAATAGTGAGGTAAAAGCCATTACGCTAAAACTATATTATTTAGCAAAAGGAAGACGAGTCTAAAATGTAGTTACTGGTGGACAAGAAGAATTTGCGTCCTAAGCTGTAGAACCTGACTAGCAAACCATGATAAAAGGGTGATAATCCTTCATTCGGGCTGGGATACCCTGGTCAGTAGGGCGTTGGGCCCATGTTCGAGAGTTCGTGGGTTCGAACCCAGCCGACCGAAGACTTCCCGCGTAATAAAGTGACTGATGCACGTTAAATCTTTCAAGTCGCAAAAGTCCTCCATGTTCCCATAACAAATCAGTACCTCTGGGGGTACTGGATTGGAGATCGATCGTTGACTGATTCAGGTCAAAATTACGATCTGTGGATGAATGAATGGATGTATGAATGGGTTCGCCGTATAGACGGGTGCGACGTATGGTGTGGCAGAAGTCAAATTCTTGACCATAGATGGCGCCACTGGAAAACAAGAACAATCTCACTCCCTCTGCCTAAACAGGCGTACGTCAACAACAACAACAACAACAACCAATCATTCCGTTTCTGAAAGCGACTCGTAATGGAGGGACCGATTGTAAATGACCACTTTCTATTGATTTTTTTTAAACCCGTATTCGCGAGTTTGATCCAACACCGGTAGAAGACTAGCAGTGTTGTAAATGGTGACTGGTGCACTTTAAATCTGTCGGGTCATAAAGTCTTCTATGTTCCCATAACAAATCATACCTCTGGGGAGTACTGAATTGAGGATTGATCGTTCTCTGAGTCAGGTCAAAATTACGAGTGTGGATGAATGAATGGAAGCATGAATGGTTCTGCCCTATAAATGGGTGTGTCATAAGTCGAATTCTTGGTCATAGATGGCGAAACTGGAAAACAAGCGCAATCGCTCCCCCTCTGCCTTAATGGTTGACGACAACAGCAACAAGAAGCCACAATTCACTGTATGACTACATTGTAGCTCAATACCACGGAGCAAAATTTTAAAACTACTAAAACCGAATAGTTCGAACATATTATGGAAACATTTAATTTGTAAATATTCATATGCAAATTATTTACTTTAAATGGCTGCGGCGTATGTGTGTGGCAGAAGTGGAATTCTGTACAATAGGTGGCACCACTGTAAAACAGAGAGCGCTTCCCCTTTGCCTTAATGGCATACGACAACGTCAAAATCAGATTGTCCAATAAATGATNAAATTCCTTTATCTGATTCGAACCCAGAACCTTTCTGATGCAAGGACAGTTCCCTGCCCCCTACACAGACTGGTCGGCAATTTACAAATGAAAGTACATAAATTGACATGCTCTAGTTACAATTCTATAAACAAGAACCTTTCTCAGTATCTAAACACCAAATGACGGTAGAGAATATAAAGATATAAACAAGTGCAAAGTAGTTAACCAATAGGAACGGAGGAACAAGTTTAAACAAGAAAAAAAGGGGACATAGGAAACAGGTGTGAGGAGATTTGGTGGCGACCCCAGGGTGCAGTTGATTAAACTAAAATAGACTTCGAATTATTGGGAAGCGGAAAAATCATTAACTAGAAAGATCATTAAGTAAACTATTAGAATTTTTCAAAAATCTATGGTATCTATGGATGTTTCAAAAGTCAATCTCACTGGATGTTAATGTATTAATCAGGTTGATTAAATCGTTAAAACCCAGTAAGATTGGGATGTTAACGTATTAATCAGGTTGATTAAATCGTTAAAACCCAGTAAGATTGGGATGTTAATGTATTAATCAGGTTGATTAAATCGTTAAAACGCTATAAGATTCCATGTAAAAGAATAGATGTGTGAGTTTCATATAAGTTTTGAAATGATTTTTTATAGAGCCATGCAGTTTTCAGAACCCATTGTCTTTTCTTTTTCTTCCTATAAAAAACCTGTCTTTAATTAAATCTCTAATTTCGAGCTTTAACTTGCAACAAACCTTATTTTCTCTTTCCGAGATAAAGAATATAACTTTAAATGGAGAAAACTTTTTTTGTTCAGTTACTTTTCGAAAGTAACGTCAATGAAGAAAAGCATATTACTCAGAAAGGAAAAGAAAGTTTAATAAAATTATTAAAGCGTTAGATCTTTTCAACACCTGAGCCTTTGACTTTCTGGCAGCAAGAACAGAGAACTCAACAAGCTTTTCCAACAATTTAAAATCCTTTCTCTTGCAGTTTACTGGCCTTTTATTTCATTTTTCAAGTTTCAGAAATATTTGATCCGCTAAAACGGTTTGTTGGGGCTTCAGAAGGTGACTTTATTGCAGAATTTCATGAAACTCAGGCTTTTACCATATCAGTTTGAGACCAATATTGCTTGAAAGAAAATTGCCAAAATTTGACGTGTCAATTTCGTTTTCACAAGCAAGAGCTAAACTAGTTACTCTAAATCCAGAAGCTTAACAATAAACTAACAGGGAACAAGTGGTAAGCTGAGTTTTCTATTTTTAATTTTCTAAAAAATATAAAATGTCTTTGAACCAAAAAAAAAAATAGTTGTAGCGAAGACAATTATGAAGGAAAAAAATTAATAAAAAAAGTTGTAATAATATTTTGACCGTATGTGTATTATATGGTAATAAATTCAATACGGTTATAACATGGTTATAAAATTAAAGAATATTTGATGTTTTTAAACTCATTACAATAAAAGTGATTTATATTGTAGTATATGTTCTTATTGTTTTATGTTATTGTTGTTGCTATATATTTTTACTTTTATTATTTTATGCTATTGTTATATATTGTTGTTTTGCGATATTAATCTATAAAAATGATATTATTCGATGTTATTCAGCATTATCCTCAATGGCTCGACAGCCCAAGGTGGGCCTTGGCCTCCTCAAGAAGTTTTCTCCAGGTTAACCTTTTTTTTTTGCTAGTGTTTTCCAATTTTTAGATTTTAAGACCAAAAAGTCTTTCTCTAGAGGCCATCTATCCATCTCAAATTCGGCCTGCCTCTTTTTCGTGTGCCAACTGAATTATAAGTGCATGAAAATAATGCTTCTATACGTTATATAGTACGCAGGAATATTGTTATATGTTGTTGTGATACGTTCTTATTATTTTGAGTGATAGAGAGCATACAATCATGGTTACTGGATACAAAATGTCCTAAATCAAACGTAAACCAGATAAGCAAAACATGAACAAAGAAATGTTTATTGAACACAAATTACAAGAAAGGTTGAATTCTTGTAATCTGCCAATTCACAGATTAAGCACGTTTAACAAGATTATCAAAAACATGAATCAATATGTGTGGCAAAATATTTTTGATCACTTGTTCAATTTTCGCCTTTAGTTCGGCGTTAAAAGGTAGGCAATCTGTGCACACCGAATATTACTTTAAAAATCTTCATAGAAAATAGTCCGGAGGTGACAAGTCCTTTAGAAATCAAGACAGTCTCAAAAAACTCTTTAAGGTAAGACATAGTTGACTCAGATGTATAGAGAGTCAAAACCAACCTCTTAAACCTGCTTTAACCTGTCAAGACCAACCTCTTAAGCCTGTTTCAACCTGTCAAGACCAACCTCTTAAATCCGTTTCAGCCTGTCAAAACCAACGGCATCTATCTGACCACAAACTCCAAATGAGGTGACTCTGGTTTGAATTCAACCAGCGGTGGCTGTTTATGAATTCTGCTTCCTGGTTCACACCACCTCATGGCTGACGAGAAATAGTCTCAGTCGTAGATATATCATGGGTTAGAATCCCTTGTCGTCGGGCTAACCGTAGAAGGTTTTCGTGATTTTCCCCTCCAAGTAACGCAAATCTGAGGGAGTTCCATTAAAAAGTAATCCACGATGGCTAGTTTGTCACAATGTTTGATGAATTAGCTCCCTCGTCTTCTGGGTTGGGTTCAAAATTATAAGGCCATAGAATTTAACATCGATAGTCTTAAATTCAGAATTGGGTCGGCTGTTCAACACCGGTTAGAATATCTGAGCATATAAATATTGAACAAATAATTGCTCTTCTTTCGATGGCGATATTTTCCTCGTTTTTCGGAAGTTGTTCGGGTGTTGTGTATTACATGGGATATATTGCAAAAACATGGTTATTAGATGCCGTTTGTCTTTCCTATTGCTTATATAAAGCAATGCTACACTTTTCATATAAAATGGAATGCTATTTCCGTATACTTTGTATATAAAATATAGTTATTCCAAGATTGTATAAAAATACATCACTAGTTTAAATTAAGGATTTTAAATTTGTTTTGACTTATCAAATTAAAATTTTTAATGCTGTTTAAAGAATCAAGATTTGTAAATTATCAGTTACTAAACTATGTAAAAAAATCTAATATATTTTATATAATGTTGATTGTTAGATTTTATTTTATCCTCTCAATTACTTATAGTTTTTTTTAATTAAAGTAAACTATACGTTTTAGGAAGAAAATAATTACTTTTGCAGTTTTTTCTATCATATTTACTTCATGATTTTGACATTGTTTAATTTTCATTTTCAGAACAGTAATTAATATAATATTACAGTTAAAAGTTATCCTTTTTCAAATAGGATGAAAAAGGAAACAAATATTTTTACTTTAACACACTTAAAATGCAAAATACGGGGTACATCACTTTTCAAAAATGTGGTGATTGAAATTAATTATGAAAGTTGTATCGCGTTTTTCATTTTAGATGTGGCAATGGTAATATTTCCCCCCTTCATTTTCTTTAGTTTTGAAGTTTAATAATAAAACATGGAATTTAAAAGCCTTAATCATTTTAATTTTTAAATTCTTTTTTTTTCATTCTATTAATTTGTTAATGACGAAAAAATTTTGAAACTTCTATTGGCGATAACTTCTGCTTGCAGTAATCAGGCAATGATTGAAACTTACAGATCGTCATTTTTTCAGAGCACTATTAGAAATTTAAATACTCAACTTAGTCGAAAAAGTATTGAAATTTCGATTGCAAGATTTACTGTTCGCAAATAGACCCAAAATCGACTTAATTAATGTCATAAATATAAAGAAAAAAAATGGTACAAACTATCAAAACCGAATATTTTTCTTCTCTGTTGTAGCATTAATTAAAATTGGGCAAGCGTAACACTATTTCAGTACAAAATTAAATGTGCACAAAATATACAAAATTAGTAAATACAAGTAAAATTTCAAATTTCAAAATTAATTAACTCGGGCACTAAAGACTTAAGTTCCCTACCACGTAATTCAAAGTTAAAATGATGTAATTCAAAGTCAAAACGACGTAATTCAAAGTCAAAATGACGAAATTTTGTTATTAATTTATTTTTTAAAACCTCTTTAAAATATAAGCTTTATTTGACTAGATATATAATGATAAAATTATTTTTACATATTATCTCTTGTCACTATAATAATATCGTGGCTATTATTGAGAATAAATTATAACTTACCGTTTTANTATTAGAAATTTAAATACTAAACTTAGTCGAAAAAGTAATGAAATTTCGATTGCAAGATTTACTGTTCGCAAATAGACCCAAAATCGACTTAATTAATGTCATAAATATAAAGAAAAAAAATGGTACAAACTATCAAAACCGAATATTTTTCTTCTCTGCTGTAGCATAAATTAAAATTGTGTAAGCGTAACACTATTTCAGTACAAATTTAAATGTGCACAAAATATACAAAATTAGTAAATGTTAAATTTCAAATTTCAAAATTTTATAGTTAAATATGCATGGTAAATGCTTCTTTTAAAACACTTGAATAAGATATTCAAGTTTTACAGTTCCACAGTTTTTTTAATAAAAGTAAACCATACGTTTTAAGAAGAAAACAATTACTTAATATAATATTACTTAATATAATATTACTTAATATAATATTACTTAATATAATATTACTTATAATATTACTGTTACAGTTTATAGTTAAATTTCAAATTTCAAAATGAATTATCTCTGGCACTACAGACTAAGTTCCCTACGACGTAATTCAAAGTCAAAATGACGTAATTCGAAGTCAAAATGATATAATTCAAAGTCAAAATGACGTAATTCAAAGTCAAAATGACGAAATTTTGCTATTAATTTATTTTTTAAAACTTCCCTAAAATATAAGCTTTATTTGACCAGATATATCATGATAAAATTATTTTTACAGATTATCTCTTGTCACTATAATAATATCGTGGCTATTATTGAGAATAAATTATAACCTACCGTTTTACTTTCTTTAAATTCTCATGAAAAGTAAATAAAAGCAAAATTTTATTCCAGTTGTTTTAAGCGTAACTATTTCAAAAATAAATTTCCACGTTTATGAACCATTAATCTCCTTTTTCATCATTATTTTATACGTTTAAAATTACATTCAGATCATCCAACAAAATCGTTTCGGAATTAGAAGTCAGTATCTTTCTCTGACTGTCGTTAAAATTTCCCTTCTATTTATTCTTTCTTAAAAACAATTGTCAGCGAGATCTGAAGATTTTAAATTAAGTATCCAAATATCCATTATAATTGAAACATAAATTAATGAAACTTGAATATCTTATTCAAGTGTTTTAAAAGAAGCATTTACCATGCATATTTAATGAGGGAAAGAATTCTTTTTTTTTTTTTTTAAATTTTATTCGTTACTGTTTTCAGTAGCTTTCTGAGTTTTATTTCGTTATAAAATTTACGAACTGTTTTATTTCTATGCGAATTGAAATATTTTTTTAAGTGTGGTTTTAGTCATCTGAGCAAAATAATTATAGTAATTTTAAATTTAAGCCAAATAATTATAGTAATAATTAATAATAATTTATCTGAAACAGTATAATTTTTGATTTAAGTTTTAATTAAGAAAAAAAAATGACGAATTCATTAAATATATTAAGTTTAGTTCAAATATTTTGAGAATAAGTAAAGTTTGAATATGTTAAGAAATTATCGAATTTTCAATTTTTTTTTCAATGCTAAAATTAGGAATTTTTAAGTACGAATCATAGGGGAAAAAACTATTAATTTATGAATATTCTAATGAACACTATTAAAGACACCAAAATAATTTCAAAATATTTCTTCTCTGTGATTTTTAAAATGAGTTGTAGCTAAGTCGATTTCTAACCAGTTTTTAAGGCATGAGAGCCAAGATTGGCTAATTCGCGTGCGCTAAGCCCAATTAGTGTTACGTTATCAAGATAAGCATGATGAGACGGAAAATGTAAAGATTAGTAGAGAACTTCGTGTATGTAGGAACCGTGCTTATCTGAAGAATACAATCCTATCAGAGACGTACAGTCAGGCCACCATGAGAACTTCTCCTGACATCAGATTCGCGTGTTGGTGAAGATAATGTGAAAATATCATGAAGATAAGTGACTTCTATTAGGGCTGTGGGATTAACTGTTTCTCAATTAGTTATCTCGAGAGAAGCGTGATTTTTTCATTTTGTTACGTAGCAAAGTTAACTATTAATTGACATTATAGTCAAAACCGAAAAATTATAATTGACTTTCTGAGTGATAAAAGATTCAGAAGGATTCCGGTGATAAGATTCAGAATGATAAAAGATTCTGGTTAAGCATCCTCTCTGGTTACGAAGACTGAGGCAAATGTTTACAATGAAAACAGTTAAGAGGTCCCGTCGTCAAGGATTGTCCTTACTCTTGTTTCCAAAGTAGCAGCTAACTTCAGACTTTCAGTAGAGAGGAGCTCTCATGATAGTTGCTTCCTCTTGTTTCCAAAGCAGCAGATAACAACAGATTTTCAGCCGGAAGGGGCTGTCATGATTCCAAAATAGCAGTTAGCGTTAGACTTTTAGTCGAGAAGAGCTCTCATGATAGCTGCTTCCTCTTATTTCCAAAGCAGCAGATAAACACAGACTTTCTGCCGGAAGGGGCTGCCATGATTCCAAAATAGCAGTTAGCGTTAGACTTTTATCGAGAGGAGCTTTTATGATAGCTGCTTCCTCTTATTTCCAAAGCAGCAGATAAACACAGACTTTCAGCCGGAAGCCCCTTCATGATTCCAAAATAGCAGAAAACTTCAGACTTTCAGTAGAGATGAACTCTCAGGATGGCTTCTTCCTCTCGTTTCCAAAGCAGCAGATAACCAAAGATTTTCAGACGGATGGGGCCGTCATGATAGCTCTTTATTCTTGTTTCCATAGCAGCATATCACCGCAGACTTTCGTTCTTGAGGGATTGTTGTGATAACTCCTTACTCTTGTTTCCATAGCTGCAGATAGCCACCTCAGGCTTTTTGTCGAGAGAAGCTCTCATGATAGCTCATTCCCATAGCTGTAAGTAGCCTCGGAATTTAGTCAGGAGAAGATCTCGTAATAACTGGTCAGTATACAAAGGTTTTTTATTTTTACTTTTTATTTTTCTTTAAAATTACAAAGGGGATGAAGAGTTTTCACCAGCAAATATGCAACCGTGTCGAAGATAAACTTGAAAGATTTATTTGAATAGTAGATCAACGCCATCTCTGTCCATTTTGAAAGAAAACAACTTTAAAGACGAATGTATGTATTGTTTTTCATACCTTGTCTGACTCATAGTGCCCTCTGTGCGGCAACAGGAATAAACTGTGAGTGAACTAGCTTTCAATTAAGATAGGACGGACTTTTTTGAACATGAAAATGAGGCTTACTCTGTTTTTTAATTCGTGAAGTTGGCTCACTATTCATATGAAGCTTTTCGATTGTCTGGCAAACACGAGTGGAGATCTCAGTCAAGTTGCTTTTAGTGAAGTTATGAGCTCATCTCGTAACTACCAAACAGTATCTCTCCAAATATAAACTGGGTTAATTTGAAAAAAAAAAATTCAGCTCACGAGTATTGCTGACGTAAACCTACATCATTCGATTAGTTTGATTTTTAATCTATTATTTCTTATGCCGTAAACAATTTTCTTAATTGATGGTTGTTCATTTTTTTTATCTCTAGTTCATTAGGAATGATAATGGCGAGAATCAAATTATTTTAAGCTTAGTCTTTTGCGTCGTGATGGCTCAGGGGATAGAGGGTTCGCCTTCCAATGAGGTGAACCAAGTCCGAATCCCGGTGATGGCTGGTCGATACGAATTCTGCATCTGGCTTGCACCGACCACAGAGCTGACGTGAAATACCTTCACAGTGGTAGACGGATCATGGGTTAGAGTCCCCTTGCAGTCAGGTTAACCGTGGGAGGTTCTTGTGCTCTTCCTCTCAATATAACGCAAATGCTGGTAAGTTCTGCCGAAAAGTCCTCCAAGAGGGCGAATTTCTCCCAATACTTGATCCAGGAGTTTCATTGTCTTCTGGATTGGGTTCACAATTACAAGGCTACGTAGTTGAACTCTAGTAGTCGTAATCCCAAAAATTGGGTCGACTGTTCAACGACGGCTATAAAGATAAGTCTTTTTATTTCCCTCTCATGCCTTTAATTTACATAAAAATTAAATTGTTTTACATTTTCCATTTTTTTAAAAACAATAAAATCATTTGTCAAAATACATGTTTAGATGAGAGATGTTTTTGCTTTAATTGTAAAATTTCTGAAAAATTCAGCTAGTTTTGAAAGCGAGTGCATCAACTTTTATTTTTAAAAGCTTTAATCATTGATTTTCATTTAGTTTTCCGAAGTAAAGGCTTAGTTGGGAAATTTTTTGTTGCTTTAGTTGTAAAATTTTCGAAAAAATAAGCTAGGTTTGAAAGCGAGTGCATTAAATTTTATTTTTAAAAGCTTTGATAATTATTTTTCAAAATATGTAATAAATAACAACTTATAAGAATTCTAAAACTCGTGAAAAAAATAATAAAGTGAATTACAAGCTTTAACTTATGTTTTTTTTTTTAAATCGCGATAAGGCTTATTGAGTACTTTACAAACAACATGTTTAGTTCATAGAAGATGTCATTTTTAACGCCTAAATTAGTTTAATATATTCAAAATAATAAATTTTTGGAGATAATTAGCTAGGCTAAATAGTTTTTTTACTGAAAGTCTAGATTCTTTTCGATTCTTCTAATGCAATTAATTTTTCTTTTTGCAAATTTTTATCTTCACAAGTAAATGTCAGTTATAGTCAAGCATAAATAAAGAATAAAAAATGGAAAACTTTGTAATTTCAAAAAACAAGTCTAGGGATATTAAAAAATCTTCTTCAAATGCTTTAAGAAAAATAAAATGTCATGTATATTTAATGATGGAGAACTGCTCTTACATTTTTTCCCCAATTTAACTGAAAGTGAAAACTCCTTGAGCCGTTTTCATGTGCCTTATTTAGTGCAATTCAAAACTACTAAAGATTGTAACTATTTTCATGTAAGGTTAGGTTACTGAGAGTTTTACAGTTTGCTAGAAAATAATATATTTAAAGTAAGTTTGACTTGACACGAAGTTTTTAAATTGAGCTTTGTTAAATTAATTTATTTCACAATGTTATTATCTTTATTATTTTCTTTATCTCTATTATTATTTTTTATTATTTTTATCTTTATTATCTTTATTATTTTCTTTATCTCTATTATTATTTTTATCTTTATTTTCTTTATTATCTTTATTATTTTCTTTATCTCTATTATTATTTTTATCTTTATTATCTTTATCTATATTATTATCTTTATTATGCAAATTATATATGTTTGTTTGCTCTTTATTGTCCTCTAATTGAACTTGATAACTATAACTCTATAAATTTAAAAAGAAAAGTTATTTGAAATTGTTTATTTGCTTAAATAACTGATGTTTTAAAAGACATTGAAATGTGTTTTCGAATATGGTCACCTCATGGGGAGGTGAGTGTTCTAACCCCCGTGTTACCGCGGTTTCATTATCTTTTACTTTATTTTATTTGCCGGCGTTAAATGCCGACTTTATTATGAGTTTACGAATATCAATGTTTATCCCCGTAGCCTTGTAATTTTGAACCCAACCCAGAAGACAAGGAAAATCCTGGATCAAGTATTGGGACAAAATAGCCTTCGTGGAGGACTTTTTGATGGAACTGACACGCACTTGCATTACATCAATAGATAAAATCACAAAAACTTTCTACGTCAAGCCCGGCAGCAAGGGGATTCTAACCCACGATCCGCCTGCCACTGAGGATATTTTACGTCAACACTGTGGCCAGTGCGAGCCGGGAGTAGGATTTGTATCAACCAGCCACAGCTGGGATTCGAACCTGGTTCACCTCAGTGGGAGGCGAATGTTCTATCCTTTAAACCTTCGCGACTCTCCGTATCCTTTTTGAGAAAATTATTTTAACATCTACATGTGACTTACATTTTTGAGTTTATGATAGTAGGTGTCTTGTAAGGCTTGTCTTTGCTACCACACTCTCCGGGCCATTTTTTAAAATTTATTATTTCATTGTTTAAAAATTCTTTCTTGAAAGAAATGATGTTCCATACAATGGAAGTCCTGATTAGCAAAACTGAAATATGTTTATATTTATTTATCCAAACTCGTCATTAAAATAGTTAACCACTTTAATGCATTTATCCATCTTCATCTCTTTGGAAAATGAATATGGACAACAATCATCATCTTCGGAAAAATACGTTAATACTGATGAGTAATATTTTGTTAGTTTATGGAGTAATTTTGAACCGTTTTCTTTCATGCATCTTAATTTGTTTTTAAATGAATTTCGAGATTTGCTATTAGATGGCGCCACAGTCACTTTTTAATGCAGTCTGGATAAAGTGACCAGATGTTCTCAAATCTTGAAGACAATCCCTAAATTGTAGTAGTAGTCCTCAAACTTTTCAAACTCTTTGAGGACTGAAAATTTTATCACATGTTAACATATATTTATCGGAAAACTTCTGATTTTTTTCATAAACGGTTAAGTATAAAAAAATCATAAAAACGTATGTTATTTTTTTAAACAAAATAATTTTATACTTCAGAGAACACAAGCAAAAAAAAGCACTAAACTAAAATTAAAAATTTATTCTCGTTTGAAAATAATTCCTGTGTCAATTCACATTACATGCGTTAAATAAATGAAGAGTATCATGAAATATGTCAAAGCTGTTAGTTAATGGAATCAAGTTTGATGAGGATGGTTCTGCACCTGGTGTTAGTTATCAATTTAAAAAACAAAATCTATGTTGCACAGATAAATGTAATATTTTAATATTAATATTTTACGTAAATTTAATATTAGTATTTTGCATAAAAATATGAGTGTCCTCGAATCGCAAAATTTTCCGAGACCGCTCGTTTGTTTGTTCTCAAATCATTATTCAAAAATTTCGTCACCCTAGTTTTTCTGATACGTTAATATTCTCATAGATAAATTGAAAAGAACTCAGCAGGCTCACTA
>NC_092211.1:79978667-79986377 GCF_043381705.1 Parasteatoda tepidariorum | reverse complement strand
AGTGGATAACAATTGTAAAAAATGAGTGAAAACAATCCCACGGACAATGCGACGGATTTAAGGTTATGTCAAGGTACGTCTCTTGTGAATATCAATTGATTGTTAAGTTTTCTCTTCTGAAATTACATTATGACGCATTCACATACATTATTAATACAAATACATTTTCCAGGGCGAGACGTTGAGGCAACCACAAGAACTTCCACTGGTTCGAGAGGTCCAGGAGGGAAAAATGCACAATATTACCGTGATTACAGAGCACGGAAGTGAGCGGAGCAGGAAAAAGAGTCGTTGAAGAGAACTAGTGATCCATCTATGACTGCTGATTCTTCTACAATTAACGTCGCAGGTTGCGAAGTTTAACTTCTTCCGCGCGGAGGGACTCCATGCACTATTTTTTTTTACATATTTATCTCTCATACATAATTATTCAAAAAAAGATATTTAAAATAAAATCGAATATTAAAGTTGTTCTTCTTTCAAGATTAAAATCATGTTTAAGTAATATATTTCAGGAAAGAAAAATGTTTTTTAATAAATTTATAAATCTGAATTAACAGTCATTCAAAAAGAATAAGCTTCGATAAACATAAAATTGAATTACATTTTTATAGAAAATGTAATTTTCCTTTTCAAACATAAATTCTCTCTTATTTCCAAGATAAATACAGCTTCTAACTATACACTTCAATTCAGATTAAACATTCTAATATATGTGTCCCTACAGTTTTGAGAATAAATTACTGAAGTTCTAAATTCACATCCAATTTATTTTCGTGCGATGCGGGTGCGTTTTCTTTTTAAATTGAACTGAAATAAAATTGTTAATATTCTAGCGTTATTTCTATAAACTTAAAAAAAAATTGAAACTGCTTTAATTTATTGATTTAAATAATTTCATTCATTCATTATTGATTGATCAGTACCTTGCTGGGAAGTTATTTGAAGAGGAAAGAGTACTTTATACATTATTTTCAGAATAATTAAATATTTTATACATTCTTTTTGTTTATTCGATTAAAATAATATATTTCGACAGTATTTGCTTTCAAAATTCATTATTTTTTAACGTTATTTTTTCTAAGATGTTAAGGTTTTGCTCTGTACAATTCCTGTAATAAAAATGTAAAATTTTTTCAAGTTTTTGAACAAAGGTACATGAAATTCTTTTTATAAATACGTTTTGGTAACAATTTTATACTGGAAATTAAATTTTGTGTATTTGTAAAAAAGAATAAGAATAATTCGAACCAATTATAACTTCTTTAAGTTTTATGCTAATTATTTTCAAAACACTGACGACATGAATAAGATCTCAATGTGTAGTAAAACGATTGCAATGAGACTGTTCTTCGTTCCGTTATAAAACATAATATCTCGGAAAATGCAAGAAACAAGGCAAAAAAGTCCAACAGTAAAGTTACTGAACACCATTATTTAGATAATAATTGATAATTACCTGCATTAAAATACAATACTTAGCTCTGTATTTAACTAAAATAAATGAGTGAATGAATGAATAAATGAATGAATGAATAGATAAATGAATGAATGAATGAATGAATGAATGAATGAATGGATGAATGAATGAATGAATAGATGGATGAATGGAGGGATGAATGATTAAATAGTTGAATTAAAGAACGAAAAAAAAAACCTGTATGCTTCTATAACATCTATCCTAAATACAAGCAGACGTTTTTTATATGCGTGTAATTAATTATTAGGCGTGTAATTAATGAGAGTGAGCTTTTAAATATTTTTGTTCTTTAAATAGAATCACAATGTTTAATTTAAATAGAATCACTGTCTCCCTCAAAACAATTCCCTTGATAAGCCACACAGACTCGGAGACACTCCTAATACTGCTCAAAGCAGCCTTGAAATTTTGACGCTGGAACACCTTTAATTTGGTAGGTTACAGCCAAATGAGTATATTACACGATGAAAATTACGAACGGCAAGTCAACCGTGGGTGTAATCGCATCTTTCTCAAGAAATTGCTCGAAAATCTTTCGTGTAATATAGACATCACAGATGCCCCAAATATCAGCAACTGTCTCTCTCCGCTGAGAGAAAAATTGCCTATAAATAAGATCAACTCACACTTGGACCAATCAGATTGTTTGATTTTTGTGACGTTTCAATTATATGTGATGACGTCACTTGTGGTGAATTTTCAATTTCGCCAAGAGGAAAAAGTCAAAAGGACTCGTGTCATATGAGTAAGGAGTTTGAGAAACGCGTAATTGTAACGTGTTTACTGGCCAAAATCACGTTTATTGACTTAGCTGTGAGACAAGGTGCATTGCCATGATACATCTTAGAAGAGAGAAGGCCTCCGCACGGGTTACCAAAAACGAGAAATCCGATTCTTTGGTTGTCTGAGCCTCGTGACATTTTTCTTATTTTCCTCCGCTGCTTAAGTTCGTTACTTCGGACTACTGTATTGATCCATGTGGAGGCTTTCTCTCCTCTAAGAGCTGTTGATTGCCGTGATGTAAGATCCAATTGTTCTCAGTGTTTCATCTCATACGCGTGATCCCTTTTTTTTGAAGCTCAAATTTAATTCATTATTCAAAATCTGATGCACGGTGATGTAGTTTAATTTCAATCGTCCTCCTATCATTATGATCTTGAATCGAAAATACAAGATCCCGGATTCTGATGTCATTTTCATTGGGCTCTTACAGTTAAGGGTCTTAAACGGCATGATTCAATTTCCATAGAGTCTCTTTCTTCCAAAAATATTTTAAACAACTTAAAAACCTGGGGTCTTGACAAAACATGGTTTCCATCGTCCTGCTGTATTTCGAAAAAATTTCCATTGCATCGATCCCAAGTGTGATGAGAAATCCGATAGCACATCGTTGGTCCATATCAATGCCACTCATTTTTAGAATACTACTATGACTATTTTCACGAGAAATATGACTTCTGACGATCACATGAATCATGCACATACTGCATGCGTATGACATGTTTACATACTGTCCCTAAAAGTTTGGTGGGTCCAGGGTTCTTAAATCAAATGTTATGTAGCCAGTCTCATTACATACTTTAAGCTCTTCGTATTCTAAATAAATACAATGGGGTAATATAATTAAGGCGAAAATAATTCAAAGAAGATATTTATGTTTTTTACAGATAAGTATTTCGCAATAAATTGGAATTTCCATTAAATAACCATACAGTTATTTGATTAGATGGAAATAAGGTTTTCCTATATCCCGAAATCGCACTGAAAAACCGAACTTTCCAAAATGTTTTTACCAAACGCTCTTAAATAACACTTTGAAGAACAGTTTGAAAAAGTGTTTTTATCGTTATATTGTCCCAAACCATTCCATTAAACACTAGGATGCAGTTCGTACAGCAAAAGTTTGTTTTATTTTATTTTATTTTATAACCGTCGTAGAACAGTTAAGCCCACCCAATTTTTGGAATTACGACTACTAATGTTCAACTCCGTAGTCTTGAAATTTTGAACCCAATCCAGAAAACAAGGAAACTCTTGGATCAAGTATTGGGTGAAATTTTGCCTTCGTGGAGGACTTTCTGATGGAACTAACCACCATTTGCGTTACAAGGAAAGGAAGACCACGAGAACCTCCCACGGTTAGCCTGACGGCAAGGCGACTCTAACCAGTGATCCGTCTACCACTAAGGATATTTACGTCAACACTGTGGTCGGTGCAAGCCGACCTAGAATTAGACCTAGAATTCAAACCTGGCTACCTCTAGATTTTGATCCTGAGTCGCTTCATTGTTAGGCGAAGCTTCATCCCCTGAGCCACCACGGCTCAATTATTTCCCGTTTATTGACCAGCCTTCGGTGGCATTCGAACCCGGCTCACCTCATTGGAAGACGAACGCTATATCCCCTGAGCCATCGTAGCCTAGTCTGTTGCATTTCATATCCGTTTTGAACAACCGACCCAATTTTCGGGTTTACGACAACTAATGTTGAACTCCGTAGCCTTGTAATTTAGAACCCAATCCAGGAGACAAGGGAACTCCTGGATCAAGTATTGGGAGAAATTTGCCTTCGTGGAGGATTTATTTGATGGAACTGTCCCCCATTCGCGTTACAAGGAGAGGAAGATCACGAGAGCCTCCCATGGTTAACCTAACGGCAAGGGGACTCTAACCCATGATCCGTCTACCACTGAGGATATTTACGTCAACACTGTGGTCGGTGCAAGCCGGATGCGGAATTCGTATCGACCAGCCATCGGTGGCATTCGAACCCGGCTCATCTCATTGGAAGGCGAATGCTATAGCCTATGAGCCCTCGCGGCTCAGTCTGTAGTATTTAGAAGTTATTACTAAATCAGCTGGCCAGATGACCGAAAGGTTAGTGTGCTTGACTGGGAGGCGAACGCCTGCGGGTTCGAATCTCGCTTAGGGAATNTATTTCCCGTGTATTGACCAGCCTTCGGTGGCATTCGAACCCGGCTCACCTCATTGGAAGACGAACGCTATATCACCTGAGCCATCGTAGCCTAGTCTGTTGCATTTCATATCCGTTTTGAACAACCGACCCAATTTTCGGGTTTACGACAACTAATGTTGAACTCCGTAGCCTTGTAATTTAGAACCCAATCCAGGAGACAAGGGAACTCCTGGATCAAGTATTGGGAGAAATTTGCCTTCGTGGAGGATTTATTTGATGGAACTGACCCCCATTCGCGTTACAAGGAGAGGAAGACCACGAGAACCTCCCATGGTTAGCCTAACGGCAAGGGGACTCTAACCCATGATCCGTCTACCACTGAGAATATTTACGTCAACACTGTGGTCGGTGCAAGCCGGATGCGGAATTCGTATCGACCAGCCATCGGTGGCATTCGAACCCGGCTCATCTCATTGGAAGGCGAATGCTATAGCCTATGAGCCCTCGCGGCTCAGTCTGTAGTATTTAGAAGTTATTACTAAATCAGCTGGCCAGATGACCGAAAGGTTAGTGTGCTTGACTGGGAGGCGAACGCCTGCGGGTTCGAATCTCGCTTAGGGAATAGATATTTCTCTTTGTGTGTTGTCCTCTGTTGTGTGTGATTTGTGAATGTTAACCACCCTATGAACGGGTACCTGTGTGGGGGCAGTGTGGCGTGGGTAATGTTGCTCGCCTTTGTGACTTTGGTCACAAGATGTTCACCAGGCAACACAAAATGAGCAACACTTACGGCGCCTTCCATAGCAACGAACGATATATTCAGTGCCATACATTAAAAGTTTTTCTTTACTAGATCACTTAAGAGTAAAATATACAAATAATAGATATTGTAATATCAATTTGCACTAATCAACTAATCCCTTCAAACGTGTCTAAAACAGTCTCTATATAATTCATATTACAGGTTTATGAAATTCAATCCTTCCGTTTGAGATAATGTTATTCTATGAATAAATATTTCATTTAAAAGAATTTTATTCAATATCTGTTTTAATCAAGTGATTCTTTTTTAATATCAGAACTTGTAGAAATAAATCTGGTGCATAATTAGAAATGTGCCTTTTTCTCAAAGTAAGGGAAATCGGAATCCCTAGAGAAATCGGAAATTCGCCTTTTTCGAGTGATCAATTTGTATCTTATTTGAATTGCTAAAGCAAATCAAATGGTAATATTTCATGAACGAGGAAAATCCGAAACACTTATTTTATCAAATGCTCACTTTTTTCTCCTATCCGAATGCCTATTTGTTTTTCAAGTGTCCAAAAGAAATCAAAAGTAAACTGTTCACCTTAGACTTGTTTTCTCGATTCCGTTTTGTGTTTCTTTTTCTGCTTTAAAAATTTTAATTGCCATTTTACAAGTTCTCTTCCTTTTTGCATTGTTTAAGATTATTATTATTTTATGGTATACTTATGTATTATTTATAATTTACAACTCCAGGGTCTCTGTTATAATCTTTCTTCTTATCCGTTCAAACATGTTTCATGATTTATAGGCGATCTTCAATTTATTATTAATAGTCTTGCAGCAAATCGCTTTTGGTTTTACTCTTTTGCTGGCCATTCCAATTAAATTCTTGTTTTATTTTACATTTTCAAGCTTTCTCCGCATATGCCCGGCATTGCCACTTTTTCATTAATTTTATCTTTTAACGCTTTTTGTTTTATCCCTTATTGTTTATCTTTTAAAAGCAGATCTGAGTTTTTAACTTTGTTCAACTATGTTTACTAATGCATTGAGAGTAAGAGATTTCATGCTATGTTAGTTTCGTTTTTATTCTTGCTACCATTATTTCTGTAAAAATATAATACCTTATCATTTTTTAGTTCAAAGAAAAAGGATAGGGTATATTAGTGCGAGAGTGGGGCGTTGGATTACAGTTAACTGTAAATAATTACAAATAATTTCTGTTTTGTAATCAATTACTTGTATTCGCGATTACAGGTCATTGTGATTATTAGTATTCATGATCTCTGGTTAGATCACAGTTGGGCAAAAATGTAACCGATAACTTTTTTCGATCACAGTAATCTATTATTTGTAATCATGGTTACAAATCTGATTACAACTGCAATCGCGATTACACTTATCAATTGATAATTTTTATTTTATTTCATAACCTTCGTTAAACAGCCGATCTAATTTTGGGTTTACGACTACTAATGTTCAACTCCGTATCCTTGTAATTTTGGCCCAATCCAGAAGACAAGGAAACTTCTGGATCAATACCCCCTGAGGTATGGTTTATAATGGGAACATGGAGGACTGTGTAACACGATAGATTTAACGTGCAGCAGTCACCATTTACTACACAGGGAACCTTAGACAGGCGGGGATCAAACCCACAACCTCTTGTACATGGGCCCAGTACTCTACCAACCAGGTTATCCCGACCCCTAATCAATTACTTGTAATTGTTACTACAAGAAATCAAAATATATGATTAGATGTAATTATGATTCCGCGTACTTGAAGTAGCGATTACAGGTAATTGTGATTAAAAGTAATCATGATCTCTATATCAGAATCGGACAAAAATGTAGTTGATTACAGCTTTCTAATACAGTAATCAAATACTCGTAATTATAATTGCAAACTTTGATTACAACTGTAATGGTGATTACGCTAATCAATTACTTGTAATTGTGATTACAAGTAATAAAAATTTATGTAATCATGATTGCATGTAATCTTGAGATTGTATACCATATATATATGATTATACTATACAGTACAGATAGTATAATGTATTGTCTAATGATACATTTTGTACGTATTTACACACATCGTATGCACGTATGAATGTAACGCAAAGTTTATGCTATGTAGACTAAAGCAAAAACGTGACTTGACGAAAAAAGACAATGTGTATAAAGTACTAATAAAGAACAGAACTGGACATACTATAAGTTTTAAAACTATATACGTTGCAAAACTATTACTTACAGTTTTGCAATGAACTTATATTCTTTTTATAAGGGTTGCTGTTAAATGAACATTTATCACTCATGGACTACAATAGTGGCACAACGCAAAAAACATGAATTTTGGACTAAGAACAAGTGTAAATAGGAAAATACACATTCTTTCAGCAGCAATACTTACACAACTCATAATTCAATTTGAAGGTAATCTTTGTTTAAGCAAACGAAAGCATTTCTTATGCATTTTCCTTAGCAATGAAAACTTTAAACCCACTTATCTGAAAACTCGATTTTTTGAGTTGTGTGATATATATGATAATTTCATGATAT
>NC_092211.1:79973875-79978620 GCF_043381705.1 Parasteatoda tepidariorum | reverse complement strand
TATATATAAATATATATATATTTGAATGCAGGTCACCTTTTGGAAACCCGTTTTCCTAGTCCTATATTATCATATTAATGTGAATATTTTTCTTTGGTGTACATGAACTTTATGGTAGTATCTACAAATATTTTAAATAAATGAGTAAAGTAATTGGTTGATTCCTCCATTTCAACACATGGTCTTATTAACTCTGCACAGACAGAGGGTATTTCAGATGTTTGATTGGATAGTATTTCTACTCGAGCGAGAACGCATTTGACGTCGAACTATTAATATTCCGCACACGTCCGTGAATTTAGTAATTTACTCTCCCTGCTCAGTGTCAGGAAGTCTGTAGCGACACTTGAATTCGAACGTTCTGATTTCTAATCATTGGATAAGTGCGGACGGAACTTGAAGTATTTATAGCAGTTGATTGCTAAAAGAGAACTTATTGACTAATTTCTAATTTCATTTGAGTCGATTATGTTGCAGTGTAGTTTTACATGTTGTAAACGCTCGATAAGGATTATTTAATGTGAAAGAAATTTAAAAAGATTTAATGTTATATATTCAGAATTTAATATTACTAAAGATAGCGCTGAAATGATTAAATAAACGTTTTTAAAATAAGCTGAAATTTATAACTTCAAAGTTATGATTCGAAATAAAAAGGTTCGTGAAAAATGAATGCGCATACGAAATAGGTAAGAATTTTAGATAAAATAGCTCAAACGGTCTGGTTATGACATACATTCAACTGTGCTAAATATAGGAGAGTTGTGTTTGAGTAATACTTAAATTCATATTTTAAACAAGTTTTTTGATGTCCAATATTATTTAATCTGACTGGATTATTTAATGTGAAAGAAATTTACAAGGATTTTAATGCTTTAAAAAATATGATATAATTGAAGATTACGCTGTAATAATAATTTTTTTTCTTCTTGAAATAAGCTAAAATTTATAACTTTTATACTATGACTTTTATGTTTATAAAAATGTCCGTAAACACATTAATATAAATGCATACAAATTAGGTAAGCATTTCAGATAAAATAAATCAGTTTATAGCATACATTCACCTGGCTGTTTTTTAAATTCAAATAGAAGTTGAAACTACATTATTAATAATAAATTTGTTTTATCAAATAATCTTGATTTGAATAACGAATCAAATAATCAAGCAATCTCACCCACGGCATAAAAAATAATTATTCCATATTCAAATGTTTTGGTATGAGCTCGGTAGCAGAAACCCTCCAGTACGGCAGCGAATTACCGTACTGGTAAAATTACCATACTTTATGATATTGGCATTTCTGATAAAGAAAACAAACATACTAGAATTCTAGTTATAAAAGTTAAAATATACGGTATTAAAACCATTCCTTTGGTAACTTTTCTGTTCGTATAGTAACGGTTTACCGGGAATTCTGGTTTTCAAAATCATAGTCCTTGTTACAGCACATTTAGTAAAAAATACAAAAGGGAAAAGTAAATTTAATCAAATAAATAGTTTTTATGCCATGCTCTAAGGCAGTGTTTCCCAAACTTATGACTTTTGTGTACCCTTTCTAAATTTTTCAAAACGCTGTGACCACTAATCAAAAATTGAATGTATTTTTTACTAAAAAAAAACTGCACAAAAGTTAAAAATCACGACTGACTGTTGACACCACTAATTATTAACTGTTAACTCTGCAAAAAATAGCCAATAGAAAAATACGCAATCGTAAATTTTCATGGCCAGCTTTGTTTTTAAATAAATGTTTTTGAAATTTTTGCTTGTTGCAAGATATTCCTCATAAGAACGCGTACCCCAGCTAAACTGTTTCCGTACCCCTGGGGGTACGTGTACCACACTTTGGGAGACACTTCTCTAAGGCCTAAGGTATTATGATAAAACTATCAAATTGCACAGCATTCACTAAATAATATCACCTACTATAAAACTATGTTTCATTCTTAATTTTACCAAAATCATTACCAAAGCACTTCGATAAAGTTTACCGAGGTTTTCGTATTCCCATAGAGCCAGAATCACGGTAAGTTTTACCATATTTTGCCAGTTTTAGCCATACTGTTATCAGCAATGCAGGATCTGTAGATTAATTTTCATGCAAATTTTATTTTTCCTTTTAAAAAGTAAACAAGCATGTGGGGATAAACTTGATGAGACTTCTTTTTAAAACATCTCGAAATTTGCTTCGAATAAAAATAAAAAGCTCAATTGAGAGAACGCCGCTAAGAACAAAAAGTATTCAATTTTATCTGTTGCCTCATGACAGACTTTACCGTACAGGATTTCATTTCATTTTTTAACATCATTGAGTAAAATTCAATTTTAATTAAATCCTCATAAAATTTTTATGCATATGACTTTTATATTTGCTTATATTGCGACATGTATGTTAGATTAAAGCTGAATTTTTAAAATAAAATTTTCTGTCTGACTGCGTTCAGGCCGCAGACAAAGTAGATAGTGCTGCAAAATCACTCTGTAAATTAGTGCTGCAGATTAGTGCTTTGTACATTAGAGAGTGCTGCAGATTCACTCTGTAAATTAGATAGTGCTGCAGTATTAACTCTGTACGTACAGATGAATGTTACTAAAAATTATGTACATATGTATTTACCTTATGCATATGTAGGTATATATATGTATATATTCCGCTTTAAAAATGCGTTGTTCTATGTTGAAACCACTTCATGGATGTAAAAGGGAAGTGCAGCTAATACTTTTCTAATTAAAGTGATAACCGATTACAAAAAAATTATATGTGATGTGCTGCCCATTTTCTGCCTCTCCAAAAAACTCTCAATTAATGAACTGCGTGCTTTACAAAATATCAACGACTTTTAACTTTGAGTTTTATTTTCTAGTTTTTGACAATCACTACGGCAGGAAATCGTCTGATTGACAAAACGTAATCTCTCAAATATTTGATGAAACGTGTAACTTCTGCAAGCATTCTTTGATTTTATGTTGTCTCCTGTTCTTCTTTTATTTTATTTTCGTTATATATATATATNTCTCTCTCTCTCTCTCTCTCTCTCTCTCTCTCTCTCTCTCTCTCTCTCTCTCTTCTCTAATAAGTTACATTTCTATTATAGCCGAAGGAGATCTTTATATTTGTGTTACATAAATCCCTCTCTCTCTCCCTCTCTCTCTCCTTCTCTCTCTCTCTTCCTCTCTCTCTCTCTCTCTCTCTCTCATAATATATATATATATATATATATATATATATATAACTGGCGTTGAACAGCCGATCAATTCTGAGGTTCGACTATCAATGTTCAACTCCGTTGACTTGTAATTGTAAATCCAACCCAGTAGGCAAAGGAACTCCTGGATCTTGCATTAGGACAAACTAGTCTTCGCTTAGAAATAACTCGCTTTGCGTTCCAGGGGGAGAAAAACCACGAAAACCTCCCATGATTGGCTGGATGGCAGGGGAAATCAAACCCATGATCCATCTACTACTGAGGATATTTTACTGCAACACTGTGGTCGGTGCGAGCCGGGAACAGAATTAGACCTAGAATTCAAACCTGGCTACCGCCAGATTTTGAACCTGAGTCGTTTCATTGTCAGGCCAGGCTCCATCCCCTGAGCCACCACGGCTCAATTGTTTCCCGCTTATAGGTAAATTTAGATTAACTCTTATAAAATGATAAGATAACTTTTTCTATCCCCTGAGCCACCACGGCTCAATTCTTTCCCGTTTATAGGTAAATATTATAGGTAAATTTGGATTAACTTCAATAAAATGATAAGATAACTTTTTTTAAATCCGGTTTAGCAATACAATCAGCTCTACAACAATTTTTTGAATATGACATTCAAATCGTGTGCTTCGTTTTGATTGGATGATACAGCCGTGAATGCACTCACTTGTTAACTCCAAACAAATGGAGATTTCTTCGAACGAAGTGACGAAAAGTCTGCTCAGAGCACATTTCAAAGAGAATCTTTCCATTGAAAATGGAGAAAATTTCGTGAAATAGGACAATTCACTTTTTTTCGATGTCCTTTATTTCAGTATTTCTTGCATAATAACTAAAACTCTCGATCACTTAAGGCTAAAGAATAGAACAGATTTTTGATTGGATGCAAATAAGATCGCGCCTAAAACCAAGCCTCTTTAATCCAATATAAAAATGTGAAATATGGAAAAAGGAAATGTTTGGACGGAGCATTTTCCTGGAAACAATTACGTCAAAACGACGAAAATTTCATGAAATTTTAGAATTCATTTTTCATTGCGGAAAAGTCAAATTTTCCTGCTTTCAGTATTTCCGGCATGGTATTCCTTTATACAATCGTTCACTCAGAAACAAAGACCCAGAAAAAAGTTTTTGCTTGCTTGCTAGTAATGCCGCGTTTAAGAACAAACCTCTTAAACCTAACAATACAAAAACAATTTTCCGGAAGAACACGTGACCCTGTTTTCTTTAGGAGGGAAGCCTTCCGTAAATTTCACCTCCTTTTTCTATCCTGGCATCTTTTCCGGAGGATATTCAATGAAGGATATCGGTAGAACATTCCAGTATTTATTCGTATTCTGAAAGCGATTGATGAATGGTGTTTTATACATTTGGACTTGGAAATAGAAAAAGATGGTAAGATTCTAAGAGAAAGAAAAGATTTAAAAATACGTCGCATGAAATTTAAAATTTTTTTTTTCAATGTAAGATGTGTGGAGTTTTAGGTAAAAAGAATATCTAGTTTGAAGAGTCACTGGGGGAGCACTATATAT
>NC_092211.1:79957877-79973538 GCF_043381705.1 Parasteatoda tepidariorum | reverse complement strand
TGCATACCCTCCAACTGCTACGGAATTTCCGTAGTTTCAGAAATCTTCTTTTCAGACGGTAGCAAAATTAATGTCTTAATATTTAAAAAAAAATTAATTTTAGCGTAACTTGTCCACTATTACTTATAAAAGTGCAGGCCATATGGCTAGATTCTTAAGTTCTGATAAAAGTTTTATGAGAGATCCATTTGCTTTAAAAATTTCTACTTTGGTTCGCCACCACTGGAAAGAATTATTTTCAAAATCCTCATAAGTTGGAGAGTATGTATATATATAGCATAATAGATAACTTGCTAGCTGTTGCCTGCTGCTTTGTTCGTGCGGAAGTACTTAATTTTGACTATTTTATCAAAGTTCTTTATGTCTTGAATTTCAGCAATAATCTGTCCGGGAACCATTAAATCACACAATTCAGCGTAACAATGAGTTCAGCGTAATTTCAGCGCTGTAGACAGATGGAGTACGCATTAAATTAATTTTTGTAAAAATTTTTATGCACCTCTTGAACCATAACTTGAGTATCGTATAATATAAATAAACTATTGCATGAAAAAAGCAAGATCCGTCACCAATAATTGGTATGACAGAATGCGGGACTACAGAAACGTTTGTGTTTAAAATTTATACAATCGCTAGTGGGCTGCGCCCTGCTCGCAGACGCTCGTCAACCCCCGAAAATTGCTACGCAATCTTACATGGTTTGCTTCGCAAACCAAGCTCGCTTCGCTCGCTTAGATACATTGCGAATGCACAAAATTCTAAGAATTTAAAACAATCATTTAAATTCATATAAAAACTTTTTTTTTTAATGAAATTACATCTTTTTAGTAAACACTACGTCATTAAAATAAATTTGAATTCAAATAAATGACATGTAATTCGTTAAACCTATTAGAAATGTGCTATAGTATACAAACTTAAGATAAAATTTCTAAAACTGATATCCCTTTAAAAGGGTTAAAATTTTGGCAGTAATTAAGTCTATTAAAATGACAGCACGTCGTCTGCGCATTCTTTCACCACTACGTCTTTCATAGGTGTCATCAATGCTCTCTTCCAATCTTCGAGCACGCTTCTTTTGATAACAGCACGACTGAGACTCATTTTTCAAAGAATAACTAATAACAATAATAAAACAAATAAATTCGTGATATAAATCAAAAATCGTCAAATAAATTCGTAATATATAAATTCGAAAAAGAAAGCGCTTTCGACAAAATACTAAAGTAGAGATCTATCGACAAAGACTACTCACTTCTGCCTAGCTTAATAATATTTGGTGAGAATGCTCTCTCTGGTTATTTCGGTTTCCGTTTTCAAAAGCGCTATATGTTGAGTCACCTCAGTGAGATTTGGCATGTGACATTTTTAGCGGCAATCATTGGTCGATTTTCTAGCGTTGCCATTCGGGGAGTTGTAATGAGGCTTTTTTTGCCGCCGTGTAAGAGAAATATATATATATCGATTTCGGAAAGAATAAAATATAAATCTAAATAATTACTTCGTAACTAATTTTTTATTTCTATGAAAATACATAATTTTTTTAAATAAATACTCAACGTGTAACTAACTATTCAACACTTCTTTAATTATTAATTAAGACAACCTAACAAAAGGAATCTTAATAAGTGCTTAACATATTACTCATTTTTTAACATTACTGATTACTTTCATTATGACTGATTACTGAAATAAAGACACCTTAACAATATGAATAATGGCAAAGATGTTGCCAACAGATAGAAAACATTCAAGTTTCTGTTGTCAAGTGAGATAAATATATATATAGATATTGAGCTTAATATATTAGAACTTAAAATTAAGTATAGAATATTTTTGGTTCTAAGGTACATAGTGATGCATATGTGCACCATTTTGCATTTTCCTATATTTTCATATAAAAAATATATTTAGGAATCAAATTTTTGAAATTAGTGTGGAAAATAGTTTTTTTTTAATATTTAAGGGAAAAATGATTTTAACAGAAAGCAATAAATTTCATAAATATTATCCGTAACCTCTTATATATTATCCGTAACAATATAAATCGCATCAATGCATTCCTGCTATTTCGTCTTCCGGAGAAAAATCTAGGATTTTCTTCTGATTCTTATNATACTTTTTTTTTTTTTTTTTTTGAAAAAAGGCTATGTAATTTGCAACTTTGCAACGCACAACAATGTCATTCGTAACTATATTATTCATAACCCCGTAACAATGTAAACCGAAAGATATTCTTGCTATTTCGTCTTCCTTAGAAAAATCTGAAATCTTCTTATTCTTATTCTTTTTTCCTTTTTACAAAAGAAAAAGCTATGTAAATTGCAACTTTGCAATGTACAACAATGTTATTCGTAACTATATTATTCATAACCCCGTAACAATATAAACCGAAATATATTCTTGTTATTTCGTCTTCGGGAGAGAAATCTAAGATTTATTTCTTTTTTTGAAAAAAGCTATGTAATTTGCAACCTGGCAATGAACAACAATGTGACTCGTAACTATATTATTCATAACCCCGTAACAATATAAACCGAAATATATTCTTGCTATTTCGTCTTCGGGAGAGAAATCTAAGATTTATTTCTTTTTTTGAAAAAAAGCTATGTAATTTGCAACCTTGCAATGTATAACAATGTTACTCGTAACTATATTATTCATAACCCCGTAACAATATAAACCGAAATATATTCTTGCTATTTCGTCTTCCTTAGAAAAATCTAAGATCTTCTGATTCTTATTCTTTTTTCTTTTTTAGAATTTAAAAAGCTATGTATATTGCAACTTTGCAATGTACAACAATGTTATTCGTAACTATATTATTCATAACCCCGTAACAATATAAACCGAAATGTATTCTTGTTGTTTCGTCTTCCGGAGAAAAATCTAAGATTTATTTCTTTTTATGAAAAAAGGCTATGTAATTTGCAACTTTGCAATGCACAACAATGTCATTCGTAACTATATTATTCATAACCCCGTAACAATATAAACCGAAATGTATTCTTGCTATTTCGTCTCCCGGTGATGAAAAATCCAAGATACAGCTGCAACCTTAATGAGGTGTTAAATTAAACCATGCTTCTGGTTTATCCGATTTAAGGATTGCGATAAAATGGATTAAATTTCTGTATTTAGGTTGTACCAATTTATGACACATCAGTGGTTCAACATCAGCAAAAATGTTTGAGAGTGTTTCACCCGTAAAATTATATCTAACTGAAGATAGTCATGCTGTAAATACGATTTGTCTAACAGATTTTTTTAAAAAAGTTACTAATAATCATTTAGTTTAACATTCTATTTTATCTTTGTAAACATACGCTGAATTCTTCTCTTTTTCTGATATTGAATTGAAATTACTTTAAACATGCCACGACTTTTAAAATTTATTTCTAGAAGTTTCTTCTTGCTTGCACATAGAAAATAACTTCTTTTCCGAACGATCCTTTGATAAAGTTTATTTCGTTAGAAATAAATTCATTTCAATCGTTGTATTGAAGATCTTTTCAAAAATAAAATTTATGGTATTCCTTGTACAAATTCTTTTGATGTTTATTTCATTGAATACCATAATTTGATATTTTTTTTTCTTTACTTTGAATGTCATAAGAAACTTTTGGTAACATGTCTAACTCTACCTTCATTTGATGTATTTCTATTTATAAAAATTTAAAATACTTTGAGCGAAGTAGTTTACATTATAGTGTTATTTTACACTGGTATTACGTTTAAAATATGTATGTTTTAATATGTTATTATATTAATGGATATTTATATTATGCCTAAGGTATAAATAACATTTTCCCGAACTTTTCGAGGAATGTTTTTACTTGTAGAAATGCTAGGAAAAATTTTTCGCATTTTATTTTGTTATGAAAATAAAAATGGTATAAATTCTTTTTAATATTTATTTCCATCATTCATGATTCCGATGTAAAGAGGAATTGTACTAGTTATGTAGAGTTTGTCGCTCTTATAATCTCAAAACCATTTATGTTCTGAAATTTAGACAGGAGGTGAAAGGTGTATTTTTAGCTAGCCATCCTAAAAATCATTTAAAAATTTCATTTAAATCATTCAGGATTGATGTTCAAAAGAAAAAAAATCTTTTCAATAGTTTAGAGCAATCCACCAATAAAAAAAGCAGACGATGCTGTCTATTCAGTCTGCACGAGACCACTCGTTAGCAGCATACGAGCTCGGTTAGCAGTTTTCCATTCTAAAAATCATTCAAAAATTTCAATTTGATAGCTCAGGATTGATGTTTCAAAATCGGGATTTTTCATTGGTTAAGAATAATCCATCAATAAAAAAATTAATGATGCTTTCAGTTCCCTCATAAAAATTGCAGAAGATGCTTTCTATTCTGCCTGTCCCAGCCCACTTGGTTTGCAGTATACGATTATAGAGCTTGCTTATAGCTCTTATTAGGAAAAGCAGTTGTTGCACATTCTTTAATAATTAACTAATTATCATTTTATTCGTTATGTCAGCAAACTCAATGATCATCATGAACTTGACAGCATAGGCAGACTACGTCAGTTAATTCGAATCAGTAAAGTAATCTAAAAATATCAAATACTAGATAACCAAAAGTACTAGATAGCCAAAATAATTTGAAATCAACGGTATTTGATATAAAAAATAAGTTATTTTTTTATATCAAATCCCAAATTAAATAGTTAAATAAAGAGTAAAATTATTGAGAAACAATTCTAATTCGTTCAGGAGAAATGCGAAAAATTGCCATTTTCTTGTTGATACTAGCGATGCTTGATTAATTTCGATAAAAGGTATTAATCGAATTAAAAAAAATAGGCTACGCATTAACCGCATAATGATCGGTTAATTTTCAAGAAAACGGACATGAAAGTGTCTATATTTTTGGCTTTTGTATTTGTATTACGTATTTTATTAGTGCTGTAATCTAGTTTAAAATAAACTAACTATCTACAATTACCTTAAAAATATCCGGGTATTGCCATCTGGTGTGTAAAGTGGGAAATGAAATGTTTTTCGGGAAAAAAATGAATTAGTTTTATTCCTATTGGCTCGTTACTACTGAACACTCCAGTCTGTCACGGGAGCGAGAAATAGAGGGAGAAACCTCACCCCGTCATTTTCACGGGAGCGAGAAGGAAGGGGTTAAAAAGTATAATAAACTGGAAAATGGAATCAAGTTATTTAGGAGAGCACTTTTGGGGGTACCTTTCCATAGATGAAGGTTGACATTGTAGGTAGCCTTAATCGCCACAAACATATATTATTTCTACATAAAATTGTAATTTTCAAGAAGATAACACAAATAGAAAAAGATGAAAATCGATAAAAAATGAGTGTGAAAAAGTTACCTTGGCTGTGCAGATCATCGTACTATTACTTTTATTATTTTTTTTCGTGCTGAAAGTTACATATTTCATCCAACATATTTAACCAGTTTAACTCGTTCAATATTTACTCAAAACTCTCAACTTAACTCGTTCCTTTTCCACACAATCCTCTCCTTGCACTACAGGAATACTTTTTTTACTGTGCTTAAAAATACACTTCTTAAAAGTTGAAATACTACCATCCTTTAGATTATGAGTAAGGCGAAGAGATCGAATCAAAACTGCATTTTCAACCAATCCTGAATCAAAAATGGTAGTTCAAACGGTCCACCTACACGTAAACTCAGCTGCTCAAAAGTGACCTGAAACCTCTTAATTAGTACTTTTCCCACTGTTGAATAGGGAACATAAAAGGGATCAGCTAATCATTTCCCTTACAAATGTTCACCTAAACCATTGTAAAACCGGAAACTCATTTAATCTTAAACTTTAAGTATAAGAAATAGACAATTAAACGATCGATTAATAAAAATTTAATTGAATAATTAAAATTTTATTTGAATAAGTTAAATTTAAATATTTTTTTTTTGCATAGTGTAACTGTTGCTGAACAGCAAACCTAATTTTGAGTTTACGACTATCAACGTTCAGCTTCTTAGTCTTGTAATTTTTAATCAAATCCAGAAGACAAGGGAACTCCTGGATCAAGTATTGGAAGAAATTTGCTTTCGCGGAGGACTTTTTGAGGGAATTTGTGTTACATGGAGAGGAAAACTACGAAAGCCTCCCACGGTTAGCCTAGTGGCACGAGGTGCGGAATTCGGATCAACCAGCGGTCGCTGGGATTCGAATCCAGGTCACCTCATTGGAATGCAAGAGTTCTATCTCCTGAATTACCACGACTCAAATTAGAATATAAACTAAGTTACGATCCAATTAAAGATATCGTAAAAGACACTAAACAATTGAAATAACATTGGATTTGAAATTTTTTTACAAAATATCCAATGGATTGTCCTAAGTGTATATAGCTGTGATCGCATCAAAATGTGGAACGATTTAAACTAAAATTTTGCGTGTAAGCAATTATTTAATGAAATATGCTTCTTTGCATTATACATTCCTTGGAGAAAAAAAGAAAAAAAAAAGAGCAATGGATGATTTGAAACCAATGAGAGTTATTGTATAGGGAAATATTTATATAGAATATATCTCATGGAGCATCTACATCTGATAATTTTTAACATTATGGAATCCACATTTGATTATTCACAATTTAATTATTAAGAGCTAATTAGCATGAATTAAGTTCATAAAATCAGTTCCATAAATCATTTATCAATTTGCAGTCACATTAAAAGCGTAACAGACAGGAAATATTCGATGCTTGATTGAATTGTATTTCTACTCCAATGGAAGCGCATTTGAAGTTCCACTAATAATATTCAGCATCCTTCCTTGAATTTAATCTCTCTCCCACCTCAATGTTCCACCTGTAGTGACACTTCAAATCGGACATTTCGATCTTTAATCATTAGATAAGTGTGGACGAAACTTAAAGTATCGTTTGATGATTGCTGAGAGAGACTTACCGTCGGTTTTCGATGAGTTAATATACCTTTAGTTCAATCAGGACTTTGTGTTAACAGATAGCCAAAATGTAGCAGACATAAATGCTTTAACTGAGCTGCAATCTAAAATTATTATATTCAAAGTTACATATTTTTGAAAAAAATTAATGACTGGTTATTTCAACACATTTGTATATCGAACTCGTAAAAATACGTTTTTGAATATAAAATAATGTTTTTTTTTCTTCCGTCATTCAGTTTTTGTAACGTTATTGGAAGAGTAAAATTTAAAATGGTAGCAAAACTATTTTGTTTTTACTCAGTGTGTTCAGTACTGTAATGCGTACAGTAGTGCAATTACTCAGCATGAAAATTTTTGAGGTTGAATTTGCAGTTATGGCAGTAAGTTTGTCTCTGATAAAATCTTAAAATGTTAGTTTATAACAACCACATTATATTTTTTGAAAATTATTGCAAAAATGACCTGTATGCAATATGTTAAAGTAAATATAGGCAGCGTTGAAGTAACAGCACACATATGGGTGTTAATATCGTGAAGTATCTACATTTTAACTATACACCGAAGAGCCATTACATTATGACCACCTACCATCTATAACAATTGGCTCGCCCAGGAACAATGTTTTCTTGGGGCACATTAGGACCCATAATCCTCATAGAACAATCCTTGATGTCTGTAAGCTACTTGAACATAGTTCCAGACCAGGTTCACCCATTCATGACAACAGTTTTTCCTGCGGGGGGTGGTGTTTACCAGCAAGATAATGCACCATGTCATAAGGGTAGAATCGTCGAGGAACATACCAGTGACTTTCAATGCATGTCTTGGCCCCCAAATCCAATAGAGAATTTGTGGTCCTACTTGGAAAACCAAATTCGAGCTGCCACGCTACCTCCTCGCAATGTGAGGGAATTGCAGGACCAGTTGGTGAGCGCTTGGTACCAGAAAACTCAGACTTTCGTAATCGTATCCTAAATTATCGGCTGCACTAATTAATTAGCACATTTGAGGAGGTCACTCTCTTGAAAACTTAAGATTGATTCCCAGGACGTGCTGATCCTCTAATTAGATTAAAAGATGCTCAGGATGGTCTGTTTTTTTATTTTGAGATCTGTACATGTGGCGAAAGTATCTTTATTTTAATGAGGATTGTATGTAAAATAAAATAAAGCAAGATATAGAAAATATTAACAATTTTATTTAGTTGCAGTCTACAACAATTGCATTTAAAGTTATTATTATTATTTTAACCGAAATCAATGAATTGGACTTTTTTTTAAATATAAATAGGGGAAAATAGTAAATAGTTTTTTTATATATTAACATATTGTCAAAAAACATGTAGCAAAAGTAACTGCTTTTTAGTTATAATCTTATTGTATTTAAAGTTATCTTTTTGACTAAATATTATAATTTCGTTAAAATACTATTTAAGAGAAGAATTTTTGCGTGCGTTTAATTGGAATTATTTACAGACTAACATAGGTCTTCCAGATCTAAGCATATAGCAAAATTATTTAAAAAAAAAAAAAAAAAAACTTTTTTTGAGCATTTGGCAAAATAATGTATAAATAATTTGTTTTGCACATTGCGTTAAACGTTTTCTAATTGCCTTTTTCATTCTTTGAATATGAATGGGTCAGTTTTTTTCAAATTTTATTTTTATAAAAGGGTATACTTTTATTTACTTGAATTATCTTTATTTCATATAAATTTTATTTTTTCTAATAATTATTGAAAAAAAATCGTATTCAAGTAGTCGCAGAAATCACTATTGTAGTAATTTAAGGATTTTATAAGCTTGTCAAATTACTCGCCTAACAATTAATTACAATTAAAAACCTAGCATTAAGCCAATTTAAATGCAATTTTCGCCCACAACTATTAGAAAAATAAAAATAACATGGAATTAAGATAATATAGATAAATAAATGTACCTGTTCAAAGGCACTCGTAGAAACAGTTCATAAAAGGGATACTCTCCTAGCGGCGTATGATGACATTTTTGATCATGGATTCCTGAGGACTACTTAATCCTTATTGTGGGCCCTACCTCCCACCTATGATCATAGAACTATCCTATATAAAAGTTTTGGATGATATAACTTTGGATTTTGACTAATAAAAGCCAAAATTAAATAATGCTTATGGATGAAAGTACTGGAATTGATAATTTTATCAATCCAAAACCTTTTATTGATTTTCGATTATTTGTACTAGCGTTTAAATTGATGAATTGTCTTCTCTTTTTGAGTTATTTGCACAGCTACAACATATTATAAATTTGTTAAAATTCGATGGTTTTAATGAATTTATAAAATGTTGTAACTTCATTTTTAATTAAAAGTCATAATTATGTATATTTAAGCTTATCACACCAACTTCAAATTTTTAGCATTTATTTAAGTACATTCAAAAATATCTGGCCTCCGTATCATGAAATTTCCTCTATATCGATTTTTTTAACTGTAACCAATATACTTTGTCATAGAAACACGTTGTACTTACCTTAACGATTGAAAGTAAGTAGTTATTGATAGTTTAATAGTAGTTAGTTACAAGAACTAGCACTCCAGTTTACTACAATATGATCTGAATAATACAATGCAATTTTGTTCAAAATGTTGTTCGATTAAATTGCTTTTTTCTTTTTTTTTAAGAGACAAGAACTAATTTTGAAAAGATAGTATCTGTAAAAATACATTTATAGTTTTATCGTTTCTAAGTTAATTTATTTATAAATTAATAAACAAATCATAGTCAGAAAATAGAGAGAAGCTTTTCATTTGTTTCTATTTCTTAATAGCAAACGAAGCTGTTCAGCGTTACTGTTATTTTCCGTTACTACGACGACTACCCGTTTTTTTTTGTTTATGTATTTTATGCGAGTTTTTTTTTACAGATGTTTTTCATGTTTAATTATTTTGTTTTACATATGGTTGTTTTCATATTTTTAACCTTCAGTTTTTAAAAAAAATATTATTGTAAATTCGCGATGTTTATTTAACCAAAAGATGTTTAGTGTAGAGAGTAAATATAGGAAGAAACGATGATTGTAAAAAAAGGAAGTGATTCAATTTACCTAGAAAATGCGCAATTGCCATATTAATAAATTTGATAGCTGTTTAAAATTATATCAATCAATAAGAATAATAAAAAATAATAAATTTATGAGCCTATAACTTCAGAAGTTGACGACAATTTTTTAAAATATCACGTAACTTTCTTATGTTCATAAAAGTACGTATTCTTAAATATTAAAGTTTCTGAAATTGTAAAGTATAAGCAGTTTCAATATTTTTTCTTATTAGATGCGAAATTTTTTTTATTCAGTTTATAAATTATTATTTGCTTTTGATGCATTTCTTCTTCTTTTTCGTCTTCTTCAAAAAAAAAAAAAAAAAAAAAAAAATTCGAGGTGAGCTTCTACCAAGCCTCGAAAGATATATTTTTCACTCACCTTTCGAAAAGATTTCGATCAAACTTGGAAAGTAAGAAAGCATAAAAATTGAAAACATTACAATAACAATGAAAGCGAGACACTTTTCCAGAAGCTTTTGATCCAGATCGATTTTAGGATTAACTTTATACAAATTTTGTCTGAGAGTTGAAACATATAATTTTTTATTTATTCAACATACATTTTTTTTCGAACTCTACGATAAGCAGAATACATTTTGTCGATATTGGCACCAAGTTTTTAAATACATTTTAGTAATGTAAACTTCTCCGAAATATAAAAGTAGCAAGTTCGAGTAAAATTTCCATTTCTTTCTAACCTTTTTCGTACCAGCTTTGGAAACTACATGCAATATTGTATTAAATTGGAATTTTTGGAAGTAAAATGTGTTTTAAGAGGATAAAATTAAAAGTGATATAAATCACGATTTTCCTCTCCCCAGTATTACTGTTCGTACATGCTTTGGAAAGTACCTGCAATATTGTACAAAATTAGAATTTTTGAAATTAAAACGTGTTTTAATAGGATAAAAAAATTCCATTTCTTTCTAACCTTTTCGTACCCGCTTTGGAAACTACATGCAATATTGTATTAAATTGGAATTTTTGAAAGTAAAATGTGTTTTAAGAGGATAAAGTTAAAAGTGATATAAATCACGATTTTCCTCACCCCAGTATTACTGTTCGTACATGATTTGGAAACTACCTGCAATATTGTATAAAATTAGAATTTTTGAAAGTAAAACGTGTTTTAATAGGATAAAAAAATTTCAATTTCTTTCTAACCTTTTCGTACCCGCTTTGGAAACTACATGCAATATTGCATAAAATTAGAATTTTTGAAAGTAAAATGGGTTTTAATAGGATAAAATTAAAATGATATAAATCGCGATTTCCCTCTCCCCAGTTTTACTGTTTGTGCATGCTTTGGAAAGTACACGCAGTATTGTATGAAGTTAGAATTTTTGAAAGTAAAACGCGCTTTAATAGGATGAAATTAAAATGATATAAGTCGCGATTTTCCTCTCTCCAGTATTACCGTTTTTACATGTTTTGGAAACTACATGCAATATTGTATAAAATTAGAATTGTATGAAATTAAAATTAGTAGGAGAGGTGATAGATAGTATTAAATAATGAAAATATGAATAAAATAAGGTTTTTCGCATAAAGTCTCAGTTTCTTCAAGAGTGTTACTTAAAATTTTCATCTGCTAAAAGCTTCTTAATTTTGTGTCCCTATCCGACAATTCTCAAAAAGTTGTTTAATTTTTCGTTAGTATTAGTTACACAGTGAAACCTCTCAGGAGCGACAGTTCTACAGTAAAATATTCGTTAATGGAGGTTGGTCCTTCTTAGGGGTTACGTCCATTGACTTCAAAATGTTATCGAAGATACATGATTTTTCTCAAGCAGTTTTAATTTTATCCATCGAAAATCGTCTACATGAAAATCGGATAGATGAATGAACTTAAGCATCAATAAAAATGACCCCTACTACTATTTTTAAAAACAAATTCACCAATTATGAAAGATCGAATTATATTAAAGAAATAAACAATTATCTTTCTAATTTAAGTTTGAATTTAATTTTAAATCATGAAATAAGTTTCATGCTTTGAAGCTTCTTTGTGGGAGATGCTTAGTTTTTTTCTAATTTAATTTTCAACTCTAAAAATAAATCATTAATAGCTTTGTCTTTAAAGCACTCTGACTGCCACATGAGGTTGTAGATATCTTTCAAAGATAGTTCAAAAGAGCTCTCCTAAATAAGAACCTCACACAAATACTTTAAATACATTTTAATTTACTGATATGTTTTGTTAAAATTCTTTGTTTTGATATTTTTTTCTTCATGTTTCCTTAATTAAATAAACGTACGAAGGGTTATCCGGTTGCTGCGACGGGTTTTGATGGTCCTTACTAAAAGTTTTCTTTAACACGAAATCTATGGAAAAAAATTCGTGCCTCCCAAAATGGGTCGTTTCATAGAGTCGGTCTTTTCTAAAGGTTTCACTGTATTTTATCTCGATGCCAGTGCCGTAGTAAACGTTAAATAAAAACTAGCTATCCATTACTGAACTTCCAGGACAGAAGTTTTTTTAAAATTTATTTGAAAAACAATGGTAAAGCAATTCCTTTTTTCTCAAACATTTTCCATAAATTAAACCTACCGCCATCCACATAATTAAACAAACATTTTTCTTCATTATAGAAACTACAGAGCCATTCATTTGTAGTCAGCATCAACCTAGCCACGAATCTTTCTTTATATATCCAAAGAAATACTACAGGATGGATTTTTGTTTGCAGAGGGGTAATGCATTGCCGGAAAATACACCACTTTAATCCAACCTCTATCTGTCTAAGAAATACTTTCACGGAAGAATTCGTGGTAGCTGCTCCTGTTTTCTTCGCGTCCGTAAATTTCATCTCCTTTTCTTGTCCTGGCAGCTTTCCCCCGAGGACGACCAATGAAGCACATCGGGAAGACTTAGCTCTTTCTTGTCCCTTTGGATCTTGATGAATAGTGTTTCGTGTCCCCTCTACCAAAAAGAACGAAGTAAAAATAAATTGTGAAGCACCTAGGGGCTGAGAAATACTCATCAAGAAAGTTACACGTTCGTTTAAACTTAAGTAACCTCGTCTGCTGAGAGAAAAGGGTTAGGGATTAGAGCCAGGAGTATATCCATTTTAGATGAGTCTTTACGTTCGGTGGTAAACATTTTCGACGAATTTACTCATCCGTGTTAAGAGGTTGCCTTTTGAGCATTTAAGTTGAAATTACTTTACGAACGAAGTTAACGAGTCCAATGATTCGTTTTATGTACCTTTCAGTGTTTATAAGAACGGTATCAGCTCATTTAACTTTAGAAATGCGCTGATTTTTCACACGAGTTTCAACTTTTAAGTTTTTTTTAAACCGCATCTTGTTTTCGTATATGATGAAAAGGAATTTATTGGCTTATAGTTATTTTTTTTTAAAAGGAGTTATTACTTTAATAACTGTTTAACTTTCTATTAACATTAATTGAAAAATACATACAATAAAAAGCAATAACGCATTTTTGTTAGTGCTTAATTTGAAATTATAAAATTGTATGCAAAAGTGGGTTGCAGTTGAGCGTAGGAACAAAAACTTTTTTTGAATGCAATTTAAATTTTTTAACGGGACCAGCTGAGAAAGTTTAGTTAACCTATTTCTTCTTATTTTTTTTAAAAATAAATTAACAAGAAAAATTGTTAGATCAAAAATATGTAATAAGAAAAGAGAAATACATAAAAAATGGAAAAGTTGATTTATTAACTCGATATTTTGAGAAAACTAAATAAATTTTTAAATAGAATAAAACCAACGATTCGATTTATTCAATAAATCATAAATAAATTATGATTGAAATAACCAAGTTTGCGTTCATAAATTACATCTTACGTTTGGTGTGCCAGAGACAGTCTAAGACATGAAGAGTATAAACATCAATAATAATAAAGTCGAATCTTTATTTGTCATGTTCTACTCTTCATAGAGTGTTTTGAGAGTAGTTAAGAGGAATAGCACTTCTTTTTTAGGCATGATCAACACAACTACACGCATAGATAAAAATAAAAGAAAAAAAATTTAACGATAACTGATCGACGAGAACATTAAATAAATAAGCAAGAAAGAGAAAATAGGAACGAGAACGGAGAAAACAGAAAATCCAGGTGTTTTTTATTTTTTTTTCGTCATTGTCTTTATACTCTGTTCTGCTGAACCCCCCTTTTTTTTATCGAAGTCAGACAACCCTCATTTTCTGATGGGCTTCAAGAAAATAAAATGTCTCAATGGGTCTCCCGCGAGCTATTTTGAAGCTCAATGTTTAAGGCGGTTACGGTTAAGACAAAGAAAAAAAAATCAAAAGCTTCGAAAACTTCGTTTCCATTTTTCTTTCATCCCTAAATGGCAGACGATATCAAAAAAGGTTTAAAGAGAAAAGGGACGAAAATGATCGTTTGGAAGTTAGGTTTGAAGAAGTCAGACGAACGAAACGTTTTTTGAAGCTTGATATGTTATAGAACAAAAATTTTGGCGGGAATCGAAATAAAAATGTTCTTTTGTTCTGGCTTTATATGCATATTAAAAATGTTTTAAGATTTTTGACATCGGAATAAATATTTTTTTTTCTAGTTTGATATGTTTTGTTTGAGGAATATATATTAAAAAAATGTACGATTTCAATATGTAATTCAAACGTAACGTTATTTAAAATTACTTTTTTTAAATGGAGCATTTTCTAAGGTGCTATTCTCCATTTGTTCGCATGCGTTTAAAAAAAAAAGGCTGAGTTTAAATAATTTTTTTGAAATATTCTGTGTTTCAAACAAAACCTGTTTTTTTAATTATAGTTTCTGATTATTTTGTAATAAATTACTTTTCAAAGTTGTTGAAAAGTTATTTCAACAAACAATGAATGTAATAAGAATAGAAATAAGTATTTTCATTTATACTAGCCTCCTTCGGCGAGCAGCTTCGTCGCCATCCAGAACTATTTTGAACACCATTTAAACTTTAATGGTAACCAAACCAAATGCACAAAACTGCATTTAAATATTCTAACTCTTCAACTCCTTTTAGAATACTAGCACCTCAATTTCGAACACTATATTAACCTAACTTTTTCACTGTCTAACCGTTTCCTGCGGTATTGTGGGTGTGGAATTACTTGGATTTCAGTTTTAACTATCTTCATTAGATGTCCGTAAGCGATATTGTCAAGGTTATTCATGCATTGGATTTTATTAATAATTTAAAATCTGTCCGTTAGCTTCTGAATCAGACAAACTTCCGTAAGTATGAGTTTGGGACATTTCAGGCATAGTATGCAGCAGAAGAATTAAAATTATTTTCATCTCTGTCGTGAGATGAGATAGATTACTCATCCTAATGCTCTATTACTTGCTATACTACTTCTCACGCCTCTCTTGAGCCACAACTTGAGTATTGTATAATATACATGTGTATTGAAAAAAAAAGCACGGTTACCAAATTTGATATAACAGTATGCATTAATACCAACCTTGCACAGTGTATGATCAAAGATAAATCTAATAATTACTTCATTAGATAAAAATACAAAATTATTCTAAATAATCAATTAACGTATAACTAACTATTTAACATTAGTCAAATTGCTTCCGTAGACAACTTAACAAGATGAATGATAAATACAGATAAATACCCGAGTTTACGGTGCCATATAAGAATATATATATATTCAGCATCAACCTAGCCAC
>NC_092211.1:79913823-79956647 GCF_043381705.1 Parasteatoda tepidariorum | reverse complement strand
CGTTTAGATTCTATATATATTTAATAACCAACAAACTCTACAGAAGTTGCCGTCCTCCTCTTACAACATAGCAGAATGTTCCTCCTTAATGCATTGCTTCATTCAGATCGGCGTGATGAGTCCTTATTTAGTTTCAACATTTTAATTAAAGATAACAAATTGGTCCTTCGACGCATAGTGCACTCAAAAGCAGAATAACTGCCGCCACTTGCAAAAAGAGCTTTCTGCCATCGAAAACAAATAATTGTTAAAAACATAAGTCAGCTAATACAAGCCAGTCTTCGAACGGAAGCTGAAACAACCTCTGCAAATTCTGGCTTCAACGTTGAGACTATGATACACGGTCAAAAATAAAGTCAATAGAAATACAAGATGAATCTAAAAAAATACTAAACGTATAACTAACTATTCAACACTACTTAAATTACTACTTTAGACAACTTTATAAAGTAAATAATAACTATAGTGCTGCCAATAGATAGAGAAACACTTTTTTTAAATTTTCCATCGACCATTACTGTAATGAACTTCGGCAAAACTGGCAGATATGACCGGTCATATACAACGCCTCCTTTGTTTGAAAAAAAATCTGTGTAAAATAACTCACCATGGCCAGCGAGTATACGATTTTCCATGGTGGTTAGGATATCTAGTTACGGAGCCCAAGTTCTTTGGGTTCGATCACAGCGGGTGCTGAAGAACAGTTCTCTCGCAATTCCTTCACATTAGTGACTACGCACAACGAGCACACAGCTCTCTCAATCCTCGACAGATGACAGCACTGTCCTACTTCGTCTTGTTCCATTTTTCACTTTGCTTCCACAAACATTTTTTTTAATGGCGGGCACTTGGGGGTTGTCCCATTGGCCACAGGAATGCCGGAACTGCTACTCTCTTCTCGTTACCCAGTGGGCACCTGTGGCGAAGCCACGGCGGTGGACCAGCTTCGCCCACGTCACACAACCACAACCCGTTTATAGGGCGGGTCACATTCACACAATCACACACAAAGAAGAAAGGACATAGAAAACTGAGAGAAAGAAACATCCATGCCCTGAGCAGGATTCGAACCCGCGATCAGCGGCTCCGCAGTCAGGCACGCTAACCACTCAGCCACCAGGTTGGCGCTTCCACAAACAAATCACTTGAGTTTCAAACAACGTAGTATATATTGTAATATATTGTAGTTTTAGGAATGGTTGTTTCCATGAAAAATTAGAATAAGATTGTTTTTATGGTAAACAAAAAAGCACAATTTATGCAATGTCAAATACAAGCTGCTATATAATTGCCGTTTTATTTTTAGGATTCTCGTCAAAAAAAAGTATACATATTAAAGATCACAAATTAATATTTAAGCCAGGAAGTAAATGTCTTCGGAATTAAAAAAGAAGTATACATATAAAGATCACAAATTAATATTTAACCCGGGAAAAAAATGCTTTCGGAATAAATAAAAAAAAAGCATACATATTAAAGATCACAAATTAATATTTAAGCCAGGAATTAAATGTTTTCGGAATAAAAAAAAAGTATACATGTAAAGATCACAAATTAATATTTAAGACAGGAAAAAAACTGCTTTCGGAATAAAAAAAAGTATACATAAAGATCAGAAATTAATATTTAAGCCAGGAAAAAAATGCTTTCGGAATAAAAAAAAAATATACATTTTAAAGATCACAAATTAGTATTTAAGTTACGGGAAAAAATGCTTTTGGAAATGTACTGAGGATAGCAAGTTTGAAAATGTAAAAACTCTTTTGAATGTCCGATGCAAAAAAGGGAAGATTGAAATGTGGTTATCAGAGACCACTCCATGCTTTGATAGGTAGTCAAACTGGTTTTGTTGACTATTAACCCGCTTTCATCATTGGTGATTTGTGTGAATTCGTTTGAGATTTTATCTCATCCGACTGAATATTAATTTGCAATTCTTAATATGCATTCTCGTTTAGATTCAATTTTCGGTAAGTGTTATAAAAATATATATGGGTCATTCTCACGAAAACTGTCATTTTTCAGTTCATAAAATCCCAAAAAAGTAAAGTGAATAAAAAGCTCTGAAACTTTTTATATTAATAGAAATATGTAATGGCATTATAAAGAAAGTATATATCCTATAAATTATACTTAATATTTAAATTAATTAATTTTTTAAATAATTAATTTATAATTAATTAATTTATAATAATTAATAATTAATTAATTAATTTAATAAATAAATTAATTAATTTAATAAATTAATTTATTAATTTTTTAATTTATTTTTCAAATTAATTAATAAGTAAATTAATTATTTTCACTATTTAAAAAGTGAGGGAATGACACTAATAGTGAGGGAATGATATTTTATTTTAATACATGTTTTTATCTAAGTTACATCTACCTAAAGTTTGAAAATGATAACATACTAAGTATATCTAATATTTATTATAATTTAGTCTTATATATTTAATAGTTTTTACAGGTTTGGGAAATAAAATTGGCTGGCACGATTGAACAAAAAAAAATTTAATAATATACTCATCTTGAATCATTCCCTCACTTCAGCGTCATTCCCTCACTTTATACACTAGTGAGGGAATGACGAATTCAATAAAATTTAAAAATAACAGTTAGGCCTAATTAATTTCTGAAGTCAATCACATACAATTATATTCATACAAGAAAGCAACATATAATTATCCACTTTCTCGATGAAGTTGTATTTTATTTTACTCTAAAAAATGACATGAGGGAATGACAAATGTAAAAAATTTTACCTGGTTTGATTCATTCAAATTTATTCCACAGCAAAGCTTCTTTAAGTTGAAGATGGAAACATACTGCAATTTTGTTCTATGATGCCAGTTGTTAACTTCTGAAGTTTTTATTAAAATATTTTTATTCTAAGAAGATTGCAGGTGATAAGAACATTGTTGTGAGGGAATGACGCGAAACACTGGGGACAAAGTTTAAAATAGTGCTGTGTTAATATTTTTATCAGAAATTAAATTTAAAATTGATTTTCTGAATTCTATATTTCAGTATTCTGAAATAAAAAACACGAATTTGTAAAAAAAAAATTTTTATTTCAGAAACAATTTTTTTCTTTTTTTAAATCAGCAGTGGGGACAAGTGAGGGAATGACATATTGGTATATTTTAATTACCTAAAATAAATAAAAAATAAAAATTGATAATTTTATTTTTATTCTTTTGTTAGCTTGCATTCTGAAGGACACTTTCCCTGAAAATTTTTTTTCGTAAGTTGTAAAACAAACATAAAATATACTGGGGACATGAAAATGACTGTTTTTGTGAGAATGACCCATATGAAGAGTGGTGTTTTTGGTGCATGCTAGGTATGCTTACTAGCTTTCAAAGATGTTGATTATCCTATAAAAAAAAAAAACAATTGCGATTTCGTGACATTCAAAAATTTACCAAGAATATAGCAATTGTTCAAAATCTGTGAAAGTTTAAAATTAAAAATAAAAAACAAAATTTCTAAAATCTTCCACATTTTAAAATAAATGGTTGAAAAACGGTATGAAAACTATATTGTTTAGAAGTAAAAGACGGAAAGTGTGTTCGATATAAACTTGCGATACCATCATTAACTTGAGCCGGACTAGTTTGTGCTCCTCAAAAAGAGAAACAATTGGTTGAAAAATCAGATTATATATAGTTTATTTTTTTTTTAATATTAAAAAAACTTATCAGTACTTATAGAAGACTGTTCCCTTCGCTGAAATATATTAGTTAATAAGTCTTGGTAGTCATGCACACTTATTCCTAGCGAAAACTAACTAAAAATGAAATGGTTTTAAAATTAATTTTTTTTGCTTACAAACAGTCATGGACAATAATTGTTATAAGTTATACATTATTGTTATAAGTTATAGCATTCCGATCTATGCTATATGCGTACTATTTCATTGATTGTAATATAAGGGACAAGTGCTGGATCACTTAGAAAAATGTCACACATTGGCTCGGCTAAATAATTATAAAATCATAATTTTCAGCAAACTCCAAAATGTTATCCAAAAGATGTAGTAAAATAAAAAGGTTACCCACAGCATGTTATGGAAATTCTCAATAAATTCTCGCTGATTGGGCTCTATCCTAGGCTGGGGTGGAGACGGACCAGTAACCAAGCTTTGAGCTATACGGTAAAAGTTTCATAATGATCTAGGTACATGTCCAAAGATTGGAGAAAAAAAGAAAAAAAGCATGTTGTGGATTTGAAAAAGAGAATTAGGCTCCTTAAGAAAATAAAAGGTACTATTGTTTCAAAGCTTCTATTGTAAAGATACTTAAAAATTGCTACTTTAATTAAATGTAAAAAGTTTTCGCCTGATTGATTTAGTATTATTGTTATGAAAATTTGAAAGTGTATGAGAATTTATTGGTCAACGTGCAGAATTTACGAAAAAATTTTTTGTTTAAGGTTTATGTATATTGCAGCAGACTTGTAAATTTTGAGATAAATGCGACAGTAAAAGATAAATATAATTTTTTCTTTTGCAATTTAAAATCCACTAAGCTTAGATCAAACTATTTTCATTATTATATGAGAATTTAAAAGGAAATTCTTTTATTAACATGGAAGCGCTCTCCATCAAACTGTATGTGGTTATCTTAGAGGAACCGAAAAGCAGAAACATAGTTCCATAATAAAACAGTAAAATAAGAATTGCGCAAATCAATTCTTACTTTTAGAAATTTTAATCTGTACCATTTCTACTGATGGAATCTATTTATATTCAACTTTGAAGAAAATGGAACCTGCGCTATCCTTGCTTCATTTTCAAAAGAGTTATTTCTACTGCCACCAAATGGGTTCTCTAATCGAAAAATGAACGTAGTTCGAGGCTAAGTAAAAAAATAAACGAACTTCCTCTTCACATGCATAAATAAATAAGTGGAAATACCTAAAGGCAGACGCCATTATCCCACTTATCTGAGCCCAAAATGAAAACCGAAGGCAACGAAATGAAAAAAGAAAGAATAACTAAAAAAAGAAAAAAAGACGCAATAATTTTTAACTTCAGAAGAGAGCTTAATAATAAACTAAACAACCCGAACTATCGAACAAGAGACATAAAAAAAAAAGAAAGACGGCGAAAAAGATGCAAATATATATGCGTATAAGCAAACGATTAGGGAAAAGATTGCAATCTCGTCACTAGGTGGCGCAACGATAGATTACATGTTCGTAAAAGATTAAAAAAAAGAGCAACTATCTCGTCGCTTCCGCTAAATTTCACAGATAATTGGAATTTAGCCAGCTGAAATTACTTAGTACACAATTTCAATGCTCTTAATAAATGTTGCTGCGTTTGTTAGGGGGTGTAGAACGGAGTAGGGCGACGGAAATTCGTATTTAGAGTGGGGTAGGTCACGGTTCGGCATTGTTTTATTCTATTATTCTTTAGTTGATTCTCTGCGTAGTTTATTTACAGCACATTTTGATCATAGACTTTCATAAGTTAAACCAATAATGAAGTCCCGTCTTTCTTCTAAGTCATAAAAATTTAGGAGTATCGATTAACGCATAAAAGGTGATATTTATACTTTTATGATCTTTTGGAGCTTACAGAATTGTAAAGTAGTGAATATTTTATTTTAAAATTTCTCGCCAAGTTTGGCATAGTCGTGGATGTAATGTTTTAGATATAAATCCGTAAAGGTGCATTATTGGTTAATTAGCGTAAAGAGGATAATTAATCGGAAATTACTGCTATATCAACGATTTACGTCAAGAAAAATGGCTGATAATGATATTTTGTTATGTTTTTTTATTCAATGGAAAGAGATAATAAACTTAAAATAAAATGTGCCTGATGTAACGAAATTAAGCATAATATTGTTACCCTATGATTGCTTTTCAGGTTTTAAATGAAACTAATTACGGGCGCACATGGGAAATGCAAGTCTTTAGGAATGAAAATGTTTCGTCGCTCAGTTGGACGTAATGAACATTGTGCTCTTCACATTTCGAATAACTTTTGATTTAATTTAATGTGTATGATTTTTTTCCATCTTGTAGTAAGATTAATAGATGCATAGTACGTTAATTAACGCAAATATTATAAATACTAGGAAATTAGTGTTGGATCAGGGATTTGTGTGAAGAAAAATGGCTGGTAACGATATTTTGTTAAGTTTGAATTCAATGGAAAGATGCAATAAATTTAAAAGAAAATGAGTGAGATGTCGACATATTTAGAATCATATTGTAATGAGTTAATTGCTCAACAATCTTTAACTGAGATGGATATAATGTGATGTGTATAACATGATACGTGTCATTTTACCTTTTTGAGACATTGGTAATCTGTTATACATAGTACAGCTGTGACTTTTGATCTAATGATTGGATTTTCACGTAAGAGAAAAACAACCCTAATGGTTTGAGGGATAGACAATATTTTAATTTACGAAACTATGTGCTATAACATCCACAAATGCCAAAACAGCAATTTGCAATTTTTATGACAACCCTCAATATTTTAGTTATTACTATATAGACGTAAATGGCTAATTTTTTCACTTTGGTGTAATTAAGTTAAATGTGGAACTATGATATCTTTATATATGATATATAAGAATAACCATCAAACCGGCTTCATTTCTTTGCAGAATACCCCATCAAACCGTTTCAGTTCCATTATTTCATAATTCACCATAGCCATTATTAACTATGTAGTCAAAACTCACCCCTAAACTTTTTACAAGCATTTGTAAATATTCCCCTTCCAGTCCACCAAATCCTGGAGGTGGACCTGGTGTTCTGTAGCTGATACTCTGTGCATTATTTTGTTCAAAACGCTCACTCTATATTTTGAATGTCCGAATGATATTAACTTTTCAATTCCTGCCATTTTTTTATATTTAGAGAATATGTTTGAAAGCAGGTTTATTCTTGTGAAAGTTGCGTATTAGAAAATCTATCTTCATTCAAAATTGTGAAATTGTTTGTCTTCATCTAACTCAGAGGATCAGTTCTTCAAAATAGAGTCTTGTACCATTTGCTCTCCCCCTGTCGTTTTGGTGACATATCCAATGCATATTATTGTACACCTTTTAAAACTTTAGATTTTATTCTTTTTCTTCCTATGAGATGGAAGATAAACAACTGCATATGAATTTTTTCCGTGATTGGTGCAACAGTAAGTTATGTATAGCGTGCTGTCTTTTGATAATATTGTTCAAACAAGATGATGATGTAACAGTTATTCTGCATTTGAAATATTTTTCGCTAGTAATTCTGCAAAAATTTAGAAAGTGATATGCATATTTTTGCAGGCTGAAAACTAATTTAGCTGATTCACATACATTATGTAACTGATAATTCCATATTTAAGTTTAAGATTCACTGAAAGTCTATTTACTTATGAAAGTGTTATGAAAACAATGCTTTTAGGAATGACTTAAAGAGTTTATATCTTTTCAAACGAAAACTATTGATTTAAATTCTTTTCTGATAATAATTATATATCTTTCCAACACTTTTAGAATAAAAATAATACTAAAAAAATACTTTTTAACAGAGTCATATAATACAATAGAAAATTTAGGTTAAAAAATTAAAATTTTTATCTTATATTTGATTTGACTACTTAGTTATGCTGTGCAGAATACGTAATTCCATTCCATCTATTATTTTTTATAGATTCGTATCATGCATTGGTTAAATTTGTCCACTTTATCCAAATCAAATCTTTTATTATTTTTAGAGTGTGCAAGATGAATCTTACTTTAACTTTAAATTATTCAGTGAATTTACAGACCTTATACTAGTTTTTATGTGTTTTTTTTTTCATTATAGCTAGCACGAATTCAAAAATGTGTAATTAGACAACTTGAAGAAAACAATTATTTTAAACGAATATGAGGAATAATTTTTTGAAGTAATAATATGATGAATTTATACTGCTTTTATGATTTTAGAATTAAAGAAATATTTATAATTCGTTTTAAATTTTTGCACGTGAAAAGCTTTGTAAACACATTCTTCATTTAGGTTTACAGCTATGTCTACCCTAAAATTCCCTTACTACTTATATTTTAAATAGTTGCAGTTTATTATTTAATTTTTTTGTTTTGCTTAGAAATATTTGAAATAAATATCTGAATGCTTACAGATAAAAACAAATTCGTACGTTTTATGTTTTTATCAAAGATACGTTTTTATTTTACTTATTTTAAAAGAAATATTATATTTGATATCATATGTACACAACAAGCAAGTCTTATATCCATTTTCTTAATTCATTGTATTGCTTTCTAGTTATTGCTTTCATTGTCTTTTTCATCCATTCTACCTTGGGAAAGCTTATATTTCAATAGTTAATAGAAAAGTGTCTCCAGGAGACATTTTTGGGGCTGATTTCTGACCAAAATGCACAGATTGTTTTCTTTTGAAAATAGAACTTTCAGGGATTAATATATTATTCATGATTTTCCAAGATTTTAGAATTTGAAAATAAGAATTTTTTGTATGATAAGAACTTTTCAAGAACTTTTTTGTGTTTTTTTATGCTGTTTTTAACTTTTTTAAGTATGAAGATTTTATACTAAAACCAAATTTCTTACATTCATTTCAATTCTTTTATTTATAACCAGAAATGTAGGGCAAATAAATTTTACCGTCTTTGATCGAGTCTTCGAGACAAAATAAAAGTTTCGGTAAAAAAATGGCGAGTATATGGAAGAGATTATAAATATTATACACATTCACGAAGTTTTATATAATTCATGACATCTCTTTTTTGCATAATTAAAAAAAAAGTGAATGCTCATTGGCGTTTTGAAAATATTGATACAAGTAATGTTTAAAAATATTGTATGATTCATTATTTAAAAAATCGTTTCATTCTGCCGAATGTGTGAGTTACATGGTTTTCTTTGAATAAAAGTAATTTACTTATAGCATCCTGATGTTTCTATACATTCTAACCGCATTTTCGCAAATTCGTTGAGTGTAAAACTCATAAAATGTCGCTCAACACGTTCTTCAATTATGATCAGCCACATGTATCATCAAATATCGCCACTATAATTCCGTTGCTTAATTCCTTTTATTACAAACTTACTTTATGATTCTCACCATCAATGCATACTTATATTTTATTCGATAGACTCTTTTTAAACAGAGCTCTTAAGGTCCCTAAAGAACTGAAATGGTGGCAGTCAAAAAACTACGAAGATAAATGCATTTCATCCAGTTTATTTTCATTACATGATTCAATGATCAATTTCAATAACGCTGAATATCAGGAAACAAAATCTTATGCTTTGAAATTTTAATTTTAGAGATAATGATTACTTGATAATTACAATTTTTATGGCACAGTTTTAAGGACCGCACGAACCCTGTTAAAATAATAAAATACAAATGTTTGCTTTTACGAACATACGATTCTGATTGAAATAATGATCGAGACCCAAATGTAAGACATCATATTTGTTGATATATTGTAATATTGATATATTGTAATGTTGATATATTGATCTTTAAAAAAATATGAAAATGGTAATAAAAACATATTCCGACCGATCAGAAATATTCAACTCTTCTCAAAACTTACCTGGCAAAAATGAAGAAAACAAAAGCGATTTGAAGCGTAAAATGTGAAGTTGCGAATGAAAAAGGAAAAAAAAAAAGTTAAAAATAAAACTGGGGAAACCACAGTACCCAAGAATGAAATAGAAAATAACGGTTAAAACATAACTAGATAAACCAGAATGACCGAAAGAGTTAAATCAGGGCGAAATGCATTTCAGCGCATTATGAGGCACTCATGTTGCTTACAAGGGAATCTGTTTTCATTATGTTATGCGTATTTCATTATGTTATGTTATGTAATCTGTTTTCATTCCCGGGTGAAATGAGCTGATGTGACGGGGGTTAATAATTTTGGCATTATTGAAATTTAATTAATGCCCAGGATTTTAGGATTGAGCAGCAATAGATAATTTATTGCAATTTTGATAATAGATATTTTGATAATAGATATATTAATAATTTTGATAATAGATAATAGTATTGTGTTCTTTTAGTTAAATTTTTAAAGTGAGTCTATTTTGCACAATATAGGCAAGGTTTCACTGGCAAAGTATTCATTCTCCGTTGCACTCTCGGCTACCTCGGTATTTCTAATTTAGTTTTTCATTCTCTTTTTCCATTTTTCTTTAAAAACTTAACCTTTTTTTTCAGATTGTTTCACTCATTTCCGTCTGGTGAATTTTGAGAATAGTTGCCTGTTTTTGAGAGGACGAAACTTTTGCTTCAAAAAAATGAAGATGGTTTTAAAAGTTTACCAGTTTCGAGAGCTTAAAATTAAGCTCCTATTCTCAAGGTTCGCAAGGCATGAATGACTTAAAAACGTAAATTTGTGAGAGCTAGTAACACAGTATATTATATTAAAATCAACATTTCTCAGCTTTCTCTTGTTAAGAACTAGACAATATTTACAAAAAACAAGCTTTTAATTTGAAGAAAAATATAAATTAAAATATCAAAAACATGGATTAGTATATTATTGAAAAAATGATCTATGTGGTAGCGAAAAGAATAAAATGGTTAAAAATAATGAAATTTAACATAGTTTAAAATGATGCCAAAACTTTGTACTTTTCTGTACAATAATTTGTCCTTTATTCACGTTTTTTTTTGTGTAAGTTTATAGTTTTCTTTATTTTGAACATTTTATAAACATGTATTTTTCATTTGTTTCCAAATTCTTATTAACTTCTAGTTGTATCAAGCTAAATTCTTTGAATTATTTTTCTTTTCCATTATCATTTATTTTATAATATCTTCAGTCTTACACGCAAGTATACAACGATTGCATTTCGTTTACAAAATGTAGTGGTCACAAAATTAATGATATCCGGTTGATTTCAAAATTTTAAAAAGTGATACTTTAGAGCTCTTATTCTTTTACTTCATATATAGACAAAGTTTATTCTCTAGATTATTTTTTAAAATTGTCAATAATTGTAAGTGGAAGATCACAATTATTTATTTTTGATTTATGTAGCTTTAATAAGAGTCCTACAGTTGAAAATTTAATTAGAAATCATAAAAATGTGTTTTAAATACACACATTTAGTAGCTAAGAAAACAAAACCATTTTTTTTGTATAATGTAAAATTAAATTTCGATCTCAGCCACTTAATCATAACGGCAAGTTCCGTTCTTCTCTGGCAATATTCATCACAATGAGCTTTGTCATTTTCTCGCCAAGAAAAAATTCTCTTTCGTTTAAAACTTGTCTTAAATCGAAATGCATTTGGGAGACCTTCAAAAACACGAAACAGATTTTAGAAAAAAATACACCGCTAAGAGTAATAAACACGCTCTGACATCCCCGGCCTTTTCTTCAAAGGAAATAAAAAAAAATGTGGAAAAACTCTCTAAAAATTGGAATACTTTCGAACAAACTGGTGAAAACAGAATTTAATCAATTGGGTATGACATGAAAAAAGCACAACTACTTCCATTTACTAGGAATAACATTTACCTTTTAGTTTAATTAATAAACTGAGTTTTAAATATGCTTACTAAATTCATAAACTTAGGTCAAACAACAATATAAATTATTTCCAAAGGAACTAGACTAATACAATTCCAACCTGGCGAGTAGCGACTTATAACAAGACACTTCGTTTGATGCTTTTACTTGTTGCTAGAAATCAGGTTCGCAGAAAATGCTGTTTACTAGTTAAATTTAGTAGGAATAACACGATCTGTGACGTAGGCTATAGTATACCCAATTTCTCTGCTAGAAACTTAGTGCACCGTTACGGTTGTGAGTTCCTAATTATTAATCGGGTTGTTTGTAAGATTAGACTAAGTTATCGTCTGTTTTTCGGCCCTTGCATTAGCTTCCTTATTGACAATAGATTGGTCAAGGAAGTCATTTTGACTGCTTTTTAATTTTTAATTTCAATTCGAAAAATAATGATGTATATAATGTCACAATTTCTTAGAATTATATGACTTATTGTACAACTTATTAATTTTTTTAATTGTTAATATTTACTAATAACTTGTTATATAACTGGAAATAATATGAAAAATATTGAAAATTAATTTTATACAAATTTTTTTACACATTAGTTTAGCTTTCACAATCCAGTAATTTTGATTGCTTTTGGGCAATATAGATATATACTAAGTTTCCGCCTTCCTAGTGTTAAAGGAGAATTTTTCAACTGCTTCTATTGCATTTCTTTTTGTTCTGATGAATTTCATTATACTCACCTTAATTGACATTTTGGAATATTTTTTCCTATTGAAAAGAAATTCAGCTTTTATTTTCGACGAATTTTTAAGAGGCTATATATATATATATATATATATATNATTAAAAGTAAAAAAAAAAAAATGGCGAATAAAATAGAGATCAAGTGAAAAGCTGTCGATTTTTCTCCTCTACCCTCTTTTTGCTCAATGGTAGCAAGAAATATTGCTTAAATTTAAAAAATAAGGTGGATTCCTTCAAATAGGAAAGAATTTTTTTTTATGAGCATTAGTACTAAATACATTTTAAAATCACGAAACATTGTATACGAACATAAACATAAAAACGAAACATAAAAAACGTGTTTTGCTGCTTTCGTTTGCTTAAACGAAGATTACCTTTTAGTTGAATTATGAGTTGTGCAAGTATTGCTGCTGAAAGAATGTGTATTTTACTATTTACACATGTTCTTGGTCCAAAACGCGTCTGAGTGATTATGCCTAACCATGTGGTTGATTTAAAGCAGATTTAATTGGATACCTGTAAGTGTCGTCACGTCGACTTGTGTGTCGAACGCGATTGACTCTTGAATTGACTAATGCCAGGAATTACCTAATCTGACGTCACTTGTTGTTGCACTCAGTTGTTTTATAAATAAAATATCTCTGCATATGCTTTGTTCATACTTTTAACTACACATATTGAAATAATGTAAAACATAATATCAACTTTTTCTTATTTCAAAAGAAATATCAGATTGACTAAACTCTTCCTCGCCAGCATTTTGCACAAAGTTATTTTTTCAAAAATAAGGAGTTAAAAATGAATGTTATCTGTTACCTTGTTTGTATTAAAAAAAGGAAATATATATTACTGTCTGTCATGGTTTCTGGTTCCCAGAGAAACAATAAAGTCAATGGAGTGCAATTGAGTTCCTCAGGGCTTATCTATTAATTTATATTCTTAATTAACAATAGTAATGACTAATTTAAATAAAAATATCGAAATACATCTCGAAATAATGTTGGACCTATCTATGAATATCTTTTTTACTTTTTTCTTGAAACATTATTTAACATCATCAGTGCATGTTTTTCTTTTGAAACATCATAAGACATCATCAGCGCGGCTAAACAGAGAAATATATGAACATTATTTTCTAATTTTTTTTTATCTATCTTCTTCTTACTTTCCTTCTCTTAGAAATCATAACTATTCCTTTTGATTTCTGAAAGACCGTTTCCATAAGTTTCCCTATTATAATTTTATAAATTATTATTTCACAAATAAAGCACATAAAAGAGCAAATCAGGCCTACGCTTAAGATTATGAAGGGTCCTAATAAATCATCTAATGTCAAAGGTCTTAACTCAGCATCGGTTTCATATCTGAAATTAGCAAAATTTTTAAATTTCTTTCTAAAAACATAATAATTAAAATTTCTTTCATAAATACCAGATTCTATTATCCTCTGTATAGTCTTGGTGAGTTTCTTTTTTAAAGGGAAGCTTCTCGAAATGTAAGTACACAAAGAGAGCGATTGAGAAACTGCATCTTTAAAAATTATGACCGGATAATCAAGAGGCAGAAACATATTTCTGTGAAAAGGAATGGTGAGAATTGCAGTATTGTTTTGAATATGCTTTAGGAAATTGGTCTCATCTATATCAAGCTGCCAACCATTATCTCGAATAAATTTACCTATACCTCGAAGCGTTTCGTAAGGACTACGTTCCAAAAAGTCTTCGAGAAAAATCGGCACTGAAGCAAATGTGGCAGCTTTGAACTCTTTATTCCTCAAAGCTTTCAATAATCTATTGTTATTATCAATTGGGGGCATTCGTTTTGGGACCATCAGTATAGTGAGTATAACAGCTTGAAAAAATAATGGTATGAATTGGGAACCAATAATCCAAAAAAGGCTTAATAATTCCAAAGGTAATGTCCTTTTTATTTTAAGCACTGTCTTCTGGTAAACCAGGTCAGCAAAATTGCTCATAAAGTGATCCACGTAAGATCTTTTCTTTTTCGCCAGTAAATAAAACACAAATGATATAAATAGCAGAGTAATTCCGATTGATATGAAGGATTCATAGTCGAAAGTCTCAAGAAGAGCATCAAATTTTGAAACAATATTGGGTAATTTTATAACGAACCTATTGTCTTGTTCCATATAGGATGAGGATGGCTCAGCAATTTCTGAATCATCAATTAATTGATACGTCGGAAAAACCATGAAATCGGCCTGTTTTCTTTGCAGAATTCCCCAACAACCCGTTTCTGTTCCATTGTTTAATAATTCTCCATAGCCATTATTAACTATGTAGTCAAAACTTATTCCTAAACTTTGTACAAGCATTTGTAAATACTCCCCTTCCAGTCCACCAAATCCTGGTGGTGGACCTGGTGTTCTGTGGCTGACGTTCTGTGCATCATACATTTCAGAAACGCACACTTTATATTTTGACCGTCCGAATGATATTAATTTCTCAATTCCAGCCATTTTTCAAATTTGGATAATATTTCTTAAAATCAAGCCTACTATCGTGAAAGTTGTATATCAGAAAATCTATTTTCAGTGAAAAATTACAAAANTGAGGATGGCTCAGCAATTTCTGAATCATCAATTAATTGATACGTGGGAAAAACAATGAAATCGGCCTGTTTTCTTTGCAGAATTCCCCAACAACCCGTTTCTGTTCCATTGTTTAATAATTCTCCGTAGTCATTATTAACTATATAATCAAAACTTATTCCTAAACTTTGCACAAGCATTTGTAAATATTCCCCTTCCAGTCCACCAAATCCTGGTGGTGGACCTGGTGTTCTGTGGCTGACATTCTGTGCATCATACATTTCAGAAATGCACACTCTATATTTTGATCGTCCGAATGATATTAATTTCTCAATTCCAGCCATTTTTCAAATTTGGATAATATTTCTTAAAATCAAGCCTACTATCGTGAAAGTTGTATATCAGAAAATCTGTTTTCAGTGAAAAATTACAAAATGTTTGTCTTCAACTGACTCGGAGGATCAGTTTTATTATGGAGCCTTGAGTTGAGGAGACACGTCATTTGCCCCCATTCACCCACTTTCTTTTTGGAGGCATATTCATCGCATGTTAAATCACGCCATTTCAAAATACAGGATTTTATTCTTTATTTTACATTGAGGTGGACAGTATTAATACTATTTCGATTATTTCGTAACTGATGTTGCACGCCTTTTGTTATGTATGGTGTTGAGTTGTTTAATAGTTTAATGCAATCATAAAGATGATGAGGCAAGTAAATAATAGTTATTTTGCCCCTGAAGTTGTTTTTGTTAGTATTCCTGTATAAATTTCGAAAATCAATGCCTATTTTCGCACGCTGAAAACCAATTCAGCTGCCTTGTATATATTATCAAATTTTTATGCTATATTTAAATTAAGGATTCACTGGAAATCTGTTTACATATTCAAGTGTTATGAAAATTAATTCTTTAGAAATAATTTAAGAGATATTTTTTTGTATTTTTTTCTGCCGGCCGCTAATGCAATTCATTTTTTTCAGATAATAGTTATATCTATCGAAGTTTGAAAAAAAAAATAGCTTGAAAAGTGTCTTATAATGCAATCGAAAGTTAATGCGTAATTCAAATCCATCGATTGTTTTTTTACGAATTCGTGTCATGTATTGTGTGAATTAGTCCGCTGCTTTGAAATCAGATTGATCAATAGTTCTGACTTTGCAAGAAAACACTCATTTTAACTTTAAATTTTTCAGTAAATTTTAATATACTTTATTCTCGTATTTATGAGCTCCTTTTTTCATTATAAATCTCACGAATACAGAAATATGCCAATTAACCACTTACTGGAAATAGTTATTTTTGAACGAATGTCAGAAATAATTTCAAAGTTAATAGAAAATTAATCTATATAAAAGTTTACTGAATAATTTAAATTATATTTAAATTATTTTTGAGTAAATTTATATTATTACTAGTCTATATAATAACTTCATATTTCTTAGATAATTTTAGAATAACAGGAGTATTTATAATTTGTATAAAATTCTATCTCGCAAAAATCCTTGTAAACTTTATTTTTAATTTTGATTTAATACTCTAGGTCAGTGTTTCCCAAACTTACGACTTCTGTGTACCCTTTCTAAATTCTTAGTAACGCTGTGTACCACTCGTAAAAAATGAATGTATTTTTTTTCTAAAATATCTTTATTTTTAATATAAAAAAATTGCACCAAAGTTAAAAATCACAACTGGTTGCTGACACCACTAATTATTAACTGTTAACTCTGCAAAAAATAGCCAATAGAAAAATACGTCATCGTAAATTTTCATGGCTAGCTTTGTTTTTAAGAAAAATTTTTTGAAATTTTCTTTTGTTGCAAGAGAACGCGTACCCCGGTTAAACTGTTCCCGTACCCCTGGGGGTACGCGTACCACACTTTGGGAAACACTGCTCTAGGTCAACTATAAGAATTTTCCTAACGTATGCTTTAAGTAATTGCAACTAAATAATATAAGAGTGCTTGTTTTTATTATCGAACATATTTAATATATATAATTGATTTTACCTGGAAATGTTTGATATATATATGTTTCTGTAAGTTTACATAGAAAAAAATTCCTACTTTCTATGTTTGTAACAATGAAACTACTTATTCTTACTTATCTTAAATGTAATATTACAATTGGTATCATATGTACACAACAAACAAGCATTATATTCCTTTTTCAATCATAAAATTGATTATGTTAGATAATTGCTTTAAGTACTGTTCTACGAAGATAGAGCCAACTCCTAGTACGATCTCCAAAAGGAGACAACAGTATAAAAATAGTTGTTTTGAAATCTTAGCAATCGTATGGTCTGAAAATGATGAAATCCCAAACATTTATTTTTTATTTATAAATTTCTTTGGCTATATATTTCTTTGTTTACATATACATAGTTAATTACATATGCAATAGTTTAATATGCATATTTTTTCAAAAATGCTTTATTTATTATTGTTCTGAACTTTAAATTTTTTTACAAAATCATATAAATAAACTATTTTGTTTCTTGAGTAGCAATTTATAGGCTGTTAGAGGACGTGGGTAAAAGTAATCTCATTGAAATAAAGCATTTTTAAAACTCATTGTGTTTTGATTTAATTTCACTTGAATCTTCTCTTGTATTATATACTCAGGGAAAAAGATTAATCGCAACTACCCAGCAAATACTTTGAGTGTGAATGCGCACTCAGTAAATATAGCAGTGTATGAAATTTCAGTTCTGAAAGTACAATCCAGACTAAATGTTTTATTTGTCCTTTTTTTCGCTAAAATGTTGACGATTTTTTAACATTCAACTTTCTGTAGTTCAACGAACTTTTTAGTGGTTACAACATGAAAGGAATGCTCAAACTAAAAACTGCAAAATGGTTCAAAATGTAAGAATCGGGAGCAAATTTGGGAAATTGGTTGAACACTTTTTTCTTTTAACTTTTGCTGAACCTGAGTCTGTATCAGTGAAGCGAATTTATACTTTATTTCTGCCCATTTAGGTAACAATACATTCACTTCTTCATTAAATTAATTTGGGTTTCATTAAATGAATAGTTTCTTTGTATTCACGATTTCAAATTCAAGATTTATTTATGAGGGGAAAACCCCAGGTGTTTTAAACATTCAGAGATGTTAACTCATTTGATGATATAGATTTTAGTCTTTCTAGCGTATGTGTACATTTGTGTATATGTATATTTGTGTAAATAGTGATACTTTAGAGCTCTAATTTTATTGCTTTAATTATAGAAATATTTATAGACAAACTTTATTGAGCATTTAATATCTAAAGAGTTAACTTGAATTTGTTTTTAACAAAGCGGAAAACAAAATGTGAGAAATATAAGTATTTTCGTTATTTATCGAAAAAATGATGCATGCAGCGGTAATTCTAATTTTTCAAAAACTCACAAATATTCTTCACGGAGACCATTGGCGCTTTCTCACCAGCAAAATATTTTCAATAGAGAAAAGTCTTCCTTACAATTGTCAAATAATATTCTGTAATTTGTTTCTTAAAATTGGCATTAATTGTAAGTGGAAGATCGCAATTATTTATTTTTGATTCTCGCTAATACTCTTTTCGATTAATGGCGCTTTAATAAGGGTCTTACAGTTAACACTTTAATTAAAATTTATAAAAACGTTTTTTAAATATGCTCATTTAGTAGCTAAGAAAATAAATTATTTTTTTCGGTATATTGCAAAATTATATTTCTAGCTTAGCCACATAATCATAACAGCAAATTCCAAGTTTTTCTATCACACAAATATTCATCACAATGAGCCCTATCATTTTCTCGCCAAAAAAAAATTCCCTTTCGTAAAAAACTAGTCTTTAATCGAAAGATACTTTCATTTGAGACACCTTCAAAAACACGGAACAGATTTTAGAAAATAATGTGCCGCTAACAGTAATAAACACGTTCTGACATCTCTGGCCTATTCTTCAAAGAAAATTAAAAAAAATGTTGAAAAACTCTCTAAAAATTGGAATACTTTCGAAAAAACAGGTGAGAATAAAATTTAAATAATTTTTCTGCTAGAAACTTGGTGTACCGTCACGGTTGTGAGTTCTTAACGATTAATCGGGATGTTATTAAAATTGGATTAAGTTATCGTCTGTTTTTCGGCACTTGCATTAACTTCCTTATTAAAAGAGAATTTTTCGTCTGCTTCACTCGCATTTTTTTTTGTTCTCACGACTTTCATTACATTCACATATTCACCTTTACAGATATCTTGGAATATTTTTTCCCATTTAAAGGAAATCCAGCTTTTATTTTAGACGAATTTTTTTTTGGAGGCCATATATTTACTTTTCTTCAGTTTAGTATTTTAAGATATAAGAATGGTTTATTAGTTGTAAAAATAAGAAAGAACATAAAAAATCAATTTTTTTATATCTTAAAAAGATTTTATGTATTTAAGTGCTGAGAATTTTCGTCTCTTATGTATAGTATATGTTATTGCTAATTAGTTTGGTAAAATAGGTTGAATAAAAATATATACTTTTTAAAGCAGTATATATATTTTTTGTAGGTTTTTATTATATTCGCAATAAGGTGACAATTTTTTTCGATCCTCATTGATGAATGTCAGTAAGAAATGTTGCTTAAGTGCAAAAATAAGATTGATTCCTACAAATGGGAAAGAATTTTTTCATAAACATTAGTACTAAATACATTCAATGTATAAAATTACAAAACATCGTATAACATGAAAACGTGTTTTGCTACATAGCTTTTTTCATATTTAAGGAAAATTTCTGCAAGCATATTTCTTAGCTACATCTATAATTAGGTATGTTTAACTCGAGAAAAAGTAAAGTGATTATGCCTGACCATGTGATTTAGAGCAAATTTAAGTGTCGTCCTGTCGACTATTAAAGCTGTTGAACCTGATTGACTTTTGAATCGACTAATGCCACGATTTACCTACCCTGACGTCATTTGTAGGTGTATCCGATTGTCTTATAAATTAAATATCTCTGCATATTCTTTCAGTGTACTTTATTTACACATACATTACTTTATTTTAAAATTAATGCTGTCTGTTAACTTGTTTGTATTAATTAAAAAAAATAATTATTATTGTCTGTCATGGTCTCTGGTTTCCAAATAAACAATAAAGTAAGAGGAGAGCATTCAAGTTCTTTAAGCATAATCGTTTAAATTAAATTTTTAATAAACAATAGTAATGATTAATTTAAATAAAAATATCGTAATACATCTCTAAATAATGTTTGATTCATCCATGAATATATTTTTTACTTTTTTTTAAAACGTCATTAAGCATCATCAAAACTGCTAAACAGCGAAATATCTTAACATTATTTTTTATTTTTTTTATCAATCTCATTCTTACTTCCTTTCTCTTAGAAATCGAAACTATTTGCTATGATTTCTGAAAGACGGTTTCATTAAATTTCCCTTTTCTAATTTTATAAATTATTATTTCACAAATAAAGCATATAAAAGAGCAAATCAAGCCAACGCTTAAGACTATGAAGGGTCCTAATAAATCATCTAATGTCAAAGGTCTTAACTCAGTATCGGCTTCATATCTGAAATCTGCAAAACTTTTAAATTTCTTTCTAAAAGCATAATAATTAAAATTTCTTTCGTAAATACCAGATTCTATTATTCTCTGTATAGTCTTGGTGAGTTTCTTCTTTAAAGGAAAACTTCTTGTAATGTAAGTACACAAAGAGAGCGATTGAGAAACTGTATCTTTAAAAATTACAACCGGATAATCAAGAGGCAAAAACATATTTCTGTGAAAAGGAATGGTGAGAATTGCAGTATTATTTTGAATATGCTTTAGGAAATTGGTCTCATCTATATCAAGCTGCCAATCATTATCCCGAATAAATTTACCAATACCTTGAAGCGTTTCGTAAGGACTAAGTTCGAAAAAGTATTCAAGAAAAAGTGGCAGTGAAGCAATTGTGGCAGCTTTGCACTCTTTATTCTTCAAGGCTTTCAATAATCTATTGTTATTCTCAATTGGAGGCATTCGTTTTGGGACCATCAGTATAGTGAGAATAACAGCTTGAAAAAATAATGGTATGAATTGGGAACCAACAATTCAAAAAATGCTTAATAATTCCAAAGGTAATGTTCTTTTTATTTTAAGCACTGTCTTCTGGTAAACCAGGTCAGAAAAATTGCTCATAAAGTGATCCACGTAAGATATTTTTTTCTTCGCCAGTAAATAAAATACAAATGATATAAATAGCAGAGTAATTCCAATTGATATGAAGGATTCATTGTCAAAAGTATCAAGAAGAGCATCAAATTTTGAAACAATCTTGGGTAATTTTATAATGAATCTATTGTCTTGTTCCATATAGGACGAGGATGGCTCAGCGATTTCTAAATCATCAATTAACTGATACGTCGGAATAACCATGAAATCGACCATTTTTCTTTGCAGAATTCCCCAACAACCCGTTTCAGTTCCATTGTTTAATAATTCTCCGTAGCCATTATTAACTACGTAGTCAAAACTTACCCCTAAACTTTTTACAAGCATTTGTAAATATTCTCCTTCCAGTCCTCCAAATCCTGGTGGTGGACCTGGTGTTCTGTGGCTGACGTTCTGTGCATCATACATTTCAGAAACGCACACTCTATATTTTGACCGTCCGAATGATATTAACTTCTCAATTCCAGACATTTTTCAAATTTGGATAATATTTCTTAAAATCAAGCCTACTATCGTGAAAGTTGTATATCAGAAAATCTATTTTCAGTGAAAAATTACAAAATGTTTGCCTTCAACTGACTTGGAGGATTAGTTTTATTTTGAAGCCTTGAGTAGTGGAGACACGTCATTTGCCCCCATTCACTCATTTTCTTTCTGGAGACATATTCATCGCATGTTAAATCACACCATTTCTAACACAGGACTACATTGGATATTTTACATTGAGGTGGATAGTATTAACTCTATTTCGAAACTGATGCTGCACGCCTTTTGTCATGAATGGTGTGATGTTGTTTAATAATTTAATTCAGGCATAAAGATGATTATGTAAATAAATAACAGTTATTTTGCCCCTGAAGTTGTTTTTGTTAGTATTCCTGAATAAATTTAGAAATTCAATGCCTACTTTCGCACGCTGAAAACCAATTCATCTGCTTTGCATTTATTACCAAATTTTTATGCTATATTTAAATTAGGGATTTACTGGAAATCTGTTTACATATTCAAGTGTTATGAAAATTAATTCCTTAAAAATAATTTGAGAGATATTATTGGTACTTTTTCAGCCGAAAGCTATTGCAATTCATTTTTTTCATATAATAGTTATATCTATCAAATTTAAAAAATAAATAGCTTGAAAAGAGTCTTATAATGCAATCGAAAGTTAATGCGTAATTCAAATCCATCGATTGTTTTTTATGAATTCGCGTCATGTATTGGGAGAATTAGTTAACTGTTTTGAAATCAAATTGATCATTACTTCAGACTTTGTGCGAAAACACTCATTTTAACTTTTAATTATTCAGCAAATTTTTTTTATACTTCATTCTTGTATTTATGAGCTCCTTTTTTCATTATAAATCGCACGAATTCAAAAATGTGCCATTTAACAACTTATTGGAAATAGTTATTATTGAACGATTGTCAGAAATAATTTTTAAGTTAATAAAAATTAATATAATAACTTTATATTTCTTAGATAACTTTAGAGTGACAGGAATATTTATAATTTGTATAAAATTCTTTCCCGCAAAAATCCTTGTAAACTTTTCTTAAATTTAGATTTAAAACTCTAGGTCAACTATAAGAATTTCCCTAACGACGGTCAACTATACGAATTTCCCTTTAAATAATTACAACTAAATAATATCAGATTATTTGTTTTTATCATCGAACATATTTAATGTACATAATTGATTTTACTTAGAAATGCTTGATATATCTTTCTGTAAGTTAACATAGAAAAAAATTCTTACGTCTTATGTTTGCAACAAAATGAAACTACTTATTCTTACTTATCTCAAATGTACTATTACAATTGGCATCATATGTACACAACAAACAAGCCTTATATTCCTTTTTTAATCATAAAATTGATTATGTTGGAGAATTGTTTTAAGTATTATTCTATGAAGATAGAGCCACCTCCTAGTATGACCTCCAAAAGAAGACAACAGTATTAAAAAAACTGTTTTAAAATCGTAGCAATCGAAAATGATAAAATCCCAAGCATTTATTTTTTATTTATAAATTTCTTTGGTTATATATTTCTTTGTTTACATATAGTTAGTTACATATGTAATAGTTTAATATGCATATTTCTTCAAAATTATTTTATTTATTATTGTTCTGGATTTTAAATTTTTTTTGCAAAATCATATAAGGAAACTATTTTGTTCCTCAAGTAGCAATTTAAAAATCATTAGATGGCGTTGGTATAAGTATCCTCATAGAAATAAAGCATCTTTAAAACTCATTGTGTCTTGATTTAATTTCACTTGAGCCTCTTGCATTATAGAGTCATGAAAAAAGATTAATCGCAACTACCCAGGATATAGTTTGAGTGCGCATGTGCACTCAGTTAATGGAGCAGTGCATGAAATTTCAGTTCTAAATGTACTATCCAGAGTAAATGGTATATTTGTCCCTTTTTTTCGATAAAATGTTGACGATTTTAACCATTTAAACTTATTTAGTTCAAAAAACTTTTTGGTGGCAATACCTAAAAGGAATGATAAATCTAAAAACTGTAAAATGGTTCGAAATGTAATAATTGGGAGCAAATTTGGGAAGCTAGTTGAACACTTTTCACTTTAATAATCTGCAGAAGTCCAAGACCATTTCAGTGAAGCGAATTTAAACTTGAGTTTTGCCCGTTTAGGTAAAACTACATTCACTTTTTCATTAAAGTAATTTGGGTTTCATTAAATGAATAGTTTCTTTATATTCGCGATTTCAAATTCAAGATTTATTTATGAGAGGAAAATCCAAGGTGTTATTAGCATGCAGAGGTGTTTACTCATCTGATGACCTAGATTTCAGTTTTTCTTATGTATATGTATAGTTGTGTATAAGTATATTTGTGCATATGTATATTTGTGTAAATAGTGATATTTTAGAGCTCTAATTCTATTATTTTCATTATAGATATACATAAAGAGACAAAATTTATTGAGCACTTAATATCAAAAGAGTTAACTTAAATTTGTTTTTAACAAAGCTGAAAAGTAAACAAATGCCAGAAATATAAATATTTTCGTCACCTATCGAAAAAATGATGCATAATTGCAGCAGTAATTTCAATTCTTCTAAAATTCATAAGTATTCTTCACTGTTAGCTTTAGCGCTTTCTCGCCAACAAAATATTTTCCCTAGAGTAAAGTCTTCCTTAGAATTGTCAAACAATTTTTTGTAAATTGTTTCTTAAAATACTCAATAATTGTACGTGGAAGATCAGAATTATTTATTTTTGATTCTCGCTAATACTCATTTTGATTCATGGCGCTTTAATAAGGATCTTACAGTTCACACTTTAATTAAAATTTATAAAAATGTTTTTAAATACGCACATTTAGAAGCTAAGAAAATTTTTTTTTCTCTGTATAATGCAAAATTAAATTTCTGACTTAACCACATAATCGTAACAGCAAGTTCCAACTTTTTCTATGACGCAAATATTTATCACAATGAGTCTTATCATTTTCTCGGCAAAAAAAATTCCCCTTCTTAAAAAACTCGTCTTTAATCGAAAGAAACTTTCATTTGAGACACCTTCAAAAACACGGTACAGATTTTAGAAAATAATGTTCCGCTAACAGTAATAAACACGCTCTGACATTTCTGGCCTATTCTTCAAAGAAAATTTTAAAAAACGTTGAAAAACATTTTAAAAATTGAAATACTTTCGAACAAACTGGTGAGAATCGAATTTAATTAATTTCTCTGCTAGAAACTTGGTGCACCGTTACTGTTGTGAGTTCTTAATGATTAATCGAGATGTTATTAAAATTGGATTAAGTTATCGTCTGTTTTTCGGCACTTGCATTAGCTTCCTTATTGAAACAGAAGTTTTCATCTGCTTCTATTGCATTTATTTTTGTTCTGATGACGTTTATTATACTCATCTTTATTGATATCTTGGATTATTTTTTCCCATCGAAAAGATATTCAGCTTTTATTTTTGACTCATTTTTTTGAGGCCATATATTTAATTTTTTTCAGTTTAGTATTTGAAGGTATAAGAATTATTTATTAATTCTGAAAGTAAGAACGAACATAAAAGGTCAATTTTTTATATTTTGAAAAGATTTTATGTATTTAAGTGCCGGGAATTTCCGTCTCGTATGTATTATGTATGCTATCACTGATAAATTTGGAAAAATATGTCGAAGCAATATATACTTTTCAAAGCAGTATATATATTTTTTGTAGGTGTTTATTATATTCGTATTAAAAAAATTAGTTAATTCCCTTTATACTAAGCAAACTAAGAAAGCTATTATTTTTAAATATTAAAAATGGAAATTTATTTATGAAACATAAATAAGAAATGATTATAATTTTAATGTTAGAATTGTTTTATGTCCTTGCAAACTCTCATTTTGGATGGTTAATATCGAATTGACTCGTTTTTTAGACGAAACATGAATTCTGAGTCTTATAATGCAATCGAAAGTTAATGCGNTTGTTGGCATTGGATGAACGAAACACACTCTGAGATTGTTTTAAAATTCGAAAAAAAAATTGTAGTAATAGAAGAGACTTCTATCTTCAAATTCCACACATTTTTAACGTGAAATAAACATAATACTGAATAGCAGCACTTGAAAATTGCCAAATTCGAATTTGCACAAAGTAGTCCCCGCTGCACAAAGTAGCCCCGAATGACGGTATTTAAAAGGTATGCAAAAAAGGTATTTTTTTACATAAATTATATTTATTGAAAACATTTAAGTAAAAGTGCAAAACATGTGTATTGAATTTAAATATTAAACAAATTTATTTTACTTCTCTTGATAATTCTTTAAAATTTAGTGAATAGTTGGCGACAGCACTTCTCAGTAATTCCTTGAAATGCTGGTTAGTTACTACCGATCGGTGTTTGGATTTCACGAGTTTTAAAATGGAACAAAATGATTCACACAAGTACGTTGCTCCGAATATTGAAAAAATTCCACAAGCAGCCTTTTTTTAATTCAGGATACTTCGTTTCTGGAGCAAATTTCCAAAATTAAGTAATCGACGTTGACTTATGTTTAAATTGTAGAGCTTGATCATCTTGCACCTCTATTAATTCCAATTCTCCAGATGCTTTTTGTGTCATAATTAAATTGGAAATTAAAAACTCACCTTTAATTGAACAAAGTTGCACTTAGTCTTTCATATTTGTTCTCAGTAATTTAAAAAGCATTTTGAAACACTTATTGATAATAATTTAAAAGGGAACTTGGGTTTATCGAGATCCCCAAATAATCCTTCTAAGAGCCGTATGTGGCTCACTAGCCGCAGGTTGGCCACCTCTGCTTTATAATATATTAATAATAATTGTAATTATCTGCTAGCAAGACAATATAAGTTTTATTTTTTTAAAGTAAATAAAATTAGTAAATTAAATAGAGATCAATTGGAAAGGTGAAAATTTTTCTTTTCGATCCTCATTGATAAATGTTGCGCCCTGTTAACAGGGCGCAATTCAAGTCTTAACTGAGCAGCCCCAGTTAAGCATTCTATTAATTTGTTACGTTTTTCTTTCTCTTGACATTTTTCATTTTATTCTTCATCTGCGCATTGTAATAGAGGGCGTTGTTTTGTTTAGGTTTTAGTTTTTTCTTTTGTTTCGTCTTGCTTGTGAAATTGATGTTTGACCTATGACTATGTGAGTTTTTATTTTTCTGATGATTTTGTTTGAGTTTCTTTTCCTAATTTGTTATTTAAATTGCATGTTTTTTTCCTGGACTTCTATACAAAACCATCGGGGTACTGAGGGAGTTAATTTAGGCATTTGCTTCTCTCTCAATTAGAAATGGTTTTTTTAATTTTTTTTTATGGCTACCGAGGCCGGTACCCAATGAAGACGTCGGCTTCGGTGGTCATATTTTAATTTTTATTTCCTTCATTTTCTTTTTCTTTATTGCTACTTTTTTCTGAAATTTCAGCTGCTTTTTAGCGCATTTTATTCAAAGAAGTTTTTTCTATTTGGAAAAAAATTTTTTTTTTTGTGTGTTTTCTTTTAGTATTTAAGACAGATTTTAGTTTCGTCACGTCGACTTGGGTGTCCCACCTGATTGACTTTTGAATCGACTAATGCCACGATTTACCTACCCTGACATCACTTGTAGGTGTATCCAATTGTCTTATAAATAAAAATATCTTTGCATGTGCTTCTTTTATACTTTTAATTACACATATTGAATTATTGAAAAACGTTCTATAAACTTTTTCTTATTTCATAAGAAATATCAGATTGACTGCACTCTTCCTCGCATGTACTTTATACAAAGTTATTTTAAAAAATAATGAGTTAAAAATAAATGCTATCTGTTACGTTATTTGTATTAATAAAAAATAATATATTGTTGTCTGTCATGGTCTCTGGTTTCCAGAGAAACCATAAAGTCAAAGGAGGGCAACTAGGTTCTTTAGGCCTAATCGTTTAAATTAAATTTTTAATAAGCCACAGTAATGAAAAATTTAAACAAAAATATCAAAACACATCTCGAAATAATGTTGGATCTGTCTATGAATATTTTTTTTACTTTTTGTTTGAAGCATCATAAAACATCGTCATTGCGGCTAAACGGTGAAATATTTTAACATTATCTTCAAATTTTTTTTAACAATCTCCTTCTTACTTTCTTTCTCTTAGAAATCATAACTATTTGTTCTGATTTATTAAAGACCGTTTCATTAAATTTCCCGCTTTTAACTTTATAAATTATTATTTCACAAATAAAGCATATAAAAGAGCAAATCAGGCCTACGCTTAGGATTATGAAGGGTCCTAATGAATCATCTAATGTCAGAGGTCTTAACTCAGTATCGGTTTCATATCAGAAATCGGCAAAATTTTTAAATTTCTTTCTAAAAACATAATAATTAAAATTTCTTTCGTAAATACCAGATTCTATTATTCTCTGTATAGTCTTGGTGAGTTTCTTCTTTAAAGGAAAACTTCTCGTAATGTAAGTACACAAAGAGAGCGATTGAGAAACTGTATCTTTAAAAATTACAACCGGATAACCAAGAGGCAGAAACATATTTCTGTGAAAAGGAATGGTTAGAATTGCAGTATTGTTTTGAATATATTTCAAGAAATTAGTCTCATCTATATCAAGCTGCCAATTATTATCCCGAATAAATTTACCAATACCTTGAAGCGTTTCGTAAGGACTATGATCAAAAAATTTTTCAATAAAAAGCGGCAGTGAAGTAAATGTGGCAGCTTTGCACTCTTTATTCTTCAAAGCTTTCAATAATCTATTGTTATAATCAATTGGGGGCATTCGTTTTGGGACCATCAGTATAGTGAGAATAACAGCTTGAAAAAATAATGGTATGAATTGGGAACCAATAATCCAAAAAATGCTTAATAATTCCAAAGGTAATGTTCTTTTTATTTTAAGCACTGTCTTTTGGTAAACCAGGTCAGCAAAATTACTCATAAAGTGATCCAAATAAGAAATTTTTTTCTTCGCCAGTAAATAAAACACAAATGATATAAATAGCAGAGTAATACCGATTGATATGAAGGATTCATAGTCAAAAGTATCAAGAAGAGCATCAAATTTTGAAACAATATTGGGTAATTTTGTAACGAACCTATTGTCTTGTTCCATATAGGATGAGGATGGCTCAGCAATTTCTGAATAATCAATAAATTGATAAGACGGCATAACCATGAAATCGGCCTGTTTTCTTTGCAAAATTCCCCAACAACCCGTTTCAGTTCCATTGCTTAATAATTTTCCGTAGTCACGGTTAACTATGTAGTCAAAACTTATTCCTAAACTTTGTACAAGCATTTGTAAATATTCTCCTTCCAGTCCTCCAAATCCTGGTGGTGGACCTGGTGTTCTGTGACTGACCTTCTGTGCATCAAGCAGTTCAGTAACGCACACTCTATATTTTGACCGTTCGAATGATATTAACTTCTCAATTCCAGCCATTTCTCAAATTTGGATAATATTTCTGAAAATCAAGCCTACTATCGTGAAAGTTGTAAGTCAGAAAATCTATTTTCAGTGAAAAATTACAAAATGTTTGCCTTCAAATGACTCGGAGGATCAGTTTTAATATGGAGCCTTGAGTTGTGGAGACACGTCATTTGCCCCCATTCACCCACTTTCTTTTTGGAGACATATTCATCGAATATTAAATCACGCCATTTCAAAATACAGGATTTTATTCTTTATTTTACATTGAGGTAGATAGCATTAACTCTATTTCGATTCTTTCGTAACTGATGCTGCACACCTTTCGTTATGTATGGTGCGATGCTGTTTAATAATTTATTTCAGTCATAAAGATGTTGATGTAAATATATAATAGTTATTTTACCCCTGAAATTGTTTTTGTTAGCATTCCTGAAAAAATTTAGAGAGTTAATGCATATTTTAGCTTGCACACATTAGCACATTTTCATTTTATATTTAAATCAAATATTCTTTAGAAATATGTTTACGCATTCAAGTATTATGAAAATCAATTCTTTAGAAATGATTCATGATATACATATTTTTAAAAATTTTTTGCAACCAGAAGCTATTGCGCTTCAATTTATTTTCTGATAATAGTTATGTCTATCTAATTTAAATAAAAATAGTTCGGGCAAAATCTTAAAATGCAAACAAAAGCTTGTTTGTATTTTTTAAAAAAAAATTTTGTTTTTACTTTAGTTATGACTACTTAGTCATGCTCTGGAGAATGCGTAATTTGATCTCATCGATTGTTTTTTATAGATTCATGTCATGTATTGGGTGAATTAATTCGCTGTTTCGAAATCATATTGATCAATATTTCAGAGTATGTAAGATAACACAAATTTATTTTTTAAATTATTCAGCAAATTTATTTTATAATTCATACTCGTTTGTGTGCTTCTCTTTTCATAATAACTAGCTCGAATTTAACAACTTATTGGAAACAGTTATCTTAACCTAAAGGGAGAAATAATTTTTAAGTCCATAAAAAATTAACATCTTACATAATTTTGGAAAAACAGAAATATTTAAAATTCGCATTAAGTTCTTGCATGTAAAAATGTATGTAAAGTTATTCTTAATTTTGATTTAAAACTCTATGTCAACTATAAGAAATTCCCTTTAACGTATGTTTTAAATAATTACACCTAAATAATATCATATTGTTTGCTTTTATTATCGAACCTATTTAATATATTTATTGCGTTTGCTTAGAAATATTTGACATAACTTTCTTTGTGTTCACATAGAAGAAAATTCTTACTTTTTATGTTTGTACCAATGAAATTACGTGTTCTTGCTTATCTTAAACGAACTATTACAATTGGTATCATAGGTACACAACGAACAAGTTCTATATCCCTATTTTAATCATAAAATTAATGTTTTTGACTATTATTCTGTGAAGATGGCGCCAACACTTAGTATGCCCCCCAAAAGGAGGCAGCATTATGAAAAAAACTGTTTTAAAATCTTAGCAATCGTATTGTCTGAAAATTATAAAATCACAAACATTTATTTTTTTATTTATAAATTTCTTAAACTATATATTTCCTTAATTACATATATCTCGTGTAACATGGAAAATTTTTTCCAAACAAAATTATTTTGTGTTCTTCTGGACTAGTATTTTTTTTACAAAATGATGTAAATAAGCTATTTTGTTCCTTAAGTATTCTCATAGAAATAAAACATCTTTAAAAAATCTTTAAAACCCATTGTGTTGTGATTTAATTTCACTTGAGTCTCTTGTATTATAGAGTCATGAAAAAAGATTAATCGTAACTACCCAGTATATAGTTTGAGTGCACATATGTACTTAGTTAATAGAGCAGTATATGAAATTTCAGTTATAAAGGTACTATCCAGACTAACAAGGGAAACTAGGGAAGTGTGACTCGCCAATTTTGAAATAAACTAGTGGGATGTATGCCTTATAAGCAATAATTTTAGGGGGCAACATTCGTTTCGGCCCATAGAAGGTACTATGAGAGATAAAAAATAATTCAATATATAAAAAAATCGGTATTTTATTACTTCAATGCAGTTTATTAGTTATTGTAATTGTCTCACACCCCAATTAATTTGTAATTAATTGGATAATTAATTAATTTGCTAATTAATAAATCAATCAGAAAAATTATTATAAATCAGTTATTAATTAATTATTATTAATTAAGTGTTAATTAATTATTGATTGATTTGCAATTACATACTCCAATTAATTTGGAAAGTTTTTTGATAAAAAATTTAAAAAGATTTGATGTAAATTTTTTTTTCAAATTAACATAACAGGTTTTGCTGAAAAACTACAGATATATAAAATTTTCGAAATCAATTTCGAAAATAAATATGCATTATATAGTACGTGAAAGCATCAAGAAAATTAATTGGAGTATGAGACAGCTACAATAACTAATAGTCTGCATTGAAGTAATAAAATACCGATTTTTCAATATATTGAACTATTTTTTACCTCTCACAGGACCTTCTATTAGCCGAAACGAATGTCTTCCCCTAAAATTATTCCTCATAAGGCATACATCCCACTAGCTTATTTCAAAATTGGCGAGTCACACTTTCCTAGTTTCCCTTGTAAGTGTTTTACTTGTCACTATTTTCACTAAAATGTTGACAATTTTTAACATTTAGACTTATGTAGTACAACGAACTTTTTGGTGGCCAAAACCTGAAAAGAATGTTAAGACTAAAAAGTGTAAAATAGTTCGAAATGTAATAATTGGGAGCAAATTTGGGAAACTGGTTGAACACTTATGAACGATAATGAATGTGGTATTATTGAAAAACTGAACAAGCTTGTCTATGAAGAGTGATGCTGTAATTCGCAATGTTATGTTTAGTGAATTAACATGTAATGAAAGAAAATAAGAAATGAATGAAATCTTGAGAAGTGAAAGTTGAAAAGTACAATTTATTTGAAATTCTCATAAACTGTTCCACCGATTTCGTTAAAATTTAATTTTGTCATTTAATATTACATAGTTTAAAATGAAGCAAAAATTTTGGTTTCTCGCAATTAAAATTTTTTTTCGTCAATCATTAAGTAAAATAATAAATAATTAAAATTATTTTTCGCATGGAATTAAATTTGCATGAGCTAAATTAATACCAAAATGTTTTGATTTGCTTAAAAATCTTCTCATATGTGCTCAAAAAAGTGAAAATGACAGAAAGGGGTTCCTACAGTCGTCTGCTGTTACACCCCCAATTTTAATGATTCCGCAACACCCCCATTTTAATGATAAATCCGTCGTTAAATAGTGTATTTAATCTGAGAAAGTAAGTTTTTGTGCTTGATTTCGTAGCTTAAAATATCGTTCGCACTAATTAAGTAGTATATTTGAGCTCACCGATTTAAACCATTAAGATTAGCATTTAATTCGTGAAAGTCTGATCTTTAGATCTGTTGATGAATGCGATATTTTTATATTAGATAAAAATTAGATTTAAATATTAGATAGATGTGATGTTTTTTTTCACTCACTCTATATCAACATGGTTGCCTTTATCCATAAAAGATAGGGCACTTTTTGGTATATAGACTAAAGGGAGAAAAAAAAACGTGAATAAATCACAAATAAAAATATAAAAATGAACATTCTAAATACATACCTGCCAACTTTTAATCCTTTCGAGGATGATTTTCCCCAGTGGTGGTAAAATGGAATTTGTATTACAATTTTAGGCAGAAACAGGCGAAGTATTTTGAAAAAACTTGTGCAGACTACTACAGCAGTATTACATATTAATATATCTGCTTAATTTTCTTAAAAATAGTGGTGGCAAAAAAAGATTATAAATTAAGTTTATAAATGCAAGGAATATACTTCGCATACATTTTACTAACACATAAAGCATAAATTTTACTACCACTTTAAATATAAAAATAAAATTTTACGCCAAATGCGTAAAAGTTGGCAGGTATGTATATAGTTTTGGTTCTAGACAAGAATCTTCTTCAGTGGTTTACTCAATAAGGACAGAGGTACAAGTCTAAACAAGATTATAAAAGAAGAGAGGTCAGAAACAGGTAAGAGGGGTTTGGCATGAGCCATAGGGTTCAAAAGATTAATTTGGAATAAATTTCCAAATATTCGGAAACAGTGAGACACCTGAAAGATCATTAACTAAATTATTAAAATTTTTCAATTAATTAAATGATTCCCCAAAATCAAGTTCGGTAAATGAAGAACAATGTTGAATGATTTTAGAAGAGAAAAACTCAAACCTTTTATTCGAATTCCAACATTGTTGGGTAATGAAAAAACGATCAATATCCTGATTTTGAGCATGTTTTTATTTTTTTATTTTTTATTTTTATTTTTTTTTTTTTTTATTTTTTTTTATTTTTTAAAGTCGAAGTATAAGGTTACGTTTAGTTAGTTCAGTGTAGAATAAACCACATTGTCATGAAATTTGACAAATACCTAGTTATAATTTTAATCACAGTTTTTTTATGGAAACATTCAATACTGCTCTCTATCTATTGAACTTGATTTCTGGGAATCATTGCATATTTTTGAAATTTTAATAACTTAGTTATTGATCTTTCACAATATTCTACCTTTTTCCAATGTTCGGAAATCTATTCTAATTTAATCTTTTGCACTTCGGGGTTACCGTCAAACCTTCCCAAACTAGTTTCTTATTTCTCTTCTTTTGATATTTTGCAGGTGTTTGTCTCTTTACTTCTCTTTTATCTAATTATCTGCATTACTTCTCTATTATCTAATTATTCTCTACTACTATTGGTGCTTAGACACTGTGAAAGGATCGGATTTATTGAACCAAAACTGTAGTATGTCCACTTCTGTACTTTCATTTGTGCATTATTCACATCTTTCTTTTCATTTTAGTTTATGGTCACCTTTAGTTTGAAAGTTTAATCAAAATGTAGATTTAAAGTTATTTTCAAACTCCTGATTAACTTCCTTTTTATATCATGTTACCTTTACTAGATTATTTTTAATGCCCATTACCACTTATTTTATGATATTTTCTATCTTATACGCAAGTATGAAATAATAGAATTTTAAAAGTAGTGATCTCCGGTTGATAACAAAATATTTAGTACTGATACTTTAGAGTTTTGATTCTATTGCTCTCATTATTGAAAGATATAGTTTATTGAATGTCCAAGATCTAAATAGTTAATTAACTTGAATTTGTGTTTGACAAAGCAAATAAATGAAGAAATGTGAGAAATCTAAATATTTTTGTTATTTATTGGAGAAAAAAAAATAGGATGCATTATTGCAGCAGTAATTTCCATTCTTCTTTACTAAACAAATGTTTCTCACTATAAGTTTCAGGACTTTTTCTCCAATAAAACGTTTTCCATAGAGATAAAGTCTTCTGCATTATTGTAAAAAATATTCTGAAATTTGTTTCTTCAAATTGTCATAAATTATAAGAGAAAGATCATGATTATTTACTTTTTGATTTTTTCCTAACATTTACGGAGATTTTATAAGGGTCTTACAATTAATAATAAAGTTACAATTACAACATTTTCCATAGAGATAAAGTCTTCTGCATTATTGTAAAAAATATTCAGAAATTCTGAATTGTTTCTTGTCATAAATTATAAGAGAAAGATTATAATTATTTATTTTGATTTTTTCCTAACTTTTACGGAGTTTTTATAAGGGTCTTACAATTAACAATAAAGTCACAATTAACATTTTAATTAAAATTTCTAAAAATGCGTTGTAAAAACGCTTATTTAAAAGCTGAAAGTATAAAACCATTTTTTTTTGTATGAAGTGTCCTAAAATTAAATTTCAAGCTTAGCCACATAATCGTAGCGGCGAGTTCCGTTATTCTCTATCACGCAAATATTCAGCACAATGAGCTTTGGCATTTACTCGCCAAGAAAAAATTCCCTCAAGTACAAAACTCTCTTTTAATCGAAAGAAACTGTCATTTAAGGCACCCTCAAAAAACACGGAACACATTTTAGAAAATAATACGCCGCTAACAGTAATAAACACGCTCTGACATCTCTAGCCTTTTCTTCAAAGAAAAAAAAAATGTGAAAAAACTCTCTAAAAATTGGAATACTTTCGAACAAACTAGTGAGAATAGAATTTAATTAATTTCTCTGCTGGAAACTTGGCGCACCGTTACGGTTGTGAGTTCCTAATGATTAATCGGGATGCTTGTAAAATTGGATTAAGTTATCGTCTGTTTTTCGGCGCTTGCATTAGCCTCCTTATTAAAAGAAAATTTTTCGTCTGCTTCTATTGCATTTCTTTTTGTTCTGATGACTTTAATACTCACCTTTATAAGTATTATTTTTTCTTCTGATTTCTCCCCCATATAGAAAAGAAATTCAGCTTTTATTTTCGACGAATTATATCTGAAGGCCTTATAATTACTTTTTTTTAGTTTAGTTTTTGAGAATGTAAGAATGGTTTATTAATCGAGAAAGTAAGAAAGAATATAAAAGGCACTTTTTTTTTTAGCTTTAAATAAGATTTTATGAACTTAAGTGCTTTGAATATCAGTATTTCAGCCTCTAATGTGCAATAGATGTCATTGCTAATAAATTTAGCCGACCGGTCTGTGTAGGGGGCAGGGAACTGTCCTTGCATCAGGAAGGTCCTGGGTTCGAATCCCGGGTAAGGCATGAATGTTTCTTTCTCTCTCTGTGTGTTCTATGTCCTTTCTCCTTTGTGCGTGACTGTGTGTGAATGTGACCCGCCCTATGAACGGGTTGTGGTTGTGTGAATGGCGTGGCAGAAGTCGAATTCCTGGCCATAGATGGCGCCACTGAAAAACAGGAACAATCGCACCCTCACTGCCTAAACAGGCATACGAAAAAAAAACTAATAAATTTGGTAAAATAGAGTGATGAAACTTTTTGTTTAAAAGGTTTTAAAATGGGATATATTTTATTTTTGTTGGTGTTTTCAATATTCGTATGAAAAATGAGTTAAACTCTATTATAGCTAAGCAACCTTAAGATATAAATTTGTTTTTAAAAAAAATGATCATATAATATTTTAAAAATAGAAATTTGTTCATGAAACTCGAATTAAAAAGATAGTTCAATTTTTACAATGATCAATCAAATCATGTTCGTTTCGTTCGCCACTAAGTTAAACCTATTCGAAATGTGTTCTAAGGTAAAATCCTTAGAATTTAAATTCGATTGGAATTATTTAGCGCATTTGTTGATATTATTGATTTGTCTTAATGAATCATCCGGGCCGTCGAGGCCGAGTGGTTAGAGAATCAGACTCCGGTCCGGTCCGGAGGAACCGGTGTTCGATCCTTGACTCCGTAAAACCCACCGAGTAAGTAGGATCTACGTGCTCGTAAAATCTTTGGAATCAAAAGTCCTGCGATCGGTTGCTGAACACCATCGGTTGCTGCCTAAGAGTACATGGATATGGAGAAAATAATATATCTTAGAGGTTAAGATATCTGGAATATTTTTTCGTCTATCTCAGAGTATTAAGATAGACGAAAGATATCTTTGAAATTTCGTCAACTGATGGATTATTGACTGAAAAATAAATACATAATGACATCTTCAAAAAGAATTTTTGCAGAAATAACGTGGCGCAAGATTTTGGGAATTAGCTACGAATTTCGTCAACTGATAGGTTACTGACTGAAAAATAAATACATAATGATATCTTCAAAATATCTTTCTAACAATGTGGTTCAAACTGGCGATTAGTTTAACAGATGCCTTTGAAAATGTTTCAGTTGGAATGGTTAAACATGCAGCTCTGAACATTCCTGTAGTTTTTCAAGTTAGCAACATCATCTGTTGAGGGATTTTGTTAATAAATTTAAAACACGTTGAAAATACAAATCTAGTTCACTAAACAGAAAACAACTGACAAAACATATCTTTCTCCTTTAGGTTTTCTTTATTTAATTTTTAAATTTTGAGAATTAGTTACGAATTTCGTCAACTGATAGGTTATTGACTAAACAATAAATACATAATGATATCTTCAAAATATATTTCTAACAATGTGGTTCAAACTGGCGATTAGTTTAACAGATGCCTTTAAAAATATTTCAGTTGGAATGGTTAAACATGCAGCTCTGAACATTCCTGTAGTTTTTCAAGTTAGCAACATCATCTGTTGAGGGATTTTGTTAATAAATTTAAAACGCGTTGAAAATACAAATCTAGTTCACTAAACAGAAAACAGCTGACAAAACATATCTTTCTCCTTTAGGTTTTCTTTATTTGATTTTTAAATTTTGAGAATTAGTTACGAATTTCGTCAACTGATAGGTTATTGACTGAAAAATTATTACATAATGATATCTTCAAAATATCTTTCTAACAATGTGGTTCAAACTAGCGATTAGTTTAGCAGATGCCCTTGAAAATATTTTAGCTGGAGTGGTTAAACATGCAGCACTCAACATTCCTGTAGTTTTTCAAGTTAGCAACATCATCTGTTGAGGGATTTTGTTAATAAATTTAAAACGCGTTGAAAATACAAATCTAGTTCACTAAACAGAAAACAGCTGACAAAACATATCATTCTCCTTTAGGTTTTCTTTATTTGATTTTTAAATTTTGAGAATTAGTTACGAATTTCGTCAACTGATAGGTTATTGACTAAAAAATAAATACATAATGATATCTTCAAAATATCTTTCTAACAATGTAGTTCAAACTGGCGATTAGTTTAACAGATGCCTTTGAAAATATTTCAGTTGGAATGGTTAGACATGCAGCACTGAACATTCCTGTAGATTTTCAAGTTAGCAACATCATCTGTTGAGGGATTTCGTTAATAAATTTAAAACTCATTGAAAATACAAATCTATTTCACTAGACAGAAAGCAGCAGACAAAACATATCTTCCTCTTTTAACTTTTCGTTGATCAACTTTTCTAATTGGAGGTAATTTTAGAGAAAATTGGTATAGCTAATCAAATTATAGTTAGTTAGACACATTGAAGTTGTTTTATATGTTTTGATATACAACCTTACGGCCTACAATTTATGTAAATAAGTCAAACTATGCAATAACCAGCAATGTAAAACAAAGTACGCAACAAAATGTAAGATTTCTCAAAGTTTAACAAGGAAAAAGTATTTTTTATGCAAAAGCAAATAGCTACTATGTTTCGAGAGTTAAACCTTATATCAAAAATGAGATAAAAAAAATCGAAAACATTTCCTTTTCATCTAAAACTTTTTTTACAGTTGTACCAGGAAGAAAAGGAATTCTTATGTGCGTTTTGTATGATTTTTTATTTTTAGATTTTGCATTCTTTTAAAATATGCATAAAGATATGGTTTGTTCAGTTCTTACAAGCAGTATCTATAAAGAAATTGATATTCAAGAGCGTTATTACGTTTCTGTAGATTTTTATTCACTATATTATGTGTGATGAAATAAGAAATCGTAATAACTAGTTGCGATCCTTGTGTGATTTTTCTCTTCAAGAATGTTGGTATACAACATGCCTACGGGAATAGTGTAGCTTTATTTTAAAACATGTAGATTTAACAAGACCGCGGGAGAGCAATATTTTGCGGATGCATCATTATGGAAAAAGTTTGAGGCTGGGAATCTACAAAATCTTCTCAAAGGAATATGTTTATTCACAACATTGCTATTCGTTAAATTTTAGGGAATTGTATGCTTATTCACTGACTGTATTGAATACTGGTTTGCAATAGCATTGTAATAATGTAGTTTATAAAATAATTTAGGCATCTAGTATTTGTTGAAACTAATAAACTAACTTTGAGATATCTTCAAACTTTCTTCGTGAAACGAGCTATCTTTTTCTTGATTCATTTTCAATAAGAAATATGTTAAACTAGCTTTAAAACTTTCCTTAACTTAAACTGTCCTTGAAACAAATAATTCATATCTTAGAGGGGATTTAGCTTTCCATGGAGAAAGTATCAATGTTACAATTTTTTGGAGCTTTTTGCAACTTATCTAAAATTTAATTTTTGGTTTTCAATTTTTTTTCAAGAGCTTAATATATCGCCAGACATTTAATAGCAAACACTTTTGTGAAATAATTTAAAACTGTTATAATTTAATTTTCTTAAAATCTAACAATTTGAAGAAGATAAAGTCTTGCGCATCCGATAAAGAAGATAAAGATCATAGTAATGAATTTAACACGTTGAATGCTATGCTAATTTTACATGGCTTTCCTGTCTGGCAAACTGTAAATAACTACGAACTGAATTTGCAAATTTGTTCGGCATATCATTTATATAATTCATGGCATATCTGAAAAAAGTGGTGAATTATATAAATTTGCGAATTGTTTAGAAATAGTTTTGGATAAAAATCTACTAAATTGAATTTATTAAACCAAGAATCACAATTAATAAACTACTACTTGAAAATATTTATTCGCTGTTCGGAGTAAGTTGGCATCTCTGATAAATAAAACTATTTTTGTATGTTCTATATTGCATTAATTTTTTCAAACCATTTTAGTAACGATAATAATACCAAAATATTAAAAATTCACTCGAATTATGTGTTTTTAATAATCTTGGCTTCGTTGGTCACCGATGACCCCCGTGGAGCTACGAACAANTGTGTTCTATATTGCATTAATTTTTTCAAACCATTTCAGTAACGATAATAATACAAAAATATTAAAAATTCACTCGAATTATGTGTTTTTAATAATCTTGGCTTCGTTGGTCACCGATGACCCCCGTAGAGCTACGAACAAACTCAGTGCCGATCACCGGTGACCCCCATGGCATTCAATGTGTTAAAAAACTTTTTACAATTTGACGCAAATGGGAAACTTGTGTTTCTCTTTATATGTTTATTTTCTGATGCTATAATTACAAGTAAAAATTGTATGATAGTTTTTAGTTTTGAAAAACAGTCTAATAGTTACTAAAAAAACTGTTAGATTATCGCAATTATATTTATACTATAATATAAAATAAGAAAAAAAGCAGTTACAATTTTTTTTATTCATATTCAAAAATTTACCAATAATTGATTTTGTAAGTTTAAAAAAATTTCAATGAGGAATAACTGTTTTTCTTAGAACTAAATTACTGCAAATAAATGCAAATCTGAAAAATTACTGTTTGGAAGGGAGTTGTGTTTGAAAGATTTTACCTTTAAAGCTGAAATATGCATTGGCGTCTTATGCTGTATTTTTATACCTATAATTTTTAAACTGATAAATATAATATTTTTCCCTTATTGTAACTTAAATTAATATAATTCGATGAAAAAGGTATGAAAAACATGTTTAATAATAATTCTGCCTCAAAAAGCCTTCAAGTATGATGTTTTTAAAATAATACTAGTTTAAGGAAATCGAAAAATAAGAAGTATTTTTTAAATTAAAAGAAACTGAATTTTATTTTGGATTTTTATATGAAAAATTATGTTGACACCAAGAAAATACAAAATATTTATCAATATTGACCCGCTAGAATGAATTTAAGCAATATTCTATACTCAAACCAATTACCAAGTTTTAAATTCGTAGGTGAATTAAAAGTCGAGCAATCTTGTGCTCCAAATGAAAAAAAATGTGACTTGAGAAAATCAGATTTAACATGTTGAATGCCATGGGGTCACCGGTGACCGGCACTGAGTTTGCTCGTAGCGCCACGGGGGTCAACGAATGGGGGGCCGAGATTATTAGAAACACATAATTCGAGTAAATTTTTAATGCTTCTATTTTTTTTAAAATATTATTATCGTTACTAAAATGATTTGAAGAAATTAGAGCAATGCATACTGAGAAAATCGTTTTGGCCAGGCGGGCATGCCATGTAAAACTAGCATGGCATTCAACGTGTTAAAGACAAAACTTTGAATAAGTAACTTTGAAATAAATTATTTGAGGTTGAAAACGACTTAATTTTTTTTAAAAATAGGTGCATAATTAACTGTTTTTAATGAGTGTGTTTAAATATTTTTTTGTTTCAATTTTGGAAATATTTTTAATATTGTCCTATATTTGGTGTCAAAACACTCACAGGGAAACATTGTCAATAATTTAACAGGCATTAAAAGAACCAATAGAAAATCCATTTCTTGAAAATTTGATGATAAATTACATCTCGATAAAGCTAATGAAATATTAATAAAACTTGACACATTTTTAACGCCCAACGCAACCTCGCGTGACGAGAATCTAAAGAAAAACGTCAATTTTTGAAATCAAGTAATTCAAGTTTTCATTGTGTGAATTTGTAATTGTTGGAAAGGCATTTTGGGATTCGAAAATATTTAAAATATGATTTAAATATACATTTTACCTTTCATGGTGCATTTCCCATTATTCTTCATATGAAATTAAACGAATTATCTGGGGGATAAATTTTGCTTTACACTGAAAAATCCTTTTTACATTTTTAAATTTAATCGCCCATTTTCACCATTTTTCTTTGAAAATTAAAGAAATTGGCAAATTATTTTCTTACGGTGAAAAGCCTTGTTGATTATTTTTAAAAACTCGAATTTTTTAAAAATCTTTTTAATTATTATTGACTTTAAAATAATATATTCCACAATTGATAAATATTTTCAAAATAGTGGGTATGTTGTATAGGGTGTTTTCTTTTCAGTATTTGTAGTTTTCAAAAATAGAAAAAATAACCCAATTTTGATAACTGAATGATTTTGCATACCATAACCATATACATTTTAGCAGCTAATATATTGGATATGATTTATTTAAAAGTTTTTCTAATACGCATAAGAATTTCATTGAATTCTATGCGCGTAATCAACGCCTTCTAGAAAAGAGCAGGCTTCAGCACGGGTTACCATAAATAAGAAATTCGATACTTTAGTAGTCCAGACGTAATGATATATTTTGTATTTTTCACCACTGCGGAGCTTAGTGGTCCGAACGCAGTGACATCGTTTTTATTTTTCATCCACTGCGGAGCTTAGTGGTCCGAACGCAGTGACATCGTTTTTATTTTTCATCCACTGCGCAGTTTAAATTCGTTACATCAGACTACTGAATTGATCCACGCTGAGGGATTTCTTCTTCTAGAAGGTGTTGATTTACTTTGAAGGTGTTACCTTATCAGAATAAAACGGATCAAAAGATAATATTTTTATAAAAAAAAATCAAACATTTTGTTATGAAAAACCCTTTAGTTTCCCTAAAATGCACTAGGTTTTTGAAGCAAAATGTATTTCGGCATACAAAACGTTAGAAGCTCAATTTTTGGAACAGTTAAGTAGAAATTACGTAATTTTCATAAAAATGGCTAGTAAGCCACAACTCTACTAGCGAGTTACTACTTATATATATTGAAAATAAGAAGAAAGTGCAAGCAAAAGTACTAGTATAACCCAGAAAGAGGTGTGCTCTAAGTTATTGCGATAATTCAACACACTACTTTTTAACAGCCATATTTGTCAGAGTATTCTGGTATCATTTCTGCAAGTTTTTTCCTTGGTGTATAAGTTAGGAAAAGAGGGATACAGATTCAGCTGCACAAGATCCCGTTTACCTGAACTTGAATTAAACATTTTTGGTGTTTCTATTTAAGATTTTACTATAAGTTAAATCTATCTAAGTCTGGTAACACGTCAAATTTATCGTGGTTGCAAGCCATGTGGAAAAAGAGAGGCATTAATTCCGTTGCTGAAGCTTAGATTAACGAAAACTTGTACTAAATTTATTAACCTGAACTTGATTTAAAATTATAAGGTGTTTCTACTATGCCATTTAAAAGCGAGAGCATTGGAAAACGGGCGAAGGGTTCCACGACTACGTGTGTACTTAAAATATGTGAGTATATTTACATATATATTTAAATATATGTGTATATATATATATATATATATATA
>NC_092211.1:79756295-79912952 GCF_043381705.1 Parasteatoda tepidariorum | reverse complement strand
CAAACAAAAAATTTTATAGGAGTTATATATATATAATTGGTAAATAAAGCACTAATTTTATCAACACATAATGATGATCCGTAATGGCTCAGGGGAGGGACAGAGCACTGGCCTCCTAATGAGATGACACGGGTTCGAATCCACGATTGCTTGCCGATACGAAATCCGCACTCGACTCATACAGACCACACTGCTGACTTTAATTATTCTTAGTGGTAGATTTTGGTTAGAGTTTCCTTACCATCTAGCTAACCGCGGGAGGTCTTCATGGTTTTTCTCTCCATGTAATGCAAATCTGGGTTAGTTCCATTAAAAAGTATTCTACGAAGGCAAATTTCTCTCAATCAAGATAAGGGATGCTGAAGTTCCCTTGTCTTCTGGATTGGGTTTACACTTTCAAGGCTACTGAGTTAAACGTTGGTAGTCGTAAACTCAAAATTGGGTCTGCTGTTAAACGATGGTTATAGAATAAAATGAAATATATAACGATAGAACCGTGATTACTTGGCGGATAGAGCCTTCACCTACCAATGAGGTGAACCAGGTTCGAATTCCAGCGTTCGCTGGTTGATACGAATTCTGGTCCTGGTTCGCACCGACCACAGTACTGACGTAAAATATTTTGGTAGACGGATCATGGGTTAGAATCCCCTAGTCGTAGAGCTGATCTTGTTAGGTTTTCGTAATTTTTCTTTCCTTGTAACGCAAATGCGGGTTATTTCATTGAAACGTCCTTCACGAAGGCAAATCTTTTCAAATACTTGATCCAGGAGTTTCCTTGTCATCTGGGTTGGATTAGATATTACAAGGCTGAGGTGGTGAGCAGTGAAAGTAAATTCAGAACTGGATCGGATGTTTAATGCTGGTTATAAAATAAAATATATAACTGTAAATAATTATGTAGCATGCAATGGATTTCTTAAAATTTAAACTCGATGATTTAAATATTTTTTTTTAAAATCAAAGTCAATTATTTTTTTGCATTTTTCTCATCCAAATAACTTAATTTACTTAAACTGGACTTCATACTGAAAGTAAACACATACTAATCCCATTCTTTACCAACGCCTTATTACTCGGAGTTATTGCATGGATTCTCAATACCAGAAACACAGTTCCCAAATCCCAGATCATTCTTCGGATTCATTTAGGGAATTTCATCCTAGCAATAACCCACAGACACTCCCGTATTATTTATTTTTTCCCCTTTTTCTTTCTTTCTTTTCCTCATAACAGTTCCGCATTGCGAAGAAGGAACCATTTATGCGGACGCATAAATCCGGTGCCACAGCAATCTAACTTCTAAACTTAGCCACTAACAAACAACTGTGTTTGTGTCCTTTTCGCTGGAGTCAGGATTTTCGCTCTGCCCAGCGAAATTAGAAAGCAATCCCATCAAATGACTTTTTCGCATTCCTTGCACGAGTTAGGTCTGGGAGTCCACCTGTACCTTCTCCTAATGCGGGTTGAGATGTAGACGTAGACGTTTATAGACGTTTTCGGCGAAGCAAGAGAAAACTAATAACGGAAACGCCGCGATGGGGGACCGTGTAGACTGTTAAACTTTATTTGTGTTTCCTCTTTTTTTCCCGTTTTCTCTTTGTTCTTATGCTTCGTTTTGGTCGAAGAATTAATTTACTTGCTAGTGGAGTTTGGAACACTATTCACTGTTTCAAGAAAGCTGGTAATGTTTGTATGAATGAAATAATATGTAAATTAATTGATAATTTCACAGAGCGTTACTTAATTTTTTGTTCACTTTTTCTTTTATTAATAAATGCATCTTGTTTTATACGCTTTGTTAGGACAAAAGTGAAGGTATTTGAAATCTCTGAGAGGTAATTGATTTGCTAGTGAAGTTGGATATAATATTCTCTCTTTAGCAGTGCACATATTATTTTTTAATTTGCCTGTTTTTTAAAACGATAAAAAGGATAAAAAGATTAAAAGTTCTTTAAAAAATACTAGAAAAATGCAATGAAATTTAAACTTCTTACTGCATTTAAGTAACATAAAGTAATTTTCTAAATTTTAACTAGGTTTTTGATTTTCTTGACTGTATATTCAAAATTTTGATTTAAAACAAAGGGTTAAAACAGGGTTGGCATTTCGTCCACAAGCAGTATGTGTTATTCACTGTTTTCAGAAACCTGGTGATATTTGTATAAATGAAACAATTCGTAAAATGATTTAAAACTTTATTGGGTATTATTTTACTGTTTTAAATAGTACAGTGCCACGAAAACTTTATTTAATTCTTAACCCCTAGGGGACGGGTGATTCATAAAAGCATTTGTACAAAATCAGAATCATGATGTAAATAAAAAAAAAAAAAACGGTAGCTTAAATGTAGGCGTTGCTAATTTGACAGACTTATTTTGCTTTGACTTTAATTATTGTTAGTTTAATCATATATATAATCAATGTTAGTTCAAAGTATAACTAAATAATTTTATTCTGAACTAATCAAACAATTATAACCCCGCCCACAAATAAACTGCTAAAGAACTACTTTGGTTACCAGTTTTATCTTTCTACCCTGATTGATACAGTTTTATGCTGGCACGTATTTGTGACAGTCGGCGCGAAAGGGCTAATGCATTAAATTTCAGAACATTATCATTAAATTTCATCGATAGATTCAGGCACTAAATTTACTGTATTTTAATGTTCTAGTTTCATATTTCAAACGCAGGAAAGCAAGGGTTCGTTCGGTTCAAATGTATGTACAAACAAAAAATTTTATAGGAGTTTTTGAGCAATGAACTCCCACCATTTAACTATTACTAAAACCTCTAATGGTTTAGTATCTGACAATGAAATTTCGCTAATGATTTTTCAACAACTGGGGACGTTTCATAACAATGTTAATTTGTGCAATAATTAAGATGAATAGGCATTTGACATTGATTCCAGCCTTACAATCAGGATTCAAATAGGGGCATTTTGCAATATTTAATTTCATACAGATTTTTGTGTGACTTAAAATCTGCGTATTAATAATTGAAACAAGGATAGATAGCAATGGTATCTCCGGTAAAAAAAAACTTAACCAAATCCATTCTGTGGTGAGTGTATAAAAAAAAAATACACAAAAAATAGCTTTTAAAATAATCATCGGAGTTTTACGCACTAAGATTTTTTGACACTATGGCGTTTAATGTGTTTATTATTTAATGCAGATTACAATTTTACCTTTTTGAACCCTAAAGACATATATGTCCAGCAGAAAAAAACACCACTGGGACATATGTGTCCCGCCTAAAAAACCAGGCGGGTCACATATGTCTCATCCCCACTAATTTCCCAATTTATTAATTTTTTTATAATTTCCTTTTGGCAGAATATTGTTATACACTGAAGAGCCAAAAAAACTGGCATACCTGCCTAATATCATGTAAGGCTGCAACACGACGTGGCATGGATTCGATCAATGTGTGAAGCAGTGCTGGAGATAATTGACACCATGAATCCTGCAGGGCTGTCCATAAACCAGTGGGAGTAAGAGGGGTAGGGATATCTTCTGAACATCACGTTGCAAGGCATCCCAAATATCCCAGAGATGTCGTATATTTGATGTTTTACCGGATTTACGATACTCACGGTATACTCGTGAAATGGTCGTACGTGAAAAATCCAAATTTCATTGCTATCTCGGAGATGCTATGTCCTATCTCCCGTGCGCCGACTATAACACCACGTTCAAACTCACTTAAACCTGGCATTGTAGCAGTAGTAACCGATCTAAGAACTTTGCTAGACACTCGTTGTCTTATATACGCGTTGCCGATCGCAGAGCTGTACTTTGATTTGCTCCATACCCCTTTATTTGCATACTCATGCCTGTACCAGTTTTTTTTGGCTCTTCAGTGTATTTTTACATTATTTGATCTATTAAAGTCAAAATTTGTCCTTTATTATAAAAGAAAAACTTGTTTTAAAAGGGTCAGTTTAGTAGTAGGACAAAATTTCAAGGAAACATACTATTTTTTTAAAAAAGGTTTGGATTCTTAAATTTCAAGACTCGGGAAAAATAGGAAAAGATGTGTTTCGATTTGGAAAAGATAGCTTCGAAAACTATGTCAGGATAGCGACATATGCATATAGGCCAATTAGAAAACGAAAGAAAAATAATCAATTATCCTGAATTTCTCAAGATTGTTTGCATTTAACCAAAAGCCTTGAAATAAATTAGGCTAGTTTAGTAACTGATGATATTTTCTTTAGCTAGCTGAAATGTTTGAGGGTTCGTTGTAATTAGTCCAAAAGCTGTCTGACTAATTAAAAAATATTGTACACTTCTCTAATTACCCTGGCGCATCAAAAAGTGACGTCGGCAGTTTACACAGAGCCGGAATTTTCAATTAGCCTTCATTTCTAAATTCTTTTGAAACATTCTGAATCTTGAATATTTAGCGATATTTCTTGAAGACTATTATTGGGCTTAAAGAAAAAAATTAAAAACTTTAATGATCTTGTACGTGTGCAAATAAGGATGAACAGTGTGTAAATTAAAAAAAAAATTAGAGAACTTTTAAAATTTTTGATGTAACGATCTGATTGAGCTGCTACCACAATGGCTCGAGGGTTTGATATTAAATAAGCTAATTAATCTGTGCAGACCATATTTTAAGTTAAACAATCCGAAACAGGAACTCTATATTATTGACCCCGTAATATGGGGAAGTAGTCGTAGTCTGGGTGATGTAGTTTTAATAGTTGAGCCAAAAGCAAGTACCAAAGCTTGTTTCCTTTGATGTTAATTTAAAATTTCTCACGTTAAATTGTATAAAGATATTTAAGATAAGTAAAAAAATTGGCACAGTTAAAAGAAATCCCGGAAGAAAAGAAATCGTTTAATCTTTTGTTTCGTTTCTTAATCGTTTAATCGTTAATCTTAATCGTTTTCCTTCATAATCGTTTATCTTAATCGTTTATCTAAAAACATTTTCATGCAAAATAATTTTTTATTTTTATTACTTACTATTAATGCTATTAATGATCAAAAAATTTTAATTTAAAAATATACTATTGTTTTTACAACTTTCAAAACTATTTAATTTTAAACAAAAAAATCAAAAAATTTAGAGACATCGTTCAAGTAATTTATAAGTAATTGATCTAAAAGAATATTCTTTATAGTTATCGATATTAGTTTGCTTTGAAATTTCAGATCTTATCATATGGTTGTAATATTACTATTTATCTTAATAAGACCTAAACATTTGTGCACACTTACAACTCAATATATTTTGCATAGAATTAGCTTTTGATGATATTATTGCGATGATATTATTGTGACAAATGATTATAACAAATGATATTATTGTGTGCAAGAACTTTGCTTAAATAGTTCTAGAGACAGAGTGAAAACTCAAAAAGTGAACCTAACATTAAATAATCTCAATTTTTGACAATTGATCACTCATCAAGTTGAATTAACTGGACCATATTTTCCAAAATTTGGTTACTCACCCATAATTTGAGGGTGAAGAATACAAGTAAGTCTAAGGAATAAAGTTATTCAAAGATCTGATTTCGTATCTAAAAATATCGCGAGCATCAATTGTCAACTTATTTAATGTAAACTTTCAAACAGTAAAAATTGAATCTTATGGGTATATCACACGATCAAAATTATCGACAACGAAATCGCCGAGTCAACCGTAAGCGCGAATCATATCCTCCACTTTCTCAAAAAAATTGCTCGAAAAACCTCATGTGATATAGAAATCACAGTTGCCCGAGATATTAGCAACTGTTTCTCACTGTTGAGAGAAACATTGCCTATAAATAAAAGCAACTTACGCTTGGACCAATCAGATTGTTTGTTTTTTGTGACGTTTCAATTCTATGTGATGACGTTAACAAATACACTCACAAGGGAAACTAGGGAAGTGNTGTTGCCCCCTAAAATTGTTCCTCATAAGGCATACATCCCACTAGTTTATTTCAAAATTGGCGAGTCACACTTCCCTAGTTTCCCTTGTCAGTGGGGTACGCAGAATTTCTTCAAGTGGGGGGGGGGTCATAATTTTCTGAAACTACTGAAAGAAATTCGAGTATGGAATAAAGCACTATTATTTCCCTAATTTAGACAGCTAGACAAATTTGACTTTTTATTTCGACTACATTGTTTAGTTAAATTTTGATTTGATTTTTTAAGTTTAAGAACATAATTTTCTTTTTATAATAGGAGGTAAAATATTTTAGTTTTATTAAAAAGTAGGAATTAATCAAGCCAGAAAAAACTACTCATAATGTAACAGCTACCTAAATAATAACCGTATAAATGTAAATATTCCATAGAAAATCAATGAATTTGACCAAAAAAATATGAAAAATAATTTACCAACAAATAGGGAATTAAACCAGCATACAAACACGCTAAAAATCTACTGATTTTTACAGTAATGTCCAAACGACGGGGTTTTTTTGCAAGTTCGCTTAAAATGTCTTCTACAGCTAGGGTAAATTTTCTATGAATGTTTAAGAGCGCCAATCCATTCATTTTATTATTACCCATTGATTGGCGTAAATAAGTCCTTGAACGGCCTGAAGTCGAAAAGGATCTTTCGTTTGCACTCGTTGAAACAGGTAAAACGACCAATATTTCTAGGAGTTCGAAAATGTTTCGTGTTATATCTTTATTGAACATTCCAAGAGCATCCGCCGCAGTTTTTGGAACACTACCTCCGTCTTCACTAATCCTTTTTAATCTTTTATACCAGAGTTTTCTTTACAGGTATCCAAATCTTGAGCGTAAAATTCTACTAGTGCTTCAAAGGCCTTTATGTTTGAAGGTTGGCAAATGAAAGGATCGGCAGGAAGAAGGCGCTGAAATCCTTTCAAAATATCACGATGCAATACAAATCTTAAGTCTAACTGTGTTACAAAATTTTCTATAAATGGAATAAATACACTTACTCCGAAATATGTTTCGGGTGTTGATGAGGGAAAATTAGCTCGATTTTCCTGCCTTCCCGTTATTCTAGGGATTTGTAAGGAAGATCCAATGCTTGTTTGCATAAGAGAAGAAGAGCTGAATATTTCAGAGAATATTTCAGTGGCATTTTCACGCAATAATTTTAGTTCTTTAATAACCTCTTCTGCAAGACTCACTGCCTCTAATAAATCTATGCTTGTTTTTTGTAGGTATCTACAAAGATGGATTGTGAAAACTTGATAAATGCACAAAAGAGACATTACGAACTGGAAATTAAATACTGTGCACATTAAAACATTAGCTTGAGTAGCTGATTCCTTATCCTTCCATACTGATATTTTTTTTTGAAGAGTTTCAAAGATAGGCTCGAAAAGTTCCACCACAGCGGTTACTGAGTCGTATCTTTCCATCCAACCGGTTGTTTCATTTCGAATCCTTATGTCCTCTTAGAGCGAGACCTTGATTTCCACAAAATAGGATGGTTTCAATGATTGGAGTAATGTTTTTTCTATTTTCTAATTTTCTTCTGCTTGCTGCACTGTCAACTTGTTCATCTACAGGTTTCATCATACCAAGTAAAATATCGTTTAATGTCCCAGCAGTTTCGATCGATTTTTTGGGACAAAGACATTTCTCGTGTTCAGAGAATCGTTCTACTGCTTTTTTCTAGTAGTCAAATTTTACATTGTGCACAGTTGACCTAAAGGTTGCTTTCCAGTACCGGCACCATTTGGGGCGAAAAGTACATATGATGTTTCCAGCGATAAAGCCATTTGTATTGAGATTTCTATTTTCTTTTTCCTTTTTCAGGAAAAACAAACGCTGGATTGGGTTCCCAAACATTTTTTAGTATATCCAGTCTTTTATCCTCGCATGTACTATCCTCTGAAAAAAGTCCAACGTCATATGGGTGGGAAGTAACACTTTGAGGGCCACTTTCACATTCATCAGATTTTGCTATGCTAGAAACGTTTTCTTCAACGGAAGTATCACATTTCTGTTCAACAGAAAAACTTACATTGGTACTGGATGCTGTCACCTCACTAATTTTAGGTCGTGATTTTTTCTCAAAATAAATAAAAATTGTTACATTTTTGCGTTTTGACATCCTAAAGATCCAAGAACAGCAAATCCAGAATCATTGCGTAGAGACCTATCGTGACTGGCAGGACAGAAAGGAACCAGCGATTGGGGCTCGCCCGTAACAGTATCACGTGAATTTGGTTTCAAAAGTACAACCCTATTATAGTAAATGTTTTTTCAGTATTCTGAGAAATACCGTGAGAAAAAAAAGTAGGCATAAGGCAAATAAAAATATATAGTCTTAAAAAATAATAGCCCGCATAATTTCTACTAAAATTGCTATTTTTGTTGTTTAGTCTGAGCTCAAGGGGGTATTTAAACCCCTCCCTTGCTTACGCCCCTGTCGGCGACGCTGATGAAGAGGATGATCGGAGGAAATTTTGAGCTAATATATTAAATTATTAATTTAATACGTAAAATTAAACGGATATCAATTCGAAAGCGTCTATGATTTGCTTTTCCTCTCTCTGCAAACATCGTTGAGAGAGTATGAGATAACAGCATCTCATGAAAAAAATAATAATATTAACCAAAAGTTAAGATAAGTAACAAGAAACGGTAACCCTATTACGAGGAACCGTATGGGCAATTAAGCAACCCTATCGGCAACTCCAAACTATGAAATTCCCTTTAGAATTGAGGATAGAGTAGAGGTTACGTTTACCGTTGCTTTTTTTTCTTCTCTCGTGTGATATCTGTATTAATACGTTTGATCCCATCATTAAATGAAGAGTTATTAAAAAGTTTTATTTTTACGCATTGCACAATCTGAATAAGCTCAAATCATGAATGAAAATAAAGAATTAAACTTTGAGTAAATGGATAATAATAAGGATTCTTTCTTAACTAATAATAATAATGGTTTAAAAAAATATTTTTTAAGGTTTGTTTGTTCAATACACGAGTTCAATATCTTTTTTTAATTATAAAATGTTTAATTAAATCATAATTTTGCTTATCCAGTTTATTCATATAAAATGGACTTAAGCACGTATAGAATGCTTTGGCCCACAATCTCTATAAAATTTCATTATATTCTGCAGAAGTGACTTTATTTGATAGTGACACGGATATAGAACTTTTAAATTAAGCTTCATATTCAAATTTAGTTTCGAGAGATATAGTTTAAAAAGTTTCGGATTTTAAATAATTACCATAGAGTTCAATTTTAACTAAGACTGGAAGCACTTCACTTTGAATCTGGTTTACATTAATTAGTAAAAGTTGATTTTTCGAAGGATTTGGTGAAAATTTATATTGACTGAAAGGTTTAAAAGAGAATTTGAAATCTATATTTAATTTATCTATTCGAAATCAACTATCTGTGGTATTTGACTCTCGCTTTTAAAGTAATTAGAACTATCTAGAATTAATGATTGCAGTAAGATGATTAACTAGTTAATGATCAAGTGCGCATTTGAATTCCGTCGAAAATAGTTAAATCAAAATTTATATTGAATTTTCTGCAAACTTTATAAATGAACTTTTGGTGATAAATATTTGCTCGATAGGGTAATATTTAGAATAAGTGTGAAGCGTCTATTTTTTAGAATAGTTTTTGAATTATTATCAATACTTTGAAACTGCTCAGCGATTTTCAAGGAAAGATATCGTTATCAATAAGTTTTTGAAAAACTGCAAAAAAAAATTATTAGTCATTGGATTTATAATAATTATTAGTACTTGGTTTTTATTTTTTAAGATGGAATTTATTTTTTCATACGTTTATGATTAGAATTTTATAAAATTCACTTCAGTATCAGTTTATTTCAATTAATACTGTGGGGAGAGGAGTTATTGACCCTGTCAACCTTCATCTATGAAAAGGTACCCCAACATGAGATGGGATCTTTGAGGTGTTTCCTTCTGGTAGTGAAAATCTAAAATTGAAAGTAGAAAATTAGTAATGAGCAAATTGCTCATGTGAAATCACATAGAGTGATACATTTTGTAAATACATATATAGAAAATACAAAAGATACAAGTACATAAATTACAGTAAAATACTACATAAAAATATTGATAAGATAAATAACTAGTAAAAGTTTAACTTCTAATGAGAAGTTTGTCCAATATTGTACTCCCCTAGTACAAATATCCTCTTTCTTCTCATCTATTTCATGCTCGTACTCCAACATAGAATCGAGCTAACATGCCTTATTTACTAGTGAATTGGAATTACATTTTTGTAGTGGTAGATACACTACAGTGCTCCCCCACCAGAATTATACCTGGGATAGAACGGATACCACTAGTTGATTCATTACTGTTTTGTTTGAAGCCAGGAGAACTGTATTAAGATCTCCGTACTTTTTGAGTGCTGATCGTGAGAGCTGTATTAAGTTCACGGTCGTGGTCTCTCCCGTGTTGCCTTTAGAAGTCGAGTGTATACATTGTACATTGTGTGTGATCGAGACTGAGAAGCAACAGCATGAGGAAGTGAATACTGTCGCAGTCACAAGTAGCGAGTCAACTGTTCAATGTGGACCATCCAACCAAGTAAGCGTGTTCAAATCGTAGTGGGCGTTTCTGTCAAGGTAGGCGTGTTCACATCACGTCCGAAGGTCACCAGTGTGGGAAGATTTGTTATCGACAATGTCAACCTTCATCTATGAAAAGGTACCCCGTCATAAAATCGAGTTAACATGCCTTATATACTAGTGAATTGGAATTATATTTTTGTAGTGGAAGATACACTGCAATACCAACAGGATATTTCAGCTAGACAACAAGATATTAACAGTTCCACACAGTGAAGAACTACTACTTAACCTCATTTTTGTAAGTGGTAAAAAGTTTCTTAGAGCGTCTGAGTTCAGCACTAGAGAAAAGGAAAGAATGCAGATCTGAAATATGACTATGAACTTAATAAATGCTCAATAGGATTAAAAGCTCAGAAGATGCAAGAATTTATATATAAAATGTACTATTTTTTACCCTGTATTTCCTTACACTTTTGATATTGTTATCTGGTGGGCTAAAAAGATAAGTGAAATTTTGTTTTTTCGTAATTTGTTTTATACTGACTCAAAATGGACTAAATTCGAGTCAACAGGACAAATTATTTTGGAGAAATGTATTTATCCATAGTGAAAAGAAGAGTTCGTCTGCTTGTGTGTGTCTGTCTGTATGTCTTTTTTAAAACTAATAAACAATTTGTGCTAGCGTCCTGTAATTTTGACTATGGATGAAAGCGGCCCCCAATCCCCTTTCAGCCTCCAATCCTAAAAATCGTATGAAACACTTTCTGTTAAATTGTTCTTGAGTGTTGTGCAAGAAATGAATTTTTTCATCGGCTAAGATCCTACAATGAATTAAACTACAGACTGTTCTGCTTTTTTTAAATACTTTAAAAACGACATCATTGAGTTTGCTAGCTTTTCTTAATAAATTAAGTATCTATCTTAGAAAAAAACGAGTTTATGAATGAGTTTTTAATGAAAAAAGAAATTGTTTTGCGCATATAATAACTAATTAATAACTATTTTAAAAACCAATTATTTTTTATTTCTATGTCAGATGAACTTAATGACAGACGAGAATAAGCAAACGTCACCAAATCAGTGTTTAAAGTTGTATGAAAATACGTGTTTATTTTGCTTATAGTTACGTTTTAAAAATGTCACTCTATAAAGCTAGGTAGTTTGTAATCAACTGTTTTTGAAATAACAATAAATATTGTGTACAGGAAAGAAAAAAGTGGTGGAGAAATATAATTAATTCATTAGGAGAAGCTTAAAATATCGCCTTACTGTTATTGGCACCAGTTATGTTCAAATATTTCTAGAAATGGATTCTAATTAAATAAAAAAAAATTAGTCGTGTACAAAAATGCAAAATAAATGGAGAAAATGTACTAATTCATTTAGGAGAGTGTAAAACATTACTGAATAATTATTGCCGACAATATTGCTTAATAGGGCCGTGGTGGCTCAGGGGATAGAGCTCTCGTCTACCAATGAGATGGTCCGGGTTCAAATCCCACAGATGGCAGGTCGATTTGAATTCCGCTCCAGGGTCGCACCAACCATAGTGTCGCACCAAGATAAATTTTCCTCAGTAGTAGAGAGATCATAGGTTAGAGTCCCCTTGCCATGAGGCTAACCATGAGAGGTTTTCATGTCTTTCCTCACCATGTGACGCAAATGCAAAATTCTGTCAAAAAGTCCTCCTCGAAGGCAAATTTCTCCCAATACTTGATCCAGCAGTTCCTTTGTCTTCTGGATTGAGTTCAAAATTACAAGGTTACAGAGTTGAACATGAATAGTCGTAAACCCTAAAGTGGTTTGGCTGTTCGACGGTTATAAAATAAAATAATGATTACTTAATTTTGTTAAAAAGTAATATTTGAAACGAAACAATAAGATACAGACAAAAGAAAGCAAAATTAATGGAGAAATGGCAAAAATTCGTTCAGGAGAAACGTAATAAATTGTGATACAATCATTGATCCCAATGTTTCTTAATTAATTTTATTAATGGGCAAGTTGGATAGTATGGTAATTGGTGTAGTTTTTATCGGTATCAAGCACACTAATATAGGTACCATTAGTATATTTAGTACCTATTAAAACTGCATCAGAATTTTGCAGTTTTATTATAGATAATAAGGAAAGATATTTTTAAGAGCCCTCGAAAGGGATTCTTCTTCTTCTTCTAGGGCACTACAGCCTATGGCAGGCCAAGGTCGTCCCAATAAGTTTTTGCCATCTTGATCTATTAGGGGGTTAGTATCAGAAAAAATTGCTTGATTGTTGTATTTCAATATCATGAGTTTGGGCATGATCTAAACCTACAGCATCATGCCAAATGACACTAATTGCACTTAATATTTATTTTGATTAGAGGAGCAACTATATTGAAAGCCTATTTGGTTAAAATCGGTAATGTAAAAACTCCAGTAAAGACAAAAAATATTAATAATAATAATATAAAGGAGTTAATTTAGTGTTATTAACTGTGTTGTTACATGAATTTCAGTTTAGTGGATGATTTCGAGTGTAGTTAAGTAGTGATTTATTGGTTGCTTACATTTTTCATTCCGTACAGAGAATTGGCATTCAACAAGTAAGTACAATAAAAAATAATTCTTTTTATGCTTAGAAGGCGTCAAAACTTCCAAGTGACTAGATTTCTTTGATTTGCATTTGTTCTAATTCAATACAGCATGAAAATGTTCAAAGGAAAGAATACATTATTTTCTCAGTTAGCGATGCCTGATGCATAAATAAGGAAACAATGTACTTTTTACTCGTAAAACAAAAAATTCTAAACTATTAATCCAGTTAACTGAAACTTAGTTTCATTTGATACATAAGAAACAATAACTCATTTAAATAAATAATCCCAAGAAACTGAGGTTAGGTATTACTTGATTCACAACTTCATTCGCTGCAAAAATATATAAATGGGAAAAAAAATCGACATGTCTATCATTCAGGAAAGGCACCCATTTTTTAGACTTGTTTGACGTGAATGAGAAAATAGGTAATAGGTAGAATTGGTAGAATAGAATAGGTAGAATAGAGAAAATAGGCTTCTCATCCACCTTTGGCTAGTCTTGAAAATGAGAGTCTGTTTTTGAGTGCTTGAAACATATTAACTGTTTTTTTCGTAATTATACATTTTTGAAGCAAATGAAGTTTTTAACAAAGTAAATACCTCATTTGATCCCTTAACGTATAAGTTTTCCTCCTTCTTTTTAAATCACTTTCATCGCTGTGACTGAAAGCGTGATATTATGATGCCTTTTTATCACTAGCTAAAAGAAGTGTACTATGCAGGTAAATTTTCGTTTTGATGTTTGAGTTAAAACAATTTTTAAGCTATCATTAATAAACCAATATATATATTTTTTCCGAGATGAACAAGGTGTAGACGAATTTGTGTCATTCATTTTGGAAGTCAGTAGAGATTTTCTTATTATTCTAAATTTGACTTATTATTTTAAATGTTATTTCCTTATTTTGTCTTTCTCTAGACTTATGTAAATCAGTTTCGTTCGTTGATTAGATTTCATATTTTCCTACGTGGATTTACTGCAGGTACGCAGTCTTGTTAAGAAATTATTATATAATTTAAAATATAATTTAATTCATGATATGGATTTAATTGATATTTTAATGGATTTTTTGGTCCTGTTCCTGTAAGTGCTAGTTTTTTTTTTATATTTCTTTACTTTTTTTTAAATTTAGTTTATCCATTATGGGGCCTCGGGGTATAGTCAGTTTATAGTATTATCACTGACGACAGAAAGGTTTCTGTTTGTTGGCAGACAGTGTCCCCCCCGAGAAAGTGCTGTTTTTGGTAACATACATATCTTAAAATATTCTTCCTTTTCTGCTTGATTTGTGTTTCGAACTTTTCAAATTATTAGAAATTTTCTTTTAAAATCACTTTTCATCTTTGTGTTACTACTAATTACTTACTCTAAACATGTAATAAAATTTATTTAAAAAGAATTCTTAATTATTTTTGAATACTCTATCCTCTTCAAAATGCAGAATTTTGTTCACTTTATGATGACTTATGAGACTAGTTATGTACAAGTATAAAATATTTCAATATTTCATAGGATTTATAATTCTCAAAGCATTCTTAACTTCTTTTAATCATACCTTTTCTTTTTCAGAATTTTATCTCATTAGTGAGACTTGTATTCAAAGAGCATGTTTACAATTTTGAATGACTCTAAAGTATGAAATATAAAACTACGAAGTCAACAAAAGATTTATCAAGAAAAATTGCTATTTCTCCAAACATCTTTAATTCCGAAGTAATTTAAATTCTCTATTTTCTATTCTTTGAATTTTAATGGGGAAAGAGAACGAGACAAATATTTAAAGTGCCTTCATTCTGAAACACTCTAAAAACAAAAAGAAAAATAAGCATTGTTTTAAAATTTTAAAGGAACTCATTTATACTTTGATTACTCATATAAAATGAAATGCGTTAAAATAAAAATATAAGAATAATTTAAAAACGCACTTTAAGATGAATCTGATTACTGCACAGTAGGCTGAAATATTCAGATTCCAAAAAAGCTTCGAAATAGTGTGAAACGGAAATAAAGGATGAATAAACTAATTAGCTTCGATTTTATAAAAAAAAATATTTTTGTTAAAAGGTAGGGAAAAGCAAAGAGTTAATAAACAGGGGTGATTTTCATACTTTCATACGTATTAATAGCTGAACTAAATAAGATATTTAAATTATGCTGTTTTCAACAAACACTATAGCAGCACAAAGTTTTGATTAGTTGAATACTTAACTAAGTGTAAAGTATCCAAGAAATAGTATAATACACAGGGATGCTTTCAAATTTTTTAAATAACTGTACCCTTTGTATATTTTATAAGATGTTCAAAGCATTTATTACAAAGGCAGTCGATCGAGTCACACGGCAGACTATTCATAATGTTGTAAATGTATTTTTTACCTATGATTTCCTTTTTGGATCAATAATTTCTTAAACTTTAACCCTTGATTGTATGTCATTTGTTTATTTAGCGTGATTGGATTTGTCTTTTTTCGGCGTACGCGATAGGACAGGATTATAATGTTCACTGCTGTTAAAAGTCTTAGACTGAAGATTTGTTGCTGTTTGCAGAAGAAATTGGTGAAGTAGTACAGGCAAAGGTAACAAGTTCAGACTTCAAGAAATTAAATTTTAACAGCGATGAATATAAAAACTGGACTTCTTCATGCCTTTTTTGATTACGACTATCGCTGAAAAGAAACAGGAAATTGGATTCGAGGAAGAAGAAAATAAAAAGAAACAAAAAGAGGAAAAGGAAAGATCTCCCGAAGAAAAAATAGTTCGCATGAAGAAAGAAAAAGACAGAGACAGTATGGACTGGAGTTGGCGAGAATCTGGGCACAATCTACCGTAGTAAATGAAAGTTCACCAATATCTGAAACTAGTGTTAACGAAAAATTTCATTAGCTAAAATTAGAGTTCCGACTATTTCCTGGTACTGTTAATGACTGGTTGTCACTTTGGAGTCATTTTGAGCACATTCATAAAGATGGCGATTCTCAGAAAAACAAGTTTCAATATTTGATTCAAACCATTGTTTCTGGCTCGGGAGATTGTGCAAAGTTTTCCGTCAGCGAGAGCCAATTACGCCAAACTACGCAAAACTGTGGTGAGCTTGGAAGCTCGTTTCGATAGAGATAATTTGCTAGTAGAAGTTTACGTCACAGAACTCCTGAAATTAGTAATTTCTCTGAGAGGACAAGGAGAAGTTTTCGATGACATTCTTATTTGATGAATTTGAATCTCATATGAGAGCTTTAAAAACTTTCAGAGTTACGAGTGAAAATGCGCTTTGATACTATACCCAATGGTAGAATCCTGCTTAAGTGAAGATTTTTTAAAGGCTTGGAATCATCATTTGATAACTTCTGCTTCGGTTGATGCAAGAAGAGGTTGGACAATCGAATGCATTTCACAAAAGCAGAAGAGTTAATAAATTTAACGATCTCTTGTTTTGATTTAACAAACCTAAGTGTACGCGAAGTTCCAAAAAGAAGCAATGGCAGAAGAATCCTCCGTTTTATAACAGAATTCTTATTACTGCTAATTTTTTGATGACAGCATAAACTACAGCTGTAATTGAGTTAGTATTTTATGATGGCAAGCATGCGTTCTGAATGTTTTTGACTAAGAAAATGAGTTTTGAAAATGCGAAAAATATTGTTAAAGAAAAACCCTGCTGTTTTGCGCCTCTAGGTTTCAGACCCACAGTTAAAAGGTGTCGAACTGCTTTAATATGTGCAATTGTTTCTATATTTAATTTTCTGGATTGTTCCAGAATCGATGCGTGATAAGCTGGGTGCACTAAACTCTTTTGCGTAAAAAAGAGAAAAAACTTAAGTCGAAAATAATGTGAACATGTCTAATTTTCGTAAACGTAGTCTAAAAGTGTTTTTCCAAGCTTTGAAAGACGTGATGGTATCTGGAGTTAAAAAAAAAAACAGATTAATTTTGGATTCGGTATCACATGCATTTTACATTTGAAAAAATGTTGCACGAAGAATTGGTTATCCTCCTCTTTGCCACAAAAGACTAGTGCATTCAATTTTTGAGGAGTTTCCAGCAAATAGAAAAATCATGACTGTTACAAAATACGGTTAAAAGATTTGAATAAAAAATTCGCTTGTAATTTCGATGACATGGACCAAGAAAGAATTTGTGAAGTTGTTCGGCCCGTTTGTAGCGGGTCTTGTATAAGAAAATATTGGCCCTTAGAAAAACTTGCCATAGGTTTGCCATAAAAAATGCCATAGGATATTCCTATGGGGTTTTGCCTATGGCAAAATTTTGCCATACACTTTTGCCATACATGTATGGCAAAATTTTGCCATACGTATATGGCAAAAGTGTATGGAAAAATTTTACCATAGGCAAAACCCCATAGGAATATCCTATGGCAAATTTTTGCCATACATGTATGGCAAAATTTTGCCATAGGCAAAACTTCAAAGGAATATCCTATGGCATTTTTTTATATGGCAAAATTTTGCCATACGTATATGGCAAAAGTGTAAGGCAAAATTTTGCCATAGGCAAAACCCCATAGGAATATCCTATGGCATTTTTTATATGGCGAAATTTTGCCATACGTATATAGCAAAATTTTACCGTAGGCAAAACCCTATAGTAATAGCCTATGGCATTTTTTTATATGGCAAATTTTTGCCATAAAACTAAGATGTGCTACAGCTTATGACGAAATATTTTTCCATAGGCTATGGTACACCTTTGCCATACAGCTATGGCAACATTTCTCGTTGATATTTTATCATACATCAAAAAATAGTTACTNGTAGCCATAGGCTTATGGGGTTGTGCCATACAAATCTCTATGGTAACCATAGGCGTATAGTATCTTGCCATACAAATTTCTATGGTAGCCATAGGTTGCCATAGATTACCATAGGCTTCTCTATGGCAAATTTTCCTAAGGGGGAAGATGATAATAATGTTCTATCTAGAGTAATCGATAACAATGGATCAATTGATTTAATTATCAGAGTCGATATTACGGGGAAAATAAAATCGAAAAAAGAAAGATGTTGAAATCTGGTCTGAAAGCATGTGGAATCCTTTTAAGATGGACATTAATGGGTAAAGTACAGCAAGAAGAAACCCCAAACGAAAGTTCTGCTTTAACAGCAAAGTACGTGTTTGTAAATTAACTTGATATAACTAATTAATGGTGGTTAGATTTAATTTGAATCAATGATCATATTGAAAAGAAGTCCAAGCGAATAGCAAACCTCCAAGCAAAACATTTTTCAGAGACTGTGAAAAATAATTGTGATAAGTGATGAAAAGTTTGTTTATCTAGGCTGATGGCAAATCATTGTTACTCGGTAATTTATTCTTAGTTCAGAGACGATTGGAGTACATCACTTTGTAACTTAAGACTTGAATTTATGTCAGAAATGCTAGGATATTTTTTTTCCAGGTTAGCTCAGAGAGAGTATCATAGAAGAAGTTCTACTAACTAAAATATATTGTTTCGAGAAATATTTACCTCACAGACTAGGGTTTAAATCGAGAAGGGTTACTACTCCGATTCGATCAGTTTTTGATGAGTCGACATGACTGCCAAATCTCTTGTTTCATAACCAATGCTTTGAATGTGTACCGAGTTTGATTGAATTGTTAACTCACATCCTGTTACGATACAGAGAAAGAAAAATCGGCATGATTGGAGACATTATAGGAGCTTTTTGATAAATAATCATTCGCAAAAAAGACAGGGAATTCATTCATTTCTTCTATTATAGAGGAATTAAAAAAAACATATTTTCAACAAACAATAGAATTATTGGTGTAACATGTAGCCCTTTCCTGTTTGTTTTGGTGATTGACTACATTACATTAAAAGAAGTGAGGAGTATGGCGTTAAATTTAGGGAAAAGTTTGCTGGAAGCTTTTACGTTGATAACAATGTATCCAGTATTGATAAAGAAAAACTATAAAAATTTATAAAGGAATCAACAACTCTTATCTCCAGAAGAAGATGTGAACTCAGAGAATGGTAGTATCCTGGTCAGTGCAGAAGTAATGAGAAAGCAGATGTACACGTTCTAGGTTTAACGTGGAATAAAGAATCGAACCCGTTAAAAATTGACATGAGCTGTCTGAATGATGAAAATGCTCAAAAAGTGACTAAATGTAGCATATTATCTGTGGTTCACTGAGTGTGTGATTAATTTGATTTTGTCTTTTCAGTCATGCTAGGCCTGAAAATAATGTTACAAAAAGCATGGAAAAAGGGAATAAGTTGGGATGAAGATATCGAGTTACGAAAAGAGGTTTTAGTATGCTTTCATGAAGCTAGTACACTTAAAACACTTAAAAGATCTTGAAGTTCCAAGAGATATTCAAGCTAACTAAAGAAAATCTCAGTGACTATGCCATACATACTTTTGTTGATGGTAGTCAAAAACAGTATGCAGTTGTGAAATTTCTGAGAAGTGAAAATAGAATAGAAGTGTTTTTCCCGGCTTCTAAGACTAGAATTTCTTCATTTAGAGGAACCATAATTCCCAAGATGGAACTTCTAGCTGCTGTTATTGGAACCCGATTGACAAATTCCATCATTGAAGCTCAACAATGGGGGAATATGAAGAGACATTATTGGAGTGATTCGACTACTGTGTTAGTATGGATACAGAGAGAGTTCGTCGTTATGTATTTAATCGAGTAATCGATATTAGAAAACTAAGAGTGTAGCCGTTGGCTGCTCTGCTTACATATATCATGGATTCTCCACTTCTAACAAGAAACAGAGAAAAAGGAAACTGAGAATTGGTTGCCTCATAATTCCTGAAATCAGAAGAGAAACTAATGCGCATAATTCAAAATAAGTGATTTTTAACCAAGAACTAGCCTCCTTTGGAGACCAGTTTGGTCACCTTTCAAAATTATCTTGCATAACATATAAACCATGATGGCGACCAAGTTGAATGCACAGCTCAACTGTATTTAAATATTCTAATTTTTCAACCTCTCATTCCAATCCTAAATACTTAATTAATTTTAAGCAATATATTAACTAAATTTTTCCACAGTCTAGCTGTTGCCCTTTGCTTTGTACGAGCGTAAGTATTTTGATTTCAATTTCAGCTATTTTCAAAAGATGACCACGGTATTGTCAAAGTTCTTCATGAATTAAAGTTTAGTAATAATTTAAAATCTATCCGGTAGCCATTAAATAACGCAAACCTATGCAACTGTGTGTTAGGTACATTTCAGCATAGAGGGTAGCAGAAGTATGAAAATTATTTCCATATCTGTCGCGAAATAAGATGGTTAACTCATTCCAGTGTTCTGCTAAGTGTTCAACTACTTTCTCAGGTTTCTGCAGGTTTCGAGCCATAACTTGAGTATCATATCACTGGTTATCATAAATTAAGGAAAAATTAAAAAAATTGTTACAACTTCTCCAAAAATAAGCCGATATCAATAAAATTTGAATATGTTGTCAAAGAAGATAATTGCAATATGTAAATTACTGGCGCAGCAATGAATGACGTCATCTGCATTAAGCATAAGCATGTTTGATCTTAAGCCTGTGAATTTCGCTGCGTTTTGGAAATTAAAAATTTGAGCTTGCCAATTTGTAACAATCTCCTCTAGGCATCATTTGGCTACAGAACTGTGTTAGAAATCTATTGAAGACTAGAGACTGGAAAAACTCAGATAGAAGTAAACACATGACTAAATGTAAGTCCTGTGGTTCATAGACTTTGTCATCAATTTATAACTACAGGTTGAGTATCCGGGAGATTCAACCAAGGACGTCCAAATGCTACGATGAGTGCCAATGATCGACATTTATCGTTATGTGCAAGAAATAGAGCCACAACTCCGATTCAGCACAGGTCCTATCTTGGTACAGCTACTGGAAGATTCGTATCAACGTTTATCGTTCGTAAAAAACTTCATGAACGTGATTTGTTTGCTAGGTAACCAGCCATGTGCTGCCACTCTTGTCTCGTCATAGAAGAGAATGTTTGAAATAGGTGTAGCAACATGTCTACTGGACGGTTGATCAATGGAGATCTGTTTCTTCCAACAGATGAGTCCAGGTTTAGCCTCTAAAGCTATAGGTGGCGTTGTTTGATTTGGAGAGTACATGGAACCTAATATCATCCATTAAACATCCGTGAAAGAGATTCATATCAGTGTCTGTGTGTGGTATCTCTTTTGGTGGTGATGTCTCTACCAGTTTTAACTAAAATTAATAGTTTTTTGACAGTTTTTAATGATATTAGAAAAAAGTTCATCAACATCTTAAACTAACATACTTTATAATTTCATCATAAACAGATAGTTTGTAAAGATTAAATTTTTTCATCAGTTTATAAAACTGAAATAAAAATGTTTGCTTCAATCTCAGCAAATGTCTCTAAAAATAATAAATAATCTCAACTTAAAAGGAGAAAATTATTTTTTTTTAAAAACAAATATCCACTTTATCCCATGTACCCACTTTACCCAACCTGACTCTATATAATATTTACTATTTATTACTAATATAGAAATTATTTTATATCTGAGCTAATGTGGGAATGTAGTTTAACATTTCGAGGGCAACAATGTGTATTAGATACATATTTTTCTCTGTATAGCCATTCTTCAAAAAATAAACACATTTTACTTACTAATAAAGACTAATATAAATTTCACTCTAGTCGATATTATAAGAGTTTCTGACCCTTCAACGGATTTTAATCATTTTCTCCATTAATGATTCTTCCACATATTTAATATATAAATAAGAAATAAGTAATGATGTTTCTCTTAATATAATGTTTTCACGCTAAATGTCAACAATTAAGCCTTCCAACTGCACGTGAAACACGAATTAAATCCTAAGTCGGCATTGCTCGAGATATTGCACTTCTGAAACTAACTTAAGTCACGATTAATTAGTGTTTACCTTGCTCGCGAAACAAACCGAACAAATGCACCCTAAGTATTCAGCAGAGATAAGAAGGATAAGTGAAGTCGGCGAATTTAAGTCCGAATATACGGGGGGGGGGACAAAGTATTCTTCGTCTGAATGCATTGCTAATTTACCCATCCATTCAATGTATAACTCCTTCAGTCGTCAAATCGGATCTCTTTTACCCCCAACAGAATTGCTTTCTGTGCTAACATTTGAAACTCAAACTGCGTTTAACTTCGACCAGAAACCTTCCCCGAAGGCACATTGTAATTTTAAGCGCATTTCACTTAGTAGCGCCCCCTTTCCTTTTCCTTTTTCACCCCTGTACTCTAACTTCCGAACAGGGCCCTACTCCACCCCCTACAACGTGCACTTAATTACTGGCGCGAAAAGCGATCCCGAGAGAAAGTTGCTTTATCCTCTTCGTCCGGAATTTCCTATTTCGCCGAACGAGAGCGCTAGTGCAACATTTCTCTTTTTATCATTTTGGAGCATTAGTGACGTAAGAAGGCTATTCATTAATCGTGGTAGTGTTTTTGCAAGCATCATTACCGTTAGGCTTTCAGCTGACTGAACAGTTCATTATTTCTAATTCGACTATCTTGTTTTAATATTAAAATAGAATTCACATGTAAGAATAAAACGGTGCATATAAAAACTATAAGTTGCGAGTCATGGCATGGTTTTGTTGGTAGTATTTAGAAGTTATTAAGTTTTTTTTTTAATAGCCATTCAGGCACCTTTACTTTACTTCGCTTTATACTCTGATGCATTAAAAAAAATCACGTAAGGGACACATTAATTTTGATTTTTATAGCGTGATTTTTCGTTAGCTTAGAAATTTTTATTTGAAGCTTTATTTAAATGATCAAATAAAACCTCAATTAACAAAATTTTGAAATTATTTACGAGTTTGAATCAGGGAGACTGAATAGCATTCTATTAACCATAAGCTTCTTTTAAATTTTGAAAGGGTTACGTATACAGCACCTTTGCACTTTTAGAATAATATACACAACTAGTGGGCTGCGCCCCCCGCTCGCTAACGCTCGCCAACCCCCGAAAATTGCTACGCAATCTTATATGGTTTGATTCGCAAACCAAGTCGCTTCGCTCGCTACTAACTTTGCAAATGCACGAAATTCTAAGAATTCAAAACAATCATTCAAATCCATATAACAACTTTTTTTTAAAAAAAAATTACATCTTTTTAGTAAATACTAAGTCATTAAAATAAATTTGAACTCAAATAAAGACTCATTGACTCAGACTCATTTTTAAATGAATAACAAATAACAATAATAAAACAAATAAATTTGTGATATAAAACAAAAATCGTCAAATAAATTCGTAATATATAAATTCGTGAAAAAAAGTGCTTCCGACAAAATACTAAAATAGAGATCTATCGACAAGGACTACTCACTTCTGCCTAGCTTAATAGTATGAGATTGCCGCACCTGAATTGTTATTTCAGTTTCCATTTTTAAAAGCTCTATATGTTTAGCCACCTCAGTTAGATTTGACATGTGACATTTTCAGCGGCAATCATTGGTCGATTATCTATCGTTGCCATTCGGGGAGTTGTAATGAGCCTTTTTTTTGTCGCCGTGCAAGAGAAATATATATATAGATGTTGAACAAAATATCAATACATTGAATCCCTATATAGATCAGATTTGCTGCAATCTTAATTGGATATTAGCTTGAATCATGTTTCTGTTCATGGTGTACCATAGAATCTTGTAATCAAGTTTAAGAAGTACGATAATACGGTTCAACTTGGGTATGATTCAGCATAAGGTTGCGGCATTTTTGAACGATGTTATCGTTCATCAGGGTTAAAAATTTTTTACATCCTTCACAGTTCAATAACTTTGCATTTCTTTAGTTTTTAAATATACGAAGTGGCAGGATTTTACTATGTCTATAATTTTAAAATGAAGTGATAAATACCAGTATTGTTGTTGGTATGTTCCAATATTTAATAACTAAAATCTTTGTGCTTTCAACAAAACTGAATTGTTAAAAAATCTACGTGTTAAAATGTTATAATCAATATGTCAATAATTTGCAGAAATTAAGATTTGAAAATTATTTGAACAGAAGGAAAATAAATACGCTTCTACTCTGCTGATTTAGAAGATTGAAGATGAATTTTATATTGTTTACTTTCAATCTTGGTTGTAATATTTAATGTTATAATATATAATATTTAATAGTTAAAATATTAAATAATTTAATAATTAAAATATTAATGATTAAAATACTAAAAAATTTAATGATCAAAATATGAATGTTATAATATTTAATAATTGAAAGTTTTAGTTTTTTCAACAAAGCCGAACTGTTAAAAAATCAACATATTAAAATCAATAACATACCGAAACGAAATCAATGATTTGCTGAAATTAAGATTTGTAAAGTATTTAAATGGAGGGAAAGTAAATACACCTTTTCTCAACAGCAGATTTATAAGATTGAAGATCAGTTACAAAATAACCTTATATTGCCAACTTTTAATCTTGGTTGTAATATTTAATATTCTAATTTATAATATGTAATAATTAAAATACTAAATTATTAAACTATTAAATAATTTAATCATTGAAATATTAATGAATAAAATATTAAATAACTTAAAGATTAAAATACATAATTTTATTATCTATTCTATACATAATAATAAACGCGGCTGTGTGTGTGTGTGTGTGTGTGTAATCACAATATATCGCCCCAGAAGCCTCGCCCGGGCACGAAACTCGGCCCATAATTGTGTTTTCACATAATGAAGAAGTATTTTTTTTCTTTTTCAAAAATTTTGATTAGTTATTTAGTTATCAGTCATTTTGTAAGTCTATGCTTTTCGTCTGCTTTTTCGTCTTCAAAGAGCCATATTCAATAAATTATTAAAAAATGCATATACTTTTCCCCACTCTTATAAATGTATGCTAATGCGAACCTCACAATTGAAATATTAATTTTCGACAACTTAAACCAATAATATACGAAGGAATTAATAATTTAATTGTAAAGTTCGCATTAGTTTACATTTATTAAAGTGGAGAAAAGTTTAACTTTTGTATTAAAAATGTGGCAACATATTCGATACGTAAATAGAACGCTTCGCTTTGATATATTTGTCGCTGTTCATAATTGTTATAATAAGTTTTTCTTCTTCTTTCCACGCTCTTTTTTTTTTTTCTTAAGCGAAGACGATAATTTTTATAGCGATATTGTAGTACTTTGTACAACTAAAAATTCTTTTCACAACACTTTAAAAATATTTACTTTATTTTCTTTATATATACAGAGAACAGTCGGCAAAGAATTCGATTAGGTTGAAAAACATTTCGCTAAAAAGGAACGAATTCCAAAAGAAAAAATAAACAACTTAAAGAATAAAAATGCTGATGCCAGCCAATTTTTTGAAAGTTAACTTAGAAATAACAAACCAAACGATGTTAAATAACAAACCAAACGATGTTAACAAAATGACGTAGAAAGCGCAACTAGATCAAAATTATACAAGCACAACTAGATCAAATTATAATACCTGAGTGCTTGACGTAACAGATATAGAAATAGAATTTGATACCATAAAAAATTATATAGAAATAGAAATTGATACCATAAAAAATTTATTCGTTTTCGTGTTCTTTTCATGTATTTAGCATTTTAGTTTTTTTTTTCTTAAGCGTTGTAGCTATATAATTTCAAACATCCTCAAGAGCTATAACACATCTGCAGCAGAACTGGATATGAAGACAAAATTGCTGGACAGGAACACTTTAATTGTCCACTAATCTTCAGATTTCCTGCTATGTTTTAAAAAACTTTATTTGTGAAAACCTTCAGCGTGGCGGACAGCTGGCCGCCTTAGGCGGCTAGTATTTAATAATTAAAAGTTTTTGTGACATCGAGAAATCTAAATGGTTGAAAAATCAAGATGTTAAAATAAACAACATACTAAAACTAAGTCAAACGAAATCAATGATTTGTAGAAATTACTTGTTCATGGCAAATTTTTCATTTCTTTACTTCATTTTGATTCCATTTTAGCAAAGTATTTGAACAGAGGGAAAGTAAATAGAACATTTCTCCACTGCAGATTTATAAGATTGAAGATGGGTTTCAAAGTTTTATATTGTTTGCTTTTAATCTCCGAGAATGTTTACTTACCAAGGTATGAAGGTACTTGTTGACCGATATGATTTTTGCGAGAAGTACTTTATGGCAAATTGACTAAATATTTGTTTGCTAGTAAGGAAAAGCAACGCATTTGTCATAGTTAAGCTGACATTAAACCTCAGAATTAAATTTTGAGTTAGGTAGATTCTTTAGTAAGATTTTAAAAGTAAGACTAGAGGGTTAATCTTGGTTCTTGCTTCTAATCTCCTTACAGATAAATGTTCATTGCATTTCATTAGTTTTGAAACGAAGTAACTATGATCTACTTTCTCAAAGTTAAGTGAAATAACAGAGAGCTTAATAAAAAGTACTCTAGTATTCATTATCCTAGAGAAATAGAAAGATTACTTTAGAAATTTATTTAGCAGTACAATTAATTAAATTAATAAATATAAAATTAAAACTTAAATCTCTAAAATTTGTTTAATAAATTATGATAAAAATACACATTTATCACATATTAATATTTATTTTCAGTATAAATTAATAAGTTATATTTGTTATAAGCAATAAAAACAACAATTAATACTACAAAATAATGATAAGAATTTTTTTTCTTCAAATAATGCACATATCATTTAGTTATTACTATCTTGTTTTGCTTGTTTTTAATACTTGTTTTGCTTGTTATTAATAATGATTCAAGACTTTTTTACGGATGTTTCTGATTTTTTCAGACTGTTTTTACTTTTTTTATAGAATTTCTATAATCCGAATGAATCAATGAAAATGAGTTTTAATGGTAAATTTAGATAGTTGTGCATAAATTTATAAAATATACACAATATAATGTATATACAATATAAATTTATAAAACTTACACAAGATATATATTTGTACATAACTTTCATTAAAAAATATACAGTAATATGCGAAATTAAAATATCAAGGATAATTCAGTTATAAAAAGAGAGATTAAAAACTTAAAGTGATAATAAAAGAAGAAATGTAAATTTTCTTTAAGGTAAAAAAATTATTTTATTAGAATAAATATAAATTGAGGATGTAAAGAGATGTACAAATGTCTACTTAAAATCAGCTGATAAAACTTTCATTTAGCTAGTTCATTATAAAACAGTTATAAAAAAAATTTGCACAGTAATACGCTGTCCAATAGGCACATATATTGCATTTCTTTTAGAAAGATTATAACAACCCTTTCAAAATATTTCTTTTTGAGAACTATTTTAATTAAGAATCAAGAAATAAATTTGTTCCTAAAGTGTTTTTTCAAGTTGCTGTTTTAAGACTAACATTAAAGTAGTTCAAAAACTTTCTTTTTCGGTCATTAAATAATTATTTGCGAGTTTGCAATTTAAGAAATTACAATGGGATAAAGGATCTAAGTAAAACGGTAAATAATTTTATCGATGTATAAAAGTTTAAGTTATAACTTAATGCGTGCAGGAAATTTTTAAAATTAGTTTTTCTATTTAGTGATTTTATATTTCTGGTAGTTGGATGAATTAGAAAATCGTCTAAATGATTATGATGACTATGAATAAATAGAAATCAATGCGTTCGTAATATCGAGCGCATTTTTATAAGCAAGTTCATGGGAGATTGGAAAATTAAGTCTAAGACAATTATTTGTCTTGAATGCTTTACAAAAAATAAAAATAAAAGTTAACTTAACAAACATAGTCTTTATAGTTAACTTTTATCTGAAATTATACAACTAATTTTTAGTTTAGTAATAGTTAAATTAGGCATTAAGAATTTATGGCGTAGTTTTGGTTTCATTCGCTATTGTTAATCAATCTAAACTGTGCAGATGAATGGTTCAGTAAAAAAACAGTGCTATAAATCTTTTGGATTATTACTAAAGATATTCAGTTTACATTAAATTTAAAATAATTACATTTCGATTAATTTTTCCCATCAGTAAAAGAAGTCATCTATTTAACTCAAACTGTATTTAAACACAAATTAGCCACAATAATGTATCGATACGTTTATGATTTAATTTCTGTTATTTAATCTTACTATATTATTGCTTTAATATTTTAGTAATTGTAAATACCTTTAAAGAATACCCACGCTTAAAATATCTTAAATTGTACATATATTCTCTCCTAAATATTCCAAATATTGTCATTTATCATAGGTTTTCGTGATGTATATAATTAAATTAAAAAAAAGGAAATAAATAAGTTTGTTTTGTTGTTTGAATCAACATTATTGTATGTGTCTACTTTTTTTAATCAAATAGAATCCAGCATAACTGTAAATGTTACTTATTTGAAATGGATACTTAAGTAAGCTAAAATTTTTAAGTAATACCATCTTCACATGATACTGCATTTCGGTTTTATAAGTATTAATGTATTTAGTAAATAATTTATAGGATTTATTACCTGTTCATTCTGATGTAATTATTTTTGTTTAAAAGTCTTACTCCTTGTGATTTTTTGAAATATTTTTAATTGTTTAATTTTTCTCCTTTTTCATAAATATTAATTCCAAAACTATATTATTCAATCTACTTTTTTATGATGAAGGAGTATGATAACGAATAATTTGAAGAAAAAAAACAATTGTTCACAATGATTAGTAATACTTTTTAAATTGTTTGAAGCAAATATCTCAACGCTCTTAAGAACTTTAAAATGATTTAACTTGCGATCGTGGTGTTTAACATAAAATATAACCTTCCTAAAAATATCACAAAAGTTATAAATTATTTAACTATTCATTTTGGTGTCTGAACTAAAATGTGTTAACACCCCTAAGAACTGGCATAAAAGTTATAAAGGAGCTTTAAATCAAATATGTGAATGACAAGAGCCCTCATTAAAGCTAAAAATTATTTAACAATTAATTTTGCTGTTTTTTAATCTTATTTTTTATCTCCGATAAAAGTTACTATGAGAAGTGGAAATTATTTAACTATTCATCTCGGTGTTTGAAATCAAATGTGTTAATGCTTTTAAGAGCTGTTACAGAAAATGGAAATTAGTTAATTCTTCTATGCTGTACCTTAATAAATATGTAATATTATATCAGAGGGAATAATTATTTAATAATTTATGTTTGTATCTGAAAACAAATATACCAATGAAAAAAGTAGTATTATATGGCGAATTATTTTTACAAATAATTTTACATTTTCAGATTGCAAAATTTAAATTAGGCTGCAATAAGAGTTATTCAAGCACACGGGCAAAAATAACTGCTTAAATACTATCTTAGTTCATCGTTATTTACACAAAAAATGTTTACACTATTTTTTCTTAATTTTTGTTATGCATTTAACAAAAAGGTTAAACCCAATTTTTTAATTGTCTATTTCCTAATCAGCTTGTTTTTTTATTTGTTCTACATTGTAAAAATTTCCGAATGAAATTGCGGTAGAAAGTACCGACACTCAGGATGCAGATACTTTTGACCGAAAACCACATTTTTACCGGAGCATGTTAAGGAACACAAAATCCGATATACTGTAATTTTTACAGTAATAATTACATTAAAATCACTGAATTACTATAATTAAACATTATTACTGCAAAAATTACGGAATAATATTTTACGATAAAAACGGATTTTGTGGAGGAAGGATCCAAAGTCCCGGATAATCGAAAAATATGAAAGATAATAGAAAAGATGCAACATTATAAAATTCATTCGAAAACTTCGGATCAAATTACGGAATAAAGTAATTTAATCCGGAATTTTTTACAGAGTACACAAAAAAAAAACGCTTCTACTATTTTTTCTTAATTTCTGTTACGTGCTTATAAAGAAAATATTTTAACCTCAATTTTCTTAATTATTAATTTTCTTTTGAGCATGTTTTTTTTTTGTCTCATAAATTTTTCGGTTGTCACTAATAATAAATAAATTAATAAATAATTAATAATAAATTTAATATTAATTAAAAAACAATGAAAAATATTAATGAATATATAATTTAATGAATATATTAATTAATAAATGTATTAATTAATAATTATGAATAATAAATTTAAGAATATCTTAGGCATGTTTTCCCACATCTATCTTTTTAACTACCCATTCACGATTCAAGCATCTAGATATAATTAAATCTGTAATATATTTTTATCGAGATAATGTTAAAACAAATTTCGGTATAAGTAACAGAAAAGAAGATAATTACTGGCAAAGTTTTCAACCCGCAGCATTCATTCTTTCGAAATCCCAGTTTCCATCGCCAACCATATTAAGGCAAACAGAAGAGCAAGTATTTTACTTTCTTTTAACTTTGATACTCACGGGAGCTATCGCGAGCGGCAAAAGAATTCTTTGACTAAGCACTCAGTCCTTTCTTTTTCTTTTGAAATTCGAGTCATGCTTCTGGAAAAGGATTTTTTACGTGCAGAAACTTCGCTCTTGAGGTATAAAATGGAATGCTCGTCGCTTTAGCTTTCAAATAAGAAACCGCGGTCTCTTTTGAACGTGATGCGAATTTTTTTTTTTTTTTGCTCATCTACCCCTTTAAGCTTGATATCAAATGATAACTTCTATTTAATGGTGGTATTGTCTTTGCATCTAGCTAGATGATGATTTCTTTGAGTAGTAATTATTTAATGAGATAAATTTTTACGCTTTCAAGCTTGATTTAAAATGATAACTTCTAGTTGAAGGTGGTATTGTCTTTACTTACGATGATGATTCATTCATTGGTAATTATTTAACGGGATAAATTTCTACCCCTTCAAACTAGATTTCAAATAACTTCTATTTAATAGTAGTATCGTCTTTTTCTCCTAGCACGATGATGATTTCTTTAATTAGTAATTATTAAACAAGATAAATTTCTACTCTTTCAAGCTTGATTTAATATGTTAACTTCTAGTTGATGGTGGTATTGTCTTGAGTTATAGCATGATACTGAGTCATTTGAGTGGTAATTATTTAAAGAGATAAATTTCTACCCTCTTGCGCTTGATTTCAAATAACTTCTATGTAATAGTTGCATTGTCTTTAATTCTAGCACGATGAGGAGTCATTTCAGTAGTGATTATTTAACGAGATAAATTTTTACCCCTCCTAGCTTAATACCAAATGAAAACTTCTTTTTAACTGTGGTATTGTCTTTACTTCTGGCACGATGATGATTCCTTTGAGTAGTAATTATTAAATGAGATAAATTTCTGCCCTTTCAAGCTTGATTTAAAATGATAACTTCTATAACTTCCAGTCGAAAGTGGTATTGTCTTTACTTGCGATGAAGATTCATTCATTGGTAATTATTTAACGGGATAAATTTCTAACCCTTCAAGCTAGATTTCAAATAACTTCTATTTAATGGTGGTATTGTCTTTAATTCTATCACGATGAGGAGTAATTTCAGTGGTAATTATTTAATGAGGTAAATTTCTACCCTTCTTGCTTGATACCAAATGATAACTTCTGCTTAATGGTGATATTGTCTTTACTTCTAGCAAGATGATAATACCTTTGAGTAGTAATTACTTAATGAGATAAATTTATACCCTTTTAATCTTTTAAAATAATAACTTCTATAACTTCTAGTTGATGGTGGTATTGTATTTACTTCTAGCACAATGATGATTCATTTCAGTAGTAATTATTTAATGAGATAAATTTCTACCCCTTCCATCTTGGTTTCAAATGGTAATTTATATTTAATAGTAAAATCGTTTGCGGTGTTCTTTTAATTCTATTTTCTAATTTTCCTTCGAAACAAGTTTAGAGATGTTTGAATAAAAAAGAGTCTCAATAATTATCTCCTATTTATTTGGTTACTTTTTAAAAATAAAAGAGAAACTTAAAAGAAAACTTAAACGAAGAACTCTTCCTTACTGAAGAGCTTCTGCAACTAGAACAACGAATCTCTGGAATCTCAATAAAAGCAATAAGTCTAAAAAATCTTTGTAAAACTAAAAAATTTACTATTAAAATAACTCTGAAACCATTGAAATATTAACCATTAAATATGTGTTTGACAATTTTCAAATCGGGTTATAGAATAATTAAAATTTTTATATATATTCATTGAAATGCAACAAGTAGTTGATAGTAAAAAATCGATTTAAATGATTCATGTGTTTGTGAAATATTTTTTTCAAGGAAATATCTATTCATAACCAAAGTCCAATTGTTAAGTTATTTAAGATTTCTTTTCTACCAGCCAAACTTCGGTTTACAGAAGGGAAATAAATCAAATAGATTTTGCTAGGGAACAAAACTACAGATGCCTCTACTCACAGAAGAGGAGCTTGCATATGTTTGGTTCTCAGTCGGTCACGTGTTTTCTTTCGCAGCCTATCATCTAATTCGTAGTTAAGAACACATTCTTGATTCCCGGATGTTGGCGAGATTTCTTTTCGATTTTGACTATCGGAAAAAAATGATATAATATATTTTGTAGGAAAGACATGATTCTTTTCGTTCGTGGCAACTGTTTTTTAGAAAATGAAAATTTTTATATTGATTGTGATGCAAGTTTATTTTATCCAAGGGAATATTTTTTCTTATCGCTTTTCTGCTTTCAGGTTTTAGACTATAAATGATGACCCAAAGAACAATACTTTTGCAAGAATCATAGAATTTATGCAAATCAAAAGCTGAAAACAAATTTGGTTAATATCTTTAGTCCTCTTTATGTTTTAAAAACATATTATTGATTACTAAAATTGTTTCGTCTATGTAGACAAGTTTTGTGTTTGATTTCGTTACTTTAATTATCGCTTTCAGTAATTATTTAGCATATTTAAGAAAAGAAACTCGAACCATAAGATTGAGTTCTAGTACATGAAAATCCGATCATTCACAGCTGTTTTCTTTTTTTTTTGCGCTCTGCACATCAATGTAATCAAATTCGCAATGACGCGTTATAGTAAGCGTTTTTTTCTTCTTTTTCTGCTTAACATTATGGTATTTGAAATCGAAAATAAGAACTTAACATGAAAAGAACGTCGATTTGTGTTATGAAATCAAAGGGTTATGTAATTAAGTTAATATAATTAGTTTTTAATTATTATAAAAAAGGTTTTTGAAATGAATTAAATTAGACTTTTTTTATTTAGTTGAGAACAAATCAAAGATTAAACTGTACGGTTGTGAATAATATTTAAGAAGATTTGTTTATAGAAAAAAAGGTAGGAAAAAGACTTATAATTCATCATTTTGGAAAATAATTGAAAGGTTTTTCGTAAATTTGAACAATTTAAATTCATTTATTTTGCATGGAGTACACATATTTGTAATTAATTTATATCTGTAACACTTATTTAGTTTTTTTTCTTCTCATTTTGATATTCTCAACTCGAGAAGAAGACAAGACCACTGATTCATACAACCACCTGACATATGACCTCAGTGCCAGCTGGTTGTTTATAAACAAGATGGCATATTAATAATCTGGATATTGCTGGCTAAGGCTGGCTGAGTTTGTCCCCATAAGTTTGATTTAATTATCGTGAAATTATTTAAATACAACTCTGCATTGCATATCAAATTTGTTAAAGGTATAATTTTTTCTTGTTTACTTCTTTTATTTAACCGAGTTTTATTATTTGTTTATGAGTTTTATTATAACCATGATTATTTTCATTTTGTGTATCTGGCAATTTTGTTGCATAGCTAGTTCGATTATGTTCTACGTAACTTTCTGCATGTCTTAGTGTTAAGAAATAAATAAAATAAATCTTTCTTTTTGAAAGAATGTAGAACGTGTCACTTAAGAGAATTCACGTTTGACATGCTAGGCCTACTCGAAATGGAATTGAAAGAACAGACATTTGCTAACGTAAGCAAATGCTACGTTTCAACAGTGAATCTGGATCATGCATATGATGACGCCATTTGCAAGTATCCAGTTAAAAATAAAACTTTTATTTTCTATAGCCTAAAAACTATTTGATTTCTCTGAGCAAAGAAAAAATATTTTTTTTGGCGCACACATTAAAAGTAGTTATAATATTTAAAACGATTTTTTTTCGATAATGAGCGAAAAGAGAATTCCAATAATTAGTAAGGATCAAGTGAAAGTTCTGAGCAATATTGATAAGCAGACGATTTTCTTCTAAATTGAAATGTAAAATCTTAGGCTGAACTTGATTGTGATCGTAACATTTGAGTCCTTCATCTAGTTCAACCTTGGTGAAAACATAAATCTATATTGAAAACAATTTCATCGGGGAAATCAACAAACAACGAGCCATTTTTACTGTTCTAATCAGATGCTTTACAACATTAACTCCACATCTAGTTATTTCTTCTTCGTAGAATGTTTTATAAACGTTTCCTCAGAAAATTGCTGCTAAATATACATTTTAGTAAGTTTTAAAATAATAACTTTTATTCAATAATTCTAAATTATGTACCATAACTAATGACAAATGAAAACTTGCTTATACATACTTTGTCTTTGATAATCTCGAATTTGCTCAAAAGATGTTGGCATAGTTTTATAATAAAGCAAAATGGAGCTACATGAATTAATTAAACCCTATATATTTTTTTGGTAATTTCTTAACTGCATTTATGGTAATACATTTATGGTCTGGGGGTACCGATCCAGGAGTTTCCTTGTCTTCTGGATTGGTTCGAAATTACAAGGCTACGGCGTTGAACATTAGTAGTCGTAAACCCAAAAATTGGGTCGACTGTTCAACGGCGGTCATAAAATAAAATAAAATNTACCGAAAAATACGGTAGTTAAATTGGAAAAATATTGTAACATACTGTTAAATATCAATATTTTGAAAATACATCATGTATGAGCGACGATGACTCAGAGGATAGAGCGTTAGCCTTCCAATGCAGTGAACCTTGCTCGGATCCCAGCAATGGCTGGTTAGTTCAAATCCACATCTTGCCTGCACCGCCCTTAGTACTGGCATAAAATAACCTCAGTGGTCGACGGATCATGGGTTAGAGTCCCCTTGCCGTCAGGTTAACCATGGGAGGTTCTAGTGGTCTTCCTCTCCATGTAACGCAAATGCGGGTTAGCTTCATCTAAAAGTCCTCCACGAAGGCAAATTTTTTCCAATACTCGATCCAGGACTTCTGGATTGGGTTTTAAATTACAAGGTTACGGAACATTAGTAGTCGTAAACCCATAAAAGTGGGTCGACTGTTCAACGACGGTTATGAAATAAAATAAAATACATTTTTGGTAATTTCTAGAATATAGTGATATAACTGTCACGTATTCAGATGACATTTTGAACAATTCCAAGGTTTATTATAAATACGATGATTAATATGTGCGGAGGATATTTTAAGTTGCAGAATTAAATAAAAAAAAGTACTCTCTCAGCATTTTTTGTTGCTATTATAGCATTCTTAACCCTCAAAATATGAGGTACAATTTTAATCTGGTAAGTATGGATTCAATAATTTGTATAAGTAAGTAGTCGAAAGTTCGGTTTCCTTGCAGTAAATTTGATTTTTTTTTGTTATTTTGACACATCTCTGGACATAATCGCAGCGAATCAAAAATATTTTGCGCTTAATTCTGAAATACACTTATTCAAAAATAATTTCATGTAAAATAGAATTTTTTGGGGTTATTTTTAGTTTTTTATTCCTTAATATAATAACGATAAAATGTTTTTTGTAACGGATATAAAAAATAATGTAATTTTTATTTATGTACTTTTAAGGGACGAAATTCTAAGTTTGGTGGAGCAATAAAAATTAAAAAATACAACATTTTTAAAATTTTATTACACAAAAAATACTTCACAATTGCGTCCAAATCACGTATTATGTCACTTAAAATAACAATAAAAACGATTTAATTAGTGTACTTAAATTTTTTATTCATTAAAAATTAATGGTAAAAATAAAAATAAATATCGTGAATGAAAAATAAAAAATAAAAGCATTTAAATCTCAGTTAAAGAAAAAAAATCGTATTACTATTAAAGATTTAGTCAACAACGGGAAGACTTCTTCCTGCTAAAAAAAATTAACTCGTAAATATCCTTTCTCCGCAAGTCGACTTTCTGTGTAAGAAAAACAGCTTACAGAACAGCAGTGGAAGAAAAGCAACGGCTAATGATTTTCACCGTCTCTTTCACGCAATTCCCTAAAGGGAAAAGTAAAGGGAAAAATGAATGTTACTGATTCTTCGAGTTATTACCTTGATATGACTATAAGGAACTCAAGTTTAGGTAATAGTTATTACGTGAATGTTCTGACTCCAGAGCATTTCACTTATGGTATTCATCATCATTTGCTTTCATCCATTTAATATTTGTAGATGTTGAAATTGATGACTGAGATTTTAAAACTTGTTAGGCGAGTTACATAAGTTTTAAAAACTTATTAATAACATACTATTTAATTGAAATCTAATTCTATGCTTGTTTTTTTTTATTTTGTAAGATATTTTCGTGTGCTATTTAGAAATATTGAATATATCTTTTTAAAATATTGTCATAATATAATATTTAAACTTTGTAGCAATGGAATGATTTATCTTTAAGCAGTAAACAAAGTTTAAGAAAGTTCATGGAAAAAAAATGTAACGTAAGAAATTATAATTTAATTAATCATTTTTAATTTTTACTGGATTTTAGAGCTTTTCTTTTGAACTCGTTTTTAAATTATTGGATCAATTTTTTTGGTTGCATTTTTTCACTGTTTCAGGAATTAACGAAACTAATAACGAAGTTTATATGCAACAAGCTTCGTAAAAAAATCCTCTTGCATCTCAACTGGAACCCTGTTTCTTAATACAAATGTTAGCAGATAGACCGAGAGCAAGTAAAATTATAAAGATAAAGAGAAAAAGAAATGATTTTTCTATCCTCATTTAAGACGATAAAGGATTAGTTTGACCTTTTTTTAAAAATTTGATGGCAAGGAAAGATTTCTAATTGATATTCCTTTTTTTGGTTACTGTTTTACTTGTTTGTAAAGTACTTACGATGGTATAGTAACGAATTTCAATTGAAGAAGCTTTAAATTGAAACACTATCAGAGCACCATGAATTACAATTCTGTAAATTTCTTCCTTTAAAATGAATAAGCTATTTAAATGTTATCATCTGCAAGTTAAACCTTTCTTTACGATTTATTTATAGGGCTTAGTATCAACAGTTTTCTCTTTTTTTGGGCAAAAATAAAGTATGATCATATAAAATTAAATTTAGACAACATGAGTACAATATTTTGTGTACAATATTATTAGACAATATTTGCAAACTGTGCTAAATATATGTTTGATTAAGCCAAATTTTTACAATAATAATTCCGATAATCTCTGCCCGAAAGTCCCAGAAAAATTTGAGTTTTTGAGTATTGCTAATTGATTTCGTAAGTTCTTCTTTCGGGCTAACAAGCCCGACCGAAATTATAAAAGAGCGTAAAATTACTATTTCAAAAATTAATTCATGTTTCAATTTTAGGGAACACTTATAACTTGATATTTATTTAACGATCCCATTTGTATTAACACTACTTCAGATTATTTTTGAGTAATTAAAATATTTTATGTGTTTGAACCTAGAATGAACAACCAGACTATTTTTAATACGGAGATGATTTTGTTTGAAATTTTTTTGGGAAGAAAATTTTCAATTGAACTCGATAATGTGATGTGATTTCCTACTGCCTTATAATTCGCTACGTGAACACGATATGTCTTGGTTGCTTACTTTAAATTTCAAGATCTAGATCTAATACGAAGAGAAGTAGTTGTTGGTGTTCAAAATGAACTAGAAGCTCTTCTAAAAGAGACTATTTCAATTAACTTTGGTTGTGGGTGCTAATGAACCTAAGGGTCATATAAAAATGATGTTACTCATAGATGGTTGTGAAATTGTGACAAGCGACTTAAGGGGAAGAAAAAATTAATTTCATGAATTCCTAACAAATGATGTGATTTCTAATTAAATTTTGAATTTATTCTAGTTTTTTTAAAATTATTTATTATAATATCTGAAAAATTGAAACTCAATTCTAACCAGTGTAAACAAATCTTTCTATTCTTAAAGATCGTTACAATAGTTTTATCCAAATTTATTTAAAGTATCATAAATTATTATTAATAGTTATCTAAACCATTAATGAAAAAAATTTTCTTAAAATAAAATAATCTACAAGAAGTTAGTTTAATTTTTTATTTAATATTTTAAAATTTATAATTTAGCAAAAAATAGAGACTGATAAAAAGCTAGAAGTAATATTTATCTTTTCTTTGACCGAGATTATATGATTGAAGTTATGAATATAAATTGAAAAGAAGGTTATACTTATTTAAATTTTGATTTTAATTAAATTATGTGATGCTCTGCCGGCATTTGTCACATTTAATTAAAAAATTATATTTAAATACATTGAAATCAGAGACTTTTCAAAGCTTATTTTAAAATATGGAAAATCAAATAAAAGTTGAAAATAGTGTTTAATTTAAAGTTTCTTTTGTTTTGGAATGTAATGAGTGAATTGTACGAACAATGATTAAAAACTTTTTGTAATAAATGTCATTTACCTTTTTTTTAATAATTTCTTATTAAAAATATTTGTAAAAACAAGTTTTTTAAGGAAAAAGGAAATATGCGTATAGTAATTTAATTATGTTTGAATTATCAGATGATAGAGTCTATTAAGCAATCGCTGGTATTTAATCTGAAAATAGGTAACAGGAAAAAAAAAACATTATTTTTTGAAATCAAAAAGTACCTTGTATTTAAAAATAATAAAAAAGTAATTCTTAAGTAAATAGATTTATTTAAAAAAATGGGTTTTTTCTTTAATCATAATTCGCATTGTAATATCTATAGTTAATAAAATTAAACAATTTTATTAAGCTATTTAATTTATATTGTACAAAGAGTTATTTAATAACTAATTAAAATTTTTACGTATGAAAATTTATTTGTTAAAAAACTTATTAATTAAACTGAACCTAGCTTAAGAAACTATAACCTATTTTTAAAAAAACTAAATCTAAATATTTATATAGCTGCGTATTTAAAATTAGATTGATTAGAATGGCGTAATTATTTGATATAACTCCACCTTCATTTAATTTCTTAATATGTTTCACACATTTTTCGTAATAAAATGAATGCTAATTAAATCACGCACTTAATTAGGAAGAAGCTCTTTCTAATTAAATAAGAAGAAACATATTCAAATTTGTTTTAAATCGAGTATCTAGCACACAGAATAATTCGAGAAGAAAGAAAGATTCGGGAAACGAATATATTGGTTCTTAAATTCTTTCTATAAAGAGTTTTGCGAGATAAAAAAATATTAATTTAGTTTTCGAATGAGCATTAGTTGAATTAGTTGAATGAAACAAATATTATTTATTCTCAGATTTATAAAAATACCGAAAATTTGATTTGTGCTTCAAAGTATAAGATGAAGTTTAACATTTCGAAAATTATTTGAAATTTTTTATCTTATTTCCTTAAATTATTTTTTTCAAAGCACAAATTTGAGGATTTTACATTGTTTAAAAGTTCTTTGCGCTTACAATTTCATTTTTGAAACCTTATACACTGATAGAAATGTCTAGAAAAAAATTATTAAATAGCAATTTATTTAATTGTTATTTAACCATATAGAAACAAAACAGTAAAAAACTGTAAATAAGATGGTATTCAGACTGCTAACTGTAAGAAAAACCGTGTATTAACTGCTTTAACCTTATACGGTTAAGCAACCAGATCTTTGTCAAGCAAACTAGATTCAACTATTGAAGCGACTTAATTCCTTGCAGATGGGAACTTATTACAGCCGGTAGGGCCAACCTGTAAATATCATGACCAATAGAACGGGGGTTCGAGCCCCAGCGTTCCCTTCAACACGTGAAGAGTTTCCAGCTTCCTGTACTCCGCAATTTGGGATCCTTGATTATTAGAATACGAAACTCTAATTTACACTTAGATGGTAGTACCGCAAAGCTGATGAAACTGTTTCTAAAGTCCTGCTAAATTTATATTTTTTGCCTGCTGATTGCAGAGTGCTAAAAACATATAGTTTTGCATTCAGAGTTTTTTTTAATCTTATTAGTTTCAAACGGTTTCAAAACCGTAAAGATAAAAATTTTCTTTACCGTAAAATATTTCACTTCGTTCACAATAAAATATTTCACTTTGTTTTTCAGAGTTTTTAAGAGGGCTCCAATATCACAAATATTAAAAATTGTTTGAAATAAAGATAACCAGAGAAACATACGGCATATTAAAAAAAATAAAAATATACGACTTGATATTGGGAAAATTTTATTCCTCATTTTTACAAATGTTGCTTCACTTTTTTAAACTGGGGTGGCAAACTGCTTCAAATTTTTTAAAGCAGTTTCCTTACTTTAATTTCATTTGCTTGAATTGGATAGATAAAGAGCATATCTGGATAGATTTGACAATGAAAATCGTTATCATTTCTCACCAAAGCCAAATCTGCATTGGAAAGATGCAGTTTTCTTTTAAAGTTTTAATTCGCCATCCAATCCAGAGCTTTATGAGTAAAGTAGTTAATTTTTTTATATTAGAATGGGACTGCCTTGTTGCACTTCACGAACAAAAACAAAATTTAAAATTGCCTACTGGAATACCTTGTTGAAAATTAATTGAAGGAATTGATATATCTGTTTCTATATTGTAATTAAAAAATATCATTCTAAATTGTGTATATACTGTTCATCGGATTCTTGATTCAACGGGTCAATGTGAAGTGTAAAGTCATTTAATTTGTTATCGGATTAATGGTTTTGTAGGTCAATGATACAAAAAGTAAAGATGGGGTAAATTTGTTTTACTCCGTATCAGTTTCATGGTTTAATAGACCAATGTTACTAAAAGAAAAATTGTAATAAAAAGCTTTTTTTGGTATTATATTCATGGTTTAGTTGGACTATGGTACATAAGTACATGAAGTATAATTTTAGTAAAATTGTTTTGTTTAGTAAAACCATTGCAAAACAACTTATTGACTGATTGAAAATTATTACAGCGAAAATAATTAATAAGCAAATTAAAAAGCAATTTGAAATAAATTGATAGTTAAAAAGAAAACCAAATTCTTCCTGTTTTTAAGTGTATCTTATGCTGTGTGAAAATGTTATTTTTTATAATGATTTTAAAATTTTAAAGAGTTTCATTCTTGAAAAATTCGATGTTAAAATTAGCGTGTTTACTTTTTGTTTTGAAGATATTAGTCATGCAGGAACAAATACTTATATGTTAATTTAAAAAAAGGTATAGACTAAATAACTATTTAGAAATCCATAAAAATAACAATTGTGACTGACTTATTAATTAATTAAGTTTTTTAAATATATATAAACAGAAATAACTGTTATGAAGCTATAAATGAAATATAAAGAGCGTGTCATAGTATTTTGTCATGCAATAGAAAAATCAACGTAAGCGACAAAGCATTCAAAATAAATTATTATAAATTGAACGTGTTTAGCATCTCTGTATGATAAACTACATACGTTGCAAAAATATTTTTTTCAAAAATAAATTCTGTTTTATCAGTTTTTTGAAATTTTTTCCTAGCTTTCATAAAAAGAAAAAAGTTGACATCCCACTTATCTCGGAATCTATCGTGAAACACTTATGTTGTTTTCTCAATTGCGCAGCAGTATTGCTTCTAATAATAATAATAATAATTTAACATTACAGAACCATTCAAAACATGGAAACAATTTTCAAACTGAAAATGTTTGAAAGTTAAAATTGATTATGATTAGTTTTTCGGAAAAACCACCATCTTATTATAAAAAATTAACAATTATGCAAATCTCATAAATGACTTCGCGAAATAATTGTCATAACTATCTCGTAAATGAATAAACAAATACAGCGTAGTACACAAAATAAAAACGTAAAAAAAACAAAAATACCAAATAAATAGAAACTATTTGAACGAAACGATCATTGAATTAATAATTAATCTCAAAACGTATTTTTTTAAGAAACTCTTTTAACTTTTTGATAAACTTACTTTAAGCTTTGAAGTTACATAATCACCGCGAACAGGCGATAGATTTGGCTTTCTGGCACCATTCCCGTAACTATTGGCGACTCGAAAGCATCTCCGATCTTTTAAACACCCTCTACAACCCTTCCGCGAGAGCAGGCGGATCAGACATCCCATGTCTTTCTCAGCTGCATCACCATTCCGTCAGCATCTTCTGCCTCGAGATTCTCGTTTTCCAACCCTCGCGGACGAGGGGGGTCAAGGGTCAGATCCCAAGAGACGACGACCCCCACCCCGCCTCTCTCCTCTCGACCCCTTTTCACTGTTTATGTTTTAGCTGAATATTTAGTTTTGTTTTCGTCAAAAAAAAAAGTAAATATATAAATAAAAGGAAAAGTGTACGGGAGGAGAAAAAAAAAGATTAAAGGGTGGTAAAAACATTAAGATGTGATGCGATGTGTCGATTTCAAAATTCGCAATTCATTTTCCTCATCCTTCTACTTTTGGCGTCATATAACACAAAGGGTAAGTTTTTTTCTAAAAATATGACTTCTTAAATTAACTTTTAAACATTAATTATTAAATTTTCTAAATTTTACTATAAAAGCTAAGTTTTTTTATACCTATTTAAATATCTCGTGAGTAAAATGAATAAAACTTCTGATTGCTTCCTTATACAAATTTCAAACCATATTGATGTTAATTATTTAGGGAATTTTAATTATTAGCATTAATATGCTTCATTAATAGTTCTCCAAATTTGAAAAAAAAATATTTCTTAATAATATATTTTAAAACATTTTATTTATATACGTCCTAGCTAAAATACATTAAATAACTCTTTTCTTCATAAATATTTAAGAGAATATTAACGTTATTTTGAATGCTATAATTATCAGCAATAACTGTGCAGCTAATTTTCTAAATTTTACTATAAAAGCTAAGTTTTTTATGCCTATTTAAATTTCCGTAAGTAAAATTAATAAAACTTCTGATTGATTTTTTATACAAGTTTAAAAGCATATTGATGTTAATTATTTTGCGAATTTTAGTTATTAGCATTAATATGCTTCATTCATATTTCTCCAAATTTAAAAAAAAAAGTTTTTTAGTAATATATTTTAAAACATTTTATTTATATATGTCCTAGCTAAAATCCATTAAATAACTCTTCACTTTATATGTTTAAGAGAATATTACCGTTATTTTGAATGCTATAATTGTTAGCAATAATTGTGTAGCTAATTCAGTATAAGAATGCTTGAATGTTGATTCAAAAGTCAAAAGTAGTTTCATTGATATTTAAATATCTAGTGATTAAGATGAATAAAACAACTGTTTGCTTCTTTATGCAAATTTCAATGCATATTGCCGTCAATTACTTGCGAACTATAACTATCTGCATTGATATGATTTCATCATAGTACTCGAAATTTTTAAACATAATTTTGAAATCAAATATTTTAAGACATTTTCTTTATATATTTCCTATTTAAAATCAATAAATTATTCGTCTTTTTTATAAATATTTAAAAGACTACTACTGCTATTTTGAATACTATCATTATCAGCAAAAATTGTATAGCAAATTCAGTATAACGAAGTTTGAATATTGATTCAAAATCCTAAAGTAGTTTCATTGTTATTTAAATATCTGGTGATTTCGATGAATTGAACATCTGTTTGCTTTCATATTTAAATTTTAAGGAATATTGCTGTTAATTATCTTTTGAACTATAATTATCAGCACTGATATTCTTTTATCATAGTCCTCTGAAGTTTTGAACAGTACTTTGAAATGATATATTTCATTGCCTATTTCTCAATTAAAATAAAAAAAACTCCTTATAAATATTTAAGAGAATATTACCACTAATTTTAATACTATAGTTAATTGTATTGCAATTTTGTACTGCTAATTTAGTATAACAGAGTTTGAATGCTAATTTAAGATTTAGTAAAAATAGTTTCATTGATAAATAAATTTGTTTAACTTCGTTTATTAAATGATTTAAAATATACCAGCGGTTCTCAAATGATAGGTTTTTTCTCGGAATGATAGGGTACTTAGGAAGGGTCACAGGGCTTTCGAGAGTTATTTTGTTTAACAAGTTATGATAATCAAAATCAATCAAAAGTTATGAAAATCAAATCGAATCAAATTATGATAATGAAAATCAATTAACAATCCCTTATTTATCTAATATTATTTTCCTCATTTTTATGAAATTTTTTTATTGAGATGTTTGTGAAGAAAGAGATTTCAATGACAATGTTTTTTCTAATAATAATAAAATGAATGAATTCTGAAAGGGATATGCATTCATGAAAAATTCCATTGGTATTTCGCGTCGAATAAAAATAACTTAATTCAACAAAAGTATGTTTCTCTGTTAAATATTCTTATTTATATTTCGCTTTTTTTGTTTTTATTTTAAGGGAAACCATATTTCAGTTTATTAAATTTCAGTTTACGTATGCACTAAAATCAAATTAATAAGTAGACTAAATGCTTGTCCAGACCTGTGAATTCAATTTTCTGACATAAAATTCAGTGAAGACCAATACTTATAAAACAATATAATAAAATTTTTTTCTTCTCTAATAAAAATCTCATAATGACTAAAAAAAAATTAGATCATTACACATATTTTCAAAATAATTAATAGTTTTTTGTTCAGTGAAGACTAATATTTATAAAAAAATATAATGAAATTTTGATCTCTTCTTTCATTCAATAGAAATCTCATCATAATTAATAAATATTTTTCATATACATTATACATATTTTCAAAATAATTAATTGTTTTTTGTAAATTAATATGTTTACGATTGCTAATAAAATTCATTCATTAAGTTTTGTAATTCCTCCAAAGGACAATTAAACATTTAATGTTCCACTCTTGAAAAAATTTTGGAAACCCTTCAACTATACTATGAAAATGAAATATTTTTCGTATTCCATTATAAATATTTCTTGGTACAGGCAAATTAAAACCTATAAAACAATTGGCTATTCTTTATATACATTTGAAAAGGATATCAATCTTAATTATTTTGAAAACTTAAATTATTAGCTATAATTTGCGTAGATATTTCAATTTGGCTAATTGTGAATTTTACCTATCAACCAAATTAATTTTAAGCTACATTTGAAATTATTATCATTAAAAATGAATTTTTTCACTATCCTCAATAAACTTTAAAATTTTCTGAAATAGCAGAAAGCTTCTCATGACCGTATGCATAGTTCTAGTTTTTTTTTCTTCTGAAAATACATTTTAACTACTCTTAAATTAACTTCCCGTTTTTATTCAATAATTAAATAAAATCATACTAGGAAAAGGAATTTTTAAACACCTATATGAATATTATTAATATAAATAATGTAATACTTCTGCTGCTTTAAATCAAATTGTACACATAGTGCTGTTAAATATTTTGAAAACGATAGTTATCAGTACCACAATTCACATTGTTTTAAAAGTAATTCAATTTTAAATTAACTACTTATCTTTAATATGCGAATGTTTTGTGGAATATAATTTTAAAGTATCCGTATAAATGTAATTTACACGTGTAGAAAAATCTTCAAATGTTACTAATTAATTTTGATATAGATAAGGGTGCATGGCATACTTGAGATTTATTTTGATGAAATTAATTTATAATTTCGACTCTTTAAAATGATTGTATTATAATGTTGCATTGTAATTCTAAAATATAACAAACTATCATATCTATTATATTCCTAAATAAACTAAAGTTTTAAGATTTCTGTTTCAGAGAATGGTAATTAAGAAAGTTGAGCTGATTGGCGTTGACTATGAAATTTAATTAAGCTATTTGAATTCTTGTGTAAGGAAAAATTAACTTTTATGCAAGTATTGTTAAATTTTCTGCGCGGATAATTGTTAAATAAAACTTACAATTTTTGTAAGGTTTTGGGAAGTATAAAATATTAAAAATTATGAGTTTTTCGATAATGAGGAAATGTGTGTTTGCGAATTTTAAACTTGACTATTTTTTAGTGCATCAAGTTGCGAATCTTTCAAAATAAGCAAATGTCAGGAAGAAAGCAAACACAAAAGTATCTTTATAAATAATAAAATTCTAACTTTAAAAACATTTAAGTTCAAGTAGATGTATTTTAAACTTCATTGTAAAAGATTCCGGTGAAACGTTTAAACACTCGAAGGTGCCTGTACTTTTAACCGTGAAATTCATTTTCACCGTTACGGAACAAAAAGTCTCACATGCCGTAATTTTGACAGTAATAATTACCGTGAAATCACTGAATCACTCTAATCAAATGAATATTATTGTAAAAATGATGGTATAATATTTTAGGGTAAAAATGGATCTTGCGGATGATGCATCCAAAGTGCCAGTATATTATACCATAATTTGATTTTTTACAGAGCAGCTATACAACTATGAATGTTGATGATTTCAACAAAATTGTACCTGTATACAAAATTGAATTTTTCTATTCAATGTCAATGCTTTATTTTTATTATCTGAGATAGGGTTACCTTCCGCCAATGGAAAATATGTTCATTTTTTGCAACTCATTTGGTTTTATAAACTTTCCTTTTTCCGTTAAAAAGCTCTTATTTCTTTATTAAGAATATATGATCAGGTTTGAGTTTAAATTCACGAAGCTGGTAAATAATGATTGTAATAACTTCTTAGCTTCGCCCTATATTTTGAATTGCGAACTAAATATTTCTTAAAAACAATGACTTTTTCCGTTACACAACACTAAAATGGCTCAAAAAATGCAGTTTTTGGTTTTTGACAATGAAATCTTAGGTTTGATTCATCTCGATTACTGATTAACTTGCATACCGTTTTTTTCCCCAGAATTGTCATGCAAATATCTCTAATTCAAGAGTGGTAAATAGCAATTTATCAGAGGGCCTAAATTAAAGTAAATTTTTTATCAATATTCATGAGTGCCATTACTTTATAATTTTATGTATAGTATGTTATTTCTTTATGCAATACTATTTATTTCGGCTTGCCAACAAAGCGTTTTGGCATTCAAAGATACGCTTACTATATAACTGCCTTTCTTTGCTCTGGTTGTGTAGTGTAGGTCATGGTCATGCGTGTTTCTGTTATTCCATATTTAACTGTAGGATGATTTTCGGGTTTTCCTCCCAATGTATTGCAATTATGATTTTGAATTAAAACAAAAATTATTCCATAAAAGTTCAGCTTTCGGCTTTAATCAAATCATAAATTTCCTCGCCTTTTTGTATTTTACCATTTGACGCAGAATTTTAATTAAACATATTTTTCATACTTTTTTTTCATTATTTTGTATTATTTTGATATTTAATAATTTAATTTGATATTTAACCTTCCGTTAGACGCGCGCACCTCACAGGTGCATCCCTACTGCACTTCCACCTCCTTTGCCGTCAATAGATTTTTCCGGGGGTCGAGCCTAATGTTATGTTCCTAACTTTGGATTACTCAAATGTCCGTGTAAAACCGACCTTAGAACATNTATTATATATTATATTAATATATTATTATATAAATTATAATATAATATATAATAATTTCTGTAATATATTATAAAAATTTCATGAGTGTATTTACCTTTCAAAATTTTATCATGAATATATTTAATTATTTATTTACAATTATCAAACGGTAAATAAGTTATAGAGTTACATTTTAATAATTTATAACTACTTTTTTATAAGTTAAAATTATTTTTATGCCAAATTTCCTGTTAAACTCTGTTAGGACAACGTATGGCAATAAAATAAAAAATACAAAGTTAGTATTTAAAATTCTTAAATATAAAGAACTAAATTTGTGCTCGATTGCTAAATAAAAACTTTATGAAAAATATATAAAAAGTTAATGAACTAAAACAAAGTAATATATTAGGTAAAATAAGTTTCTGAATGAAGGTGAAATGTAAGTTTAGAAGAATAATTTGATTTGAAATTTTATTCGAATAAAATTAGAAACTATCTCTGGAATTAAAAATGTTTCAATAAAATAAAAATTTTGGAATTTTCTCATTTAAATCATTTTTAATTTTGATTTTACAACTTGTTTTTCATCGAAAAACAAAATTAATTGTGAAGCAATCGTGACTGTTGTTGAGCGAAGTGAGCAATAGACGTAGTTAAGTTATTATTTGATTAAAAACTTCACTAGCTTCAAAAATGTACACAAATTGAAATAATAGTCCCTTTTTCAAGTCTTAAAAGGCGCTCCTGCTTTTGAGTGCTTGAAACAAGACGACTGTTATTTCCAATTTTTATATTTTTGAACAGAATGACGTTTTTAATCAAATAATATTTAACCGCATCAGTTTAAGATAATTTATTCAATAAAAATTAAGTTACAATAGCATGAGAACAAATAAGAACAAACTTTTAATGCTATTAGTGTATATAGATAACTTCTTTTGTTGGACTTATTTTATCATTTTAGTGTTGAGATATGATTCATTGGCATTAAAAAATTAGTATTAAACAAGATAAAAAATATTTTATATGCAACACCATGTTTTAAAAAATAAGTTGAAATATCTTTCACCAAAATATATGATGAAAGTTTATTAAAATCTTTCCTAATCCAAATTATTTTATTTCTACACCGAATAATATCCATTTCACTACTTGAGTTTATTTCTAGTTATATTTATTAAATACTAAAATTTAACAATTTGAAAGAGCTTTTAAAATATAAGTAATATTAAGCTTTAAATAACATAAAATGTAGTTTAATGATGTGTTTCGAATATTAAATTTAAAAAAAATGTTTCGGAAAATCTCAGTACTTGAATTGCATTATTCGTCTTCCTTAATTTTAAAGAATTAATTATATGATTGCATTGAAATGAGCAAAACTTACGAAGCAAAATAATTTAATCAACATTCTGCATTTACGACTCTATCGGACAATTAAAAGCGAAAATGCATTAATTTTTTCCCCAGAATCTTGAATATTTTTGGAAATGATTGCTTTAAGAATTTATTTTAAAAGAACTTCTCTCATTGCATTGCTTCGAAATAACAATTAATTGTATATGTTTTCCCCTGGGAATAGGAGAAATGAAATGAGTAGAACGTTTTTAGTTATATGTTTTGAAGAAACCCTTAAACGAAATTGCTTTTATCGTTGTTATTTTATTTTATCTGTAATTTAATACTTTCTCAACAATTGAAGAATACGTAAAATTCTTACGTTGATTAATTTTTTAAAGTGTAGTTATTTAAATAGAAAATTACTTTTTCGTAAGATGTAACATTGTTATTTCTAAACAAATAAAATGTGTAATTGTTTGGGTGTTAGAAAGTAGTATGTTGTCGACAATATCGAACATTGTATAATTGGAATGCTGAAATTAAGTATTTCCTCTTTTTTTCCCTTGAATATCGCTTATTTAGTAACTTAGCTCTTTGATTTACATAATAAAATTTGGATTTAAAAATAATTTGGATGTTAAAAAGAAATATGCTGTCATCCAAACAAAATTTTAAGTAATTTTATCTCTTAAATTATTCATTATCTAATTATCTTCTTAATTACTTTTCTGTAAATTACGAGAAATTTTTTAACTAATATATCATTAGGACAATTTAATAGATTTTTTAAATCTTAAAACGTTGTACGCTGTTAAGCAGTTTGATCACTTAAGCTGTATATGATCATATGTTTTCAAATTGCTCAAGTGCAAGAAACTTCTCAACTTATATAATAATAGTGGAAATTAAGATATTTCTTTAAGTTTTAGAAAATTGTATGTTGACATCAAGATAAAATAATAAGCGATTTGATAGCATGAATTGCGTATGATGGTATTTTCGTCTTAAGTACACCTTAGTAAAGTACGAGAAATTTCTCACTTAATATAATATTAGGGCAATTTAAGAGATTTTTTTTAAATTCTGGAAAGTTGTATGATGACGTCAAATAAAATGTTACGCAATCTTATTGCTTAAATTGCGTATCATCGTATTTTCCTCTTAAGTATTTGTCAGTAAAGTACGAGAAATTTCTCAACATAAGATTTATGCAATTTAAAAGATTTGTTAAAACCTTAAAAAGTTGTATGTTTTCGTCAAAGTAAAATGTTATGCCATTTGATCGCATAAATTGCTTGAGATCGTGTATCTTCTTTACTTCTCACTAAAGTAAGATATATTTCTAAATTGATATAATATTGGTGCTATTTAATAGATTTTTTGAAATCTTAGAAAGTTTTATGTGGTCGTAAAATTAAAATGTGAAGCTTTTGATTGCTTAAATAGCGTGTGATCATATTTTCTTTCTTTAAGTAGTTCTCTGTAAAGTACGACCAATTTCTTATTTAATATAATATTACTGCAATTTAAGAGCAATTTAAAAGATTTCTCTTAAATCTTGGAAAGTTGTATGTTTTTATCAAAGCAAACTGTCATAAACCACGGAATATTTTTAACTCTGTTGCCATTTTATATAAGGGGTGCATTTCGGGCCACTAAGTCACAATCAGAAGAAGTGCACCTTGATCAGGCAAACTGTCTTCAGTCTAGGGAGTCGAACCCGGTCCTTAGTCACTGAAGGCAAAAAATATATAAACAATGCCGATTGGAAAAAGCCATAAGTGCAACAAAAATCGTAAAAAAAGATAGAAATATTCTGAAAATATAAATATTGTTATAAAAATATTTCGGATAATATTAAATTTGGAAAGTTATTTATTACCTAACTGCTGAAAAATGCTATATTTTTATTGTTAGCCTTTTATAACTTTTTTTACTATTGGATATCTTATTAGATTAGATATCTAGATATCTTTTTGCATTATTTTTTGTTGATAGTTCACTGAAAAATGAAAGAAATATCTTAAGAATTAAAAAATAATATTTAGTAACGTGAATATTTAATAAGTAAATTAGTAAAATTTATCTTCGATGTTTGTCATTAAACAACTTAAAACACAAATGTTACAACTATCGATTCTCTATAGAAAATTGACTGAAATGAAATTATATCACGAATTGTTGAGCATATTATGGATCTTCTATAATATTTAAATCTCCTAAAAAATAATACAGATTTAAAATAAAACGAAAGAAGTTCGTTAAAAATTAAAATAACTTCACATATATCAAGTGCTTAAAAATAACTTGATCAAACAAAACCATGCAAATATATAATTAGATCAAAATTGGTGCAATTGTTTTTTTTAAAAGAAAAAGTGTTAGCTAATTATCACAATATTCACGAACTTAAAATACATAAAGTAGTCGCTTTTAACGTTGTGAATAGAGTTTTGGTGTAGAAACCGTGTTTCTGATATATCAGTTACATTCCACAAACTTGCGTGTACTAGATAGCAAAATCTATTCAGAATTGTATTCACTTTCAAATACACAAGTGAAGAACACTCGAAATACAAGAGAAACTAAATCAGCACTTACACAATTTCTGAAGTATGGTTCACAGAACAAGCTTCAACGACATTTTCAATAAATTTCCCCACTTTATAATTTCGTTAACCAAAGTTTGAAACCACTTGACTTCCTACATTTTGTTTGTACTGCAAATATACCTCAGATGGCGTTTCCTAATCGAAAATTGTATTTCACGTAGACCTCTGATGATCACGTACTGGTTTACAAGATAGTTTTGGGCCTGTTTTCCCAAAAACTACTTAAAATTAACTATTCTTTGACACTATAGTATGCCTGAAGATTAGTTATTTGAAGAGTATACGCTATAGAATTTCTGAATTTGTCTAGTTCTCTGCATAGTCGCATAAAATGCCATTTATCACATAATCTTTTAAATAATAAGATTATAAGTTTGGAAAAATAATTTAATCTATGTTGCTTTATAAAAGCGGTGTTTTTTTAAATTAAAGTAGTATATACAAAAATAATAAAATAAGGAGCTGCATATTATTTGAAGGGCTTGAGGTAATATAATGATAAGCCACAATAATTTTTAAGGTGATATTTCTCTTTACATCAAACCATTCTTCACTATTTCTTTTCTAGATAGAATGTTTATAAGTTTGTGAGCCTTTGATAAGATAACAACACAATACACAAAAACAGCAAATTAAATGTATGTAAATCGTAACACATGATCAGCTCATCATTTAACATAAGTTTAACACATTTTTTTTACATTATGTGGCGATTTTTTTACATTAAATATATTTTTAATTTTGTATGAATCAATATTTTATAAGTTTCTGTTCATACAAAGAAACACCAAATTAATTGCATGTAAATCGTAATGTTTTTTGGCGAAAAATGTTTTCCACAACAATTTGAAATTGTGGCTTATCGTATTGCCACAAGCTCATAATTTAGCGGAACAAAATTTACTTACTTTAAACTCCTCTTAACATAAGTTTAAAGTAAGTAAACCAAAGGAAAATAACATAAGTTTTACGATATTTTTTTTTGGTTTTTAACTTTTTCTCATTAAAAAACATGCGTTTCAAAAAATTATGATTATTTTTAAAATATTGTTTCACTAATTTTCATTTATTATGAAGATAATAGACCACATTGGACAATCAGTTGAAGTGCTTTTAAATTGTATTTGCTGGTGAGGAGCACTCCTGCCAGTGATTACATTGTTTTGAGTGCTTCATACTGTGATATTTCGCTAAACAAATTCTGTTAAATTACCTTGCTGTATGGTAGTAGCATTTCTGGTAAAAAAGAAACCTTTAATTCTGCTTGTAAAAACCGAAATATACGGTATTTGAACAATTCATTTGGTAATCTTTTCATTCAAATGGCTTACCATAAATTCTGGTTTTCTAAATTATAGTTTGTATTATCACACATTTAGTAAGAAACACAAACTTAACCGAATGAATGGTTTTTATGCCATGGTCTATGGTATCATGATAAAAATACCAAATTTTTACACATCTAACAAATTTTATTACATACTATAAAACCAAATATTATTGTTAATATTTGGTTTACCAAAGTACTTCGGTAAAAATTAAAGTACTCAGTAAATTTTTGGTGTTCTAAAAGAACCAAAAACTTGGTAAATTTTACCATATTCTGGAAGTCTTTAACCAGCTTTTTTTTAGCTTAAAGCGCGATTGATCTCTTTGCTGCGTTATTGGAGAAAGAAAATTTTAATATGTAATAAAGTAATTGTAATAAATTAATCAATAAATAAGGTTTAATACAATGTGTATTTTTGTACGTATTTTATAGATTGTATGCAATCTATTTTGTTACGTANAAAATTTGATATGTTCTAAAGTGAACCCTCTACTGTTAGTTACATATAATCAATTTGCAATACTTTGTTTTTTGCGAACTGAATCCAGTTTTTCATCACGGTATGTTTTTATGGTGAAAAAATTTGTTAAGTTTGAACACTTGCCAAATTTGCAAAAAAAATTTCTTGTACTTTCTGTCAATGAAAAATAATTGTCTGAACCGTTCTATGTAAGCCCTCAAAATTTCAGATCAATTCAATTTTTTTTGACGAAGTTATAGAATTTTGAAAAACATGTGTAGTTTTCTCTATTNAAAAATCAAATCGATCTGAAATTTTGAGGGCTTACAAAGAACGGCTCAAATGACTATTTTCTATTAACAGAAAGTACCAAAATTTTTTTTGCAAGTTTGGCAAGTGTTCAAACGTAACAACTTTTTTCACCATAGAAACAACCCATGATGAAAAGCTGTATTCAGTTGAAAAGCTGTATTCGTAAAAAACGAAGTATTGCAATTTGATCATATGTAACTAAATGTAGAGGGTTCACTTTAGAGCATATCAAATTTTCGTGCAATTTGAATGATTTTTCGCAGTTCTATGAACATTTGAATTTAGACCATTTTTTTGTAGATTTCAAAATTTTCGCAAACTTTTGACCGGTAGTGTATGTAATAAAGTAATTGTAATAAATTAATCAATAAATAAGGTTTAATACAATGTGTATTTTTGTACGTATTTTATAGATTGTATGCAATCTATTTTGTTACGTATTTTCCATATTGTATGCAAAGCATTTATTAGAGAAATAAAAATTCGAAAATTTGAAACTCGGAATTCGGGATATACAATTACGGATCGGTATCTTATATCATCGTATTAAAATTCGAGAAGGAAAAAAGCTAATTTTTTTCCTTCTCGTAGAAGAAAAGCAAGCTTCGTGATGGGCAAAGACGCGTCGATATTGACCATTGTTTGAAAATCATACATTTGAATACCAAAAAATATCGTTTACCCTCAAATCGACATACAGATCAACGCACATACATGCGTAATCTTACTTCACGTTATGCGTAGTTTTACGATATGTTGTATTTTATATGTCATGTTATATAATATTGAGAATATAAAAAGAGAAGCATGGAAATCATTGACACCGAATTTTATCTTCATGACAATTCTATTTAGGAATTTCATGTTTTTAAATCAAAAAGTGATACATTGTATACGTAATTAACGTAATAATTTACTCATATTCTTATCACTTAGAAGGTTAATAATATGTTGTTTTATATAGTGCTCGGATTGCGCAGTCTGCAAATGCGTTGGTCACTCCGCTGGTGGAGAGCGGAAGGTTATGAGTTCGATTCCGATCAGCCGATTAAACAACCAGCATGTATATCCAGCAAGATACGCGTGAAATCTGTAGTGGCTTAAAAGTCTCTTGTTGGTTGTGGTGCGGAAGTATGGAAGAAGTACCAACTCAGGCGTTTCCTATGTTGTCTGACCGGGGTCAAAGTGTTTAGCCATTTTTCGGTGTGTGTGTTGCGTTATTTTCATTTAAATCTTCTTTCAAAGGGTAAATAAAATAAATTATTTAAAACTCAATGCTTGTTCTTTAGAAAGTTTATTATTATTAGGTTAAATTAATACTATTCTCTACAAATAATGCAGTTCGATCATTTGTTTAACTATTGTATTATTTTCTGTTATATATTGCTTTTAAAATCAAATTTAAACACTATCCGGAGAAAAAAAATCTGATTAAAGACGATCCGAATTTACTTTGTCCCTATTTATTTAAAATGAGTTACAGTTGAAATTAAAAGCTTTGAAATTAATTAAATTAGAACAGACGATTTAGTCATGCAAAACGAAATCAGTAAATTAAACTACAATACTCGCAATTTGAACTTAACCCTTTAAAATGTTCACGATGATGGTTTCCTTGACATTTTGATTACTTATTTCTGTCAAATGTAAGACCGCCTCGCTTGAAACGAAATGCAACAAATTTCTTGGTTTCTTCATTATTCAGGTAAATACTAGATGGTCTTTTTTTTCAACCAAATGCACCAAATAAATTTCTTAATTTCTTTATTATTCCGCACTTTCGAGAAATAATTTTATGGAAAAAGCCCGTTCTTAAAGCTAAACGGTAAAGTTCCGTATCTTTATGTTAATGCATACTAGAGTCTTCACGGGCAGAGTCCCATTGTACACGCAGATGTCCAATTTTAAAAACAAGTCGTTTATTCGCTGTCAAACTAAAGTTCGTCTGTGACGTCAAGAGAGAACGCTTTATTTTCTATGTTAAAATCGCAACTAATAATGGACTCTGCCACCTAGTTTCTGACACTCCCAAAATCTTTAAGATTGCTAAACGATGTATATGAAAAAACTTATTTACTACGTCTTTATTTCCTTCTTCTAAATTCTTTCAAATATTGAATGTCTGTGATGGCTCAGTGGTTAAAGAGATTGAGCTGTCAATGCGATGGACTGGAGTTCAATCCCCACTGGTGGCTTGTAGCCTACCAAGCATCAGATCGATGGGTACCATCTTCCCTTGAAAAAATCTCTGTTCAATCGTAAAAATTTATTATTATCAAGAAATAAGTTTTGTTATGTTCAGAGCAAAAAAAATAAACAGACCACTGATTTTTTTTTGAACTAATGATTGGATCTTCACGTTCATTCAATCCTAATGATTCGAGGGGTTGATCTCAAATATTCTAATTAGTTATTGCAGACAATATTTTAAGTTATGAAGAAGTCATATTTTTAAAATTCAATTTCTCAGAAACTATTCGACCGATTTCGCTCAAATTTGAAATTTTGCCTTATAAAATGACATTACTTGAAAGCGATGCAAAAACTGTATACCTTACAATTAAAATTGTTTTTGCGCATTATTGAATAAAATAATAAAAAATAGTAAATATTTATTCAAAGTTATTTTCGCACGACATTATCTTTGAATAAATGAATTTCATAATTATCTAGAAAATTTCTTAAATTCTCTTAAACAGTTTTTGAGGAAACGTCAAAATACGCAAAAAGTAAAATTCACATTAAGAGGTTTAAATTTTGGGCCGCTCTCGTGACTAAACTATTGGGACTATATTTCTCAAATAGCTGGCCAGATGGCCGAGCGGTTAGCGTGCCTGACTGCGAAGCCAATGCCTGCGGGTTCGAATCCCGCTCTGGGCATGAATGTTTCTCTCTGTGTGTTGTCCACTGTCGTGTGTGATGCGTGAATGTGGCCCACCCTAAGAACGGGTATCCGTGGAAGTGTGGCCTGGGTAATGTTGCTCGCCTCCGTGACTTTGTATCACAGATGCCCACTGGATAACGCTAAATGGACAACACTTCCGGCATCTTCCGAGGGGAAGAATGAAAGTTCAGTACCTGCCGTTAAAAAAAATATTTCTGAGATTTCGGCTACCCCCTATACATTGGGGGTTAGAAATCCGAGTAAGCCGATAAGCATTATTCAGATTAAGTACGTTTTTGTGCCTTATTTTGTAACTTAAAAATATACTCTTTATTAAATAATTAACATATTTGAATTATCGAATTAACCTTCGAACCATTAAGACTGAATTCTAGAAGGTGGAGATCCGATAATTAGATCAAAAATTATTCAGATTGTTCTGTTTATTTTTTTCACACACTGTATATCACTTCCACATACCATTATCTAGGATAAGTGATAAACTATTCTTCGTTGAATCCCTGAATATTTCTACTAAGAAGTCATAATTTATAATATAAATATAACAGAAGATTAATAATTTCTTAATTAATATTATGATTATTTTTTATCTAATGCAAATACATTAGTTTTACTATTTTTAATTATAATTTGGTATATTAAATATAGATAAAATTTATTTGTATTTTTGAAAAACGATCCAAAAAAAATATGTCACAGAACCCATAAAATTCCATTCCAAATACTTTTGTTGAAATTTCAAACTCCGAATAAGATTATTGTCTGAAAGAGTATATTGAGCTGGTTTTGGAACTAAGTTTTGAAATGTAATAAAATTTACATATTAACTTATTAATAAAACCAAGTACAAAGAAAGCTTTAATTTAAGAACTGTCTATCTTCGTAATTTATTGAGCAACTTACAATTTGAAAATAATCTCCGTTCAATCGTGAAAATTTATTATTCTCACGAAACAAGTCTGGAAATGTATAAAATTTCTTCAGCGCTCTGTCTGAGATAAGTGATAAACTGCTCTTCTGAGAAACCCTGCGCATTTATACTAAGAAGTAAATGTTACAAATACAAATATAACGCAAGATGGTAAACACGTAATACGTAGAATCGTATCCAGCGGTAAAATGTTTCCGGAGGGATTGTCTGGAATGCTCTATTCTCATTTTATATATTTACAGTATAAAAGATGATTTATTTATTTTGATTTATATTTATAAATTTTTATCGAATTTTCTGATGCATGTGTATTGCAATTGGTAAAAGCTGTGTTTTGAAAATCTGCATGCCTATATATTGAGTAGAGAGACGCATGTTTAGACCAATATATCAAAACTCCCACAGGCGTGTAGAACAATAAATGCTCTTTCTAAGTTTATTGTTATTCATAGACTGTGGAGATTTGCAAAGTAATAATAATTCTGTTGCAATTAAAGAAAAGATTTAAAGAATATGTATGTGATTCAAAGTAGGGATATATTTATACGATTAAAATTTTATTTAAAAACAAACAATCATATTAAAACATTGCAAAAGCATTTATTACAAAATAAAATCTGCGCCAATGCATGTATTTAATATAAAATGTACTTATCGATATAGAGTTTTTTATAGTAATAATATTCCACATAATGTCATTAAATGTATTCAATATCAAATAAATGTATTTTATTTGATAAATAAATTTATTGGTATTGGATTTAATATGCTTGCAACATTGATGGAAAATATAGTTTTTAATAATATTGCAATATTAAACTTAGTATCATTAAATGTATTTAATATCAACAAATGTTTATGAAATAAAAATTGATAAATTAATCCATTAGTTGTTTTTGCCATAATTCCGCCATTGAACAAAAACCAATCAACAACATATATTTTTTACTTAAATTGGTGTTTTTAATTAACTTATTTTCTGAAAACAATACTATTCCTCAGGTTTAGAGCAATTTCGATAGATTACAATTTGGTTTATGGGATACTTTTTTTCAAGAAAAAAAAGTGTAGTTTACTTGGGTTCACTTTTTATATTGCGACAAAGAACATGATAATCAGAGTTAAAAAAGTATTTTTAAGCAAATAAAGCATGTAGTTTCTGCAGTATTGGTATTGTTAAACATTTGGCTAAAGATTGCTCTTCGGGGATTTTCAATTCAACGGATACCGATGCAATACTGCTTACTTTTATGACGTGAATATTTTAAGGGGAGTCGTTAGGGCATCTACCAATAATGCGAAAACTGACCTTTTTCAATGTACCTTTTCTCAGCATCTATTGCCTCAGTCTTTTTGCACAGAATATTTACATATACATGTTTACTCTGTGATAACTGTTGATGCATGACTTGGGCAAAAAAGTTTTTAAAAATTATGAATTGAAAACTTTTACTTTTTTAAAATAAATTTCATCATTTTTTAGCAAAAATCTTACATAACCATAGAAATATTCCAGTGAACGCTAAAACATTATCACAGCATGCAACTGATATAATCTCAAATATCTCCAAAAAGTTTCATAAGTAGTTTCCTAGAAACTGTACATGAAAAAAGGTCAGTTTCAGCATTATTAATATATCGCTCATGGGCTGCAATATTGGCACAACTCAAAAAAAGAAATCAAGTTTTGGAATAAGAGGATTTAAAGTTTTCATTGCTAAGGAAAATGCATAAGAAATGCTTTAGTTTGCTTAAACGAATATTACCCTCAAGTTGAATTATAAGTTGTGCTAGTATTGTATCTGAAAAAATATGTATTTTCATATTTACACCTGTTCTTAGTCCAAAACGCGTGTTTTTTTTAGTTGTACTACTATTGCAGCTCATGAGTGATATGCCCTACCGTCTCTTCTTAAGTTCAATATTTTTTTTGCTTAACTCAGACATTGCATCAATTGAAGTTATTTATTTTTTCCTAATTTTTCGTCTTTATAGTGCATATAATTTTAAAATCATCATATTTCAAGTTGTCTAAAAATTTTCCTAGGTGAAAAATATTAAAATTAAATAATCAGTGAAACGGATGTGGTATCAATTTCATTTTCTTAATTGACGTCACCGTCTCAAATACAAGAAAAGTTCGTTAAACCCTGAATTTTGCATCAATTTCAGTTACTTTTCTTTTTAAACTTTTGTCTGCATAAAGTTTCGAATTGTTTGATGTTAACTGTTCTTGGACATGAAGTGGGTAGCTACATATTACAATTCGATATCTAAAACAAAGAAGAAAAAAAAAACAAGCATAAAGTATCAATATATTGTTTACAAATCCTTTTTACAAGGAAAACTATATTAATTCGTAATGACTCAGTGAAAGCAATAGTTATGCCTTAATAAAGTGCGTAATTGCACATGTTTTTCACTTAGTACTTCCGTTGTCTATCTTTTTCAAAACAAAAAATATTTTAAATAATCCTTTACATGTAAAAATATATCAGCAGTTTTATATATGAAACCGAATACTTGATACAAGTTAGATATACATATTTCCCTTTTTTGCAATTTAAACCTCACAATAGGCACTTATAAAAGAATAGTAACTTATAATAACTATCGTTATATATTAGAATATAAAGTATGTACTTTCTGTTCGATTTTTAATATTGTGCTATTCGATTCATATAATACTGTTCGATTTATTTCTAATTTCGCTCGTTGTTAAAATTTTAATAATATTTTCAAAATACTAATTAGATCATTCAGTGTAAAGTAGGCACAATTAGTTTAGAATCATTTGAAAATAACGGTTTTTAAGCTCATTAACTCTTTATTGAATTAACCCAGATAATGCAACTAAATTATTTATTATTTCTCTCTGTATGACTTTCTTTTATAAAATATGCTTTCTCACTTTCCGAGTTTCCATAATTAAGATAAATCGAGGGAGAGGAGCATCTGATTTTCTCATTTGGCGGAAAATGGAGAGAAGGTTGCCAAGGAATTTTGAAGATATGCAGATCGTTAATTTAAGTGGAAATGAAATAATTGCATCTTGGCGACTTCTGAATTCCAGTACATTTGAAATTATTCATGTCAGCAAAGCTTACTGTACATCGCGATTGACATAGTGAGAAATGTATGCAGTTTTTAATGAAAATTAATTCGAATTAAGGAGAATATTTAAGAATGAATTGTATTTGTAATGCGAAAATTATGAATTATAGAAATGAAATGTACACAATATTTTCAACAGAGTCATTACTTTAAAATGTTATCTACATATGAGTTATGTGTGTTGAGGCTATTTTAATACCGGATAGTTTATTATGTTGTGCAAGGAATAGTCTTAGAATTTAGAGCTTTAAGGATATGAATGTTTTATATGATCCTTGTAATTCTTAAAGCTACAAATATATACATTGTACTGAGAAAAAAGAATGGCCAAAACTACCAGAATATAGTAAAGTTTACTTTACTATATCTATGAGACAATCTCTGTAATCTAACTAATAATAATATGATATTTATCTATATATATTATTATGCTATATTATATATGTTGCAGTAACATAATAGTATATTATTTATATATATATATATATATACACCATATGCTTTGTCACGCTTTGTTAGAACAGAACAACCCAATTCACATCGTGGAGGTGACTACTCTTCAAGTTCCCCCTTCTACCCAATCCAACAAACCATCCTATATTTGGTGTGGTATTTACACCAATACAATATTTGGTGGGATATTTTATATTATATTTACAGCTTTTTGTAAAGATTTTCAATGGAGTAAGATTCTTTTTATGACTGTTTGGTTAAGGTTTCTTTTTTATTTCTAGTACACATTTAAAATTTGATTTTTTGGAGAAATGAGGCACAACTGATCACTTTAGTGTTGCATGGATATATCCATTGCTAAATTTATGTCAACAAACTTTATTCGAAGTCCATGCCACAAGCTTGACAAACTTTTTCTCAGTCTGAGAAAGTGACGGGGAAACTTTGGGAGTTTTTTAACGGTCAGTGTCAAAATTAATTAGTGATTTAATATCGTCTTCATTGGTCTTGACTCAATAAGTTCCTGACAACCAACAATATCTGATGGGCATTTTATATGCATTCACCTTAGGGCACAAAAGGTTTATCAAATCGCGTTACTGCTTTTTTGTCCCATTCTGGATGGTTAAGTTTTATCAACCGAGTGTTTCGGTTGTACAAATCGCAAGCAAGACAAATCGTCTTAAAGAGGAAGATGGTAAGACATTTCGTTCCATCAAAGATAAACTTTATATCTTCTGATTACTCTGAAATCTTTAATTGAAATTTGTTTGTTATACCCAACCAATACTACAAGACTTGTGAAGATGATATTAAACCACTGATTAATGCTGACACTACAGACATTAGAGAAATACCAACATTTTCGTATTACTCTCAGACGGTCGAAAGCATCAAACTTGTGACCGAGACTTCAAGTAAAGTATGTGAATATGAATCTACAGACGGAAATATTCCTACAACACAAAATGTCAAATTCAGTTGTGCCTCATTTCTCTAAAAAATCAGACATTGGATATTAAAGAAGGAATCTTAACAATACAGTAAACCAAAGAATTTTACTCTATTGAAAACCTTAGTTAATAGCTGTAAATATGATGTAAATACCACGCCAAAAATTGGTTGGTTAGGTGGACACGGTGCGCTTTAACTAAAATTAAATAAAATGCTCTTACACCTAGAAAATTAGAAGAGATTCTGAATTTACAATGTTCTTAGATAATAAAAATCTAAAAATTAAAATAATCTGTGGAGAGATTTTTAAAAAAATCCACTTTGAAAATTTTTGCTCACGAAGTACGATATTTCAAAAATGTTAGCATCATTTTATACTTATAAATGGAAAAAAAAACATATTTAAATTAAATATTCATAATAACCATTTATATTAAATTTTATAATTATTAGAATTTCTTTAATTGTTAATTATAGTCGATGAACCACTATTTTTTTTTTTAAAAAAAAAGCTTAAATCGACTTTTGCTACGCAAGCTCTGTGACTTTAAAAATGGCAGCTTCCATTCGTGTGTGTACACGAAGTAGAAAAGCAATTGAACCAGGATAAAAAAAACAAAACTTAATATCACAGCTGTCGACGATTATTTTGATTTTAAGGAATTTCATTTCGTTTGTATAAAATGCGATGAAGTATCGGATGCTCCTGCGCTTGGAGTTTACTGCAAAGATGTTCCTGCTTTTGTTCAGTATGTGAAAAATAAACGAGATGTACTGGATGTTCACTTAAAAATGGGTATTGATGGAGGAGGTGGATTTTTAAAAATATGTCTTTCTGTACAATCAAAGTAGTTGGACATCGAGTGCAGCGGTAAGCGTGCTAAGCATGATGAGGGGATAGCTGCAAGGAAATTTAAGGATTCTGGAGTTAAACGACTATTCATTCTAGCAGCCGTTCCGAATGCACAAGAAAATTAGAAGAATGCAGATCAACTCATTTTAACAAATATAAGCCCTTTCCAAGGCACAATTGCAACCGATTTGAAGTTAGCGAATATCTTAGCAGGTATAATGTCGCACAGCAGCGCATACCCATGCACTTATTGTTATGCCAAGAAACATGAGCTAAGCAGCTGTGGTGAATTGAGATGCCCCGAAAATGTTTCATCGTATTATACAAGTTGGCTGACTGAAGGAAAAGGTTCAAAAAACAAAGCGAAAGATTATTTCATTTGCATTCATCCTCCGCTAATTGCAACTGTTGGAGACAAAACATTCCTAGATATTATTCCACCGCCAGAATTACACCTTAAGCTTGGTATTGTTAACACTGTTTTCACGCGTATGTTAAAATAGTGTTAAAATGAATCGCTGATCTAGGTAAAAGCTTGTCACGTTCAGCGCGAAATCAGACGAGGATGTTCTGGGTTTGAAGGAAATGCACGCAAAACACTTTTGGATAAAGAAGAACTTCTGCACCAGTTTAAAAATCTAGCAATACTGAAGTACGTTAAAGTATTTAACGACTTCAAAAAAGTGGTTTCTGCATGCTTCGGAAATAATCTTGACCAAAATTACAAAGCATGTATGGAAGCTTTCAAAAAGAGCTGCATGGACTTAGGTGTCAGCGTTACACCAAAGGTTCATGCAGTTTTTTTTCTCATTGAACAGTTCTGTGAAAAAAACGGTGTAGGATTAGTATTTTTTGGTAGCAGAGCAGGCGATGGAGTCCGTACATTTTGATTTCTTAAAGTCTTCCTGGGAAATTAATAAGGTTGCTGCAAATCACCCGGATTATTCTAGGCACCTTTCGAGCGCTGTTTGTAGATATAATGCTTCACATGTTTAAACTGATGTAATTATAATTCAATTTTGTTACATTTTCATATTTTATCAGCAGTAAAATGTTTAAATAATAAAAGTTTAATAAAATTACAACTGAAAAATCATTATTATATCATTTGTTTTCCTTTCTATTGATATAGAACAATGTCAGATTTTCCAAAACATCATACTTCGTGCGCAAAAATGTTCAAAGTGGATTTTCTTAAAAATCTCTCCACAGATTATTTTGATTTTTTGATTTTTATTATCTGTTAACATTGTAAATTAAGAATCTCTTCTAATTTTCTAGGTGTAAGAGAATTTTATTTAACTTTGGTTAAGGCGCACAGTGTGGAGTGCAAATGGTACTCGACGTGGAACGATCTTTGCGTGATTCTGATCTAACATAATTTGAGAAAAATTAAGCAATAAAAATTATGAAAAGTTGGTAAACTTATATTTTTTTCTATAACGTTGCGCAAGCCTAAAAACTTAAATTATTGATTAGAATTTAATTTATTTTAGAAAATCAAATCATCAACCAAGCATAAGACAGTGTTTGTTTCAAAAAATTTATGGAACTAAAAAGTTTAAAATCACGCGGTATTTCTAAGTTTTTATTAATTAATATAGCGCACTATGTACGAATAATAATGATGAACTATGTACGAAGAAAAATATTATTCGATTTATATAATTTTATGTCGTTTTTAATCTTATTTTAATAGGCAATGTTTCCAACTTAAGAAATTCTGAAACTAAAACGAAATTGTTTTTAACCCATTCTATTAGAATTTCTTTCCTGAATTTCATTTCATAAATAGTCTTGCTTCAATTTATTACTTTGGATCCCAGGTTAAAACTCATTAATTAAAACTAATGCTGTTTTTTGTATATCAATCTACATTAATATTCTAATCAGTATATCTCAGAAACTAATGGTTCATGTGCATAATGCGCGTTGAGAATTTTCCTCAGTATAGCATGTATATTATCATACTAAATGTTTAGCAAATAACCTTACCATATTATTAGTTTCGTGGTATAGTTTGGAGTGCTTCATAAATGATGTTCAGAAACTACGCTATTAAAGACATTTGAGCAAGCTGAGTTATAATAACAGGCGAATATGCTTTCACTATAGCGAAGTATCAAATTGAACTATATTACGACGCAAGTTTAAGTGTAGTTGCTTCGATTACTTTGATTACTTTTAACTATATTGAAATCTATATTATTACGTAATGAAGTTTATTCTTAAGAAAGTTTATTCTTTTAAGTTTATTCTTGTTTTCTGCTTGTGTTTCGATGTTATGTTTATTGTTCTTTTTTTGTATTTTCCGCCATTGTAAATAAAGAAAAACTACAAGTCTCTTTCTCTATTTGACTAATAATCAAAATATACATTTTAATATTAACACTAGCATTGAATAATATTTAGAAGATTTGAGTAGAGATATTTTGTATAATGTACGGGTTTCCGTTAATGCTATTTGAGTTTGAAAGAGAACGTGTAAAAAATTCTCTACAAACCACAGTGAGTAGAAAATAAGACAAGTATGCGTAAGAAAACGTAAAGCACATAATGTAAAATAAATAACATAAAACAAATCTTCCCTAATATTAATAGCAAATACCTATAGAAGGACAGATGACAAAATAATTCACAAATTAATGTATTTATAGCTTTCATTAATTTAAACTGGTTACAACTGAAGTTATCTGAATGTTATTTATTTATTATCGACTTTATCCTGTAATTTATTTAACGAAACTGCATGAACATGAATTAACAAGTTACTCACCTTTTTTGATATCTAGGCAAATGAAGTGACTTAAAAATAGCTTTTCTAACTAAATATTAACTATTTTAATAATATAACTACTAAATCTAAGGGTTTAGCTTTCCCCTTTTAGGATTTTTCTCAGTAATTATTAGTTCCTTTGAAAACGTTTTCAAAACTTAAAAGGGCTCTTAAAATTCGCATTTATTTTTCTTTTAGTTGAAAAAGAAATGAAGCGCTTTTTAGCATGTGAACAAATATTCTTCCTATTGCAAACAGCTTACACAATAGGTTACGATACCTCCAAACACATTCAGAAACATTTATTCAGTGAAGACAAATTTTTTACTTTCTTCGGTGCTTTTTTTTTCTCTTTGAATTCCATTTTATTTTGCTTTGTAAATCTAGCTGTATTTTATTCGGAAGTGTGAGTAAGTATTCCTTTTATGTTTTGAGATAGACGTATCGAAATTTGAAGAAACATCATTGCTGAATAGGAGATATGAAAGGAATATTCAAAATTAGAAACGCTTTAACTACAGGGAATAATATTAAGAAGGAACCGAACATTACAGATAAATATCGTTAAGCAATAAATGATTTACAAAATAATGCTTACTAACTGTTTTTAAATTTTTGCTGATTTATGCAGAAATATCTGGATCATCTTCTTTGTTTATGAATGGTCGTATCATGTAGCTTTTCTGTTCATTAAAAATACACGAAAAAATGATATGATATTTATTTTATGGTATAAAAAGAAATTAATCGATATCAAAACAATATTTTATTAAATCTAAACTTTATGTAACATAAGCATGCTATTAGAAAATTACGAATGTTGCATTTACAAAATAGTTGTACAGTGCATAGAAATAAATAAATGAACCCCCTGAATAACTTATGATCTAATAATTAGATCTTCATGTATTTTGAAAGTTTCCGATTTCGCTCGAATTTTGTATCTTGCCATGTAAAATTACATTCTTTAAAATGATAAAAAGAAGCTTCAAAATTTTTCTCAAACTTCTCAATTTGAAACAAAAATTTACAATTCAACATTCTTTCGACTATTATTAAATAAAATAATAAACATTAATAAATATTTACTAAAAGTTTTTTTTTCTTAGAACTATTTTCGGATAAAAGAATTATATAATTGCGTGCAAAAATTTCTCTAATTGCTTAAGTTTTCGAGAAATGGAGAAATACGCAAAAAAGTAAAATTAACATTAAGGGACTTAAAATTTCGAAAGCTCTCCTGACCAAACTATTGGGACTATATTTCTTAGATTGCGGTTACTCTCTATATTTCGGGGGTCAAAAAACTGAATTCGTCGAAAAACAGGTATGCTTATTCAGAGAAAGTAGGTTTCCGGGTCTGATTTTGTAACTGAAAATATCGCCTGCATTTATTAATTTGTATATTTGAGGTCCCCCTTATGAACTTCTTAGATTGAGTGAAATTCCTAATAAAACTTCTTAAGAAAATTCTTTAACTTCTTCTTCTTTGAACTTCTTCTTTGAACTTCTTAAGAAAGTGAAGGTCCGGTCATTAGATCAAAAGTTATTTAGGTAAATCCATTTTTTATTCTGTGCGCTGTACTTAAAAAAATATAGCTCAGTTATAAAAAAAGCGAGCAGTCCTAATGATTTTCAAAATATATCTTAGTGTCATTTATACTTACTCCAATTTCTACGAAGCTTCAAGAATTTGAAAAGTTTTTTTAAATTTATGAAAATTTCTAAAAGTTTTATTTAATGTAAATGACACCAAAATTTATTTTAACAAAAAAATATTAGATCTGCTTGTTTTTTCCAACTGAGTTGCAAGCTTTTAATGTCTGTGTATGGTAGAACTGCCTTATTATATATTTTAGATAATATAACATTTTACTTATGAGCTTGCTTTAAGTAGTTTTAACTCTCCTTTTTCAAATTTTTTTTTCTCAGTACTTATTAGTTTATGTGCTTTGGAGAGTGCTTACAAAACTTTAAAAAAAGCTCTTACTATTCGAAATATTTTATTTGGAAAAGAAATAAAAGATATCTAAACATGTGAACAAACATTCTTCCCAACTGCAGACAACTCACACAATAAGTTTCGATACCTTCAAACATATTCGGAAACATTTATTCGGTGAAGACACATTTTTTATTTTCTTTGATACTTATTTTTTTTTACCTCTTTTGAATTGGATTTTATTTTATTTTGTAAGTCCTGCTGTATTTTATTCGGAAGTGTGAGTAAGTATTTCCCATATGCGAAGAGCATAGACGTTGGAAAATTCTAAGAAAAGTCATAGCTGAACAGGAGATATGAAATAAATATCCTTTTCTATTCTAAAAATATTCAAAATATGTCGAGTATTGAATGGAAATAAGATGGGGAAATGGAAAAGTACGTAAAAAGAAGTATACTTTGGTTAGGCTTCGAGTTTCATGAAGAATTGGACGTTAAATCGATTGTTTAAAGCTCTGTAAGAACGGCTATTTTTTTTTAAAAAAATTAAAAATTATGAAAATTTAATTCTTATGGTTTTCACGAATTTCAGGAATAAATAGTAAAACATGTTAAATTATACAACATGCTTCAAATGTTCAACATGTCAAAATATTGAATAGAAATAAAAGTGAAAAATAATAATAGAGGGAAAAGTGAAAAATACGTACGTTTACCGTTTTCGCTTAAACGTTTACGTTCGCTTAAACGTTTCGTTATACGTTTTCACTTTTGTCACGTTTTGAATTTCATGAAGAATTGGACGTTAAATCGATTGTTTAAAGTTCTGTAGGAACATTTCCTTTTTTCTAAAATTACAAATTAAGAGAATTCAAATCTTGTGTTTTTTATCATTAATAGTTTCAGGAATAAATAGAAAAACATGTTAAAGTATATAACTTGCTTAATATGTTCAAAAATAATACCGACAGCTATTATTATTTTATTTTATAACAGTCTAAATCATTTATAATTGTAAGGCATAAAATGTTTTTCATAATTTTAAAGACTGCAATTTTGAGCGAAATCTCAAATAGTTCTTGGGAAATCAAGCATCAAAAAATTTAAGAATGATTTGTCTTTCTAGCATTAAGTTAAAATTAGACATATTCTTAAAAAATTCCTAAAAGCAATAAAGTAGTTTAAATTAAGGACCACATCACATTGAATAAATAATTATACCGAATATTTGTAAAAAAAAAACTTTCAAATTTACTTTTGCACAAATCTTTAAGAAATATTAGCATAATACATATTACACGCACTATTTTTTTAAATTAAAAGAAGTCCTTCCTTTGTTATTTCAGTACGAGTACTGTTTTAAATTTATTCATTTCAGAAGTAGTCAAATATTAAACCAAAATTCCTCTATTTTCTTTGAAATTTTAGACAAGTAGTCAATTCTATGCATTTTTCCTATTATAATTAAAAAGAAGGATCTGATAGTGCGGTTTCATAAGATATTCATATGTTTCATAGAAAAACAAAACAAATGGGAATGGTATATTGCTTTAGGGAAACAATTACACTTTTACAATAAAGGCGTAAAGGTTTAATATAGCCTTTCAGGAAGCAATCGACTTTTAACTAAAGTTAGATCTTTTGGGTCTTTTTTTATGAATTTTTCTACATGCTCATAAATTGTGAACATATTGTCCTATGTTTAGTTATCTTCATTAGTTTATCACTGTACTCTTTAATTAAGCTGAGATGAGAATAATACGGAAACTAATAAAATGTGGCAAAATTATTTTTCGACATATTGGTATCTTTTCAATCATATAGCTTCATTTTTTTACAATAATACATATTTGACGGTGTTTTCTTCAAATATTGTTTGTTTTTTATAATCTCTAATATATTTATTCTATAAATATTTGAAATAACTGAAAATGAAATCTTTAACATTACAATAGGCTGTTTTTCTTTTAACAAGAGCTATAGAATGCTCACAAAAGCATTGTATATTTTGATACTACGAATTAGGAATGCTACATTTAACTATCGAGGATCATTTTTATATTTTACCTCATGTTCTTAAATTTGGAACATATTTATTGTTATATGGCAATTAAGTCTTATTGGTTTAATGCTCGTTATTTACCTTTAGCTATGAATACAGAAACATAAAAGCAAAAATGTGGGGTAGTTCCATTTATATTTCTGTCTTATTTATCATTTAAATTCCTTTATATTCAACAAATTTGAAAATATTTTCATTAAAAATTGTTCAATTTTTCTTATCAAAATGCAGTTGGTTTACTCATTAAATGTGAGACAATAAGTAGAAAAATAAAAAAAAATTATTATCCTGTAAGGTAAACAAGTTTAGCTTCATAATGGATTCGTGAATTTTATTTTGATATTATATTTTAGTAAACATTTCAAATTTTAATAACTAACTTCATTTGGATCAATTTTAAACATAATTACTTTTCTAATTCAGTCCTATTAGCTTAATGTAATTCTTAAAAATTACTTTTAGGTGGGAATAGAGTAAAAAAAAAGAAGCGCATATCTTGCTAATATTTTGTCTTACATTATATTTAAGTTTACTTATACTTACGGTTTATTATACTTAGGTTAGGTCTTACTTATTCATTTAAGTTTTTTAAATTCCTTCATATTTTCGATTACTTTTTGTTAAAAATCATTTACCTTCTCTTCGAAGTGTAGCATAATTGAGTCTATAAATAATCTATAATGAAAAAAAATTACATGCGATGAAGGATTATTATAAACATCTAGTTCGCGTTTTTTATTTTTACTACAGGTGGTGCTTTTGGTATTGATGTTAAAACAAAATAGTGTATCTTTTAAAATAATAGATCTGTTTGAGGTAAAATTAAATTTCTCTTCAGAATGTTGACGAAACTAGCTTATCAAATAAAAGATCCTAATTTGGAAATGCTTTGAAAAAAATAATAATATGTGAAAGATTTGCCTCCAATAATATCTTAAATGGAGCGAGATAAATTTTTAAAGTTAAATTTAAAATGTTTATGAATCTTGGGGATCGGAAATAGAAGGGTGAACCAGAATCTTCATGATGTTTAGTTTCAAAATAATTCTAAATTTAAAAAAGTCATTTATCACGTGAAGAATTGACGTTTGAAAACTGAACTAATTTGGACATTTAGCAAATTTAAGCAAATTATAATTTATTGAAACATTAACTTTACCTAAACTTTATTTCCATATTGTTCATTTATTGAGTTATTAAGAATTACTCCTGATTTGCTCAATTGTTTTTCTCTTACATTGATTTTTTTATTAAATAAACTAGTATTACTCGGACTGATGAATAATTCTTGTCAATATTTGAGTTAATTATCCCTTCTTATGATTACAGTAATAAAGTTTAAAATTATTAAACTTAGTTTATTCTTTCTAATGTTAACGAAATTCTATATATTTTAATTAATATGATTAATTAGATATTTTAGGGAGAGTTACAAATACTAATCCATATTATAGAAATAGTTCTGAACAAAATCATCAATACTTTGTAACAAATTTGTAAGAAATCTTAGATGTCAAGAAATTAATTTCTCTTAATAAAAGAAAATATTTAAGAAGAATTTGTATTGTTGCACTTGATTTTTCAAAAAATAATGTTTTATAATTTTAATCATTCATTAATCTAGAAGAAAAGTGATCAATTTAACATAACATATTTTTTTCACCGTTTTGTAGCATTGAATCGCTGCAAATTTAAATTTAAATATAAAAGTTGATATAAAAGTCTTCTTATATTTAATTTTAATTAAAAATATAATGTTGCTAATAATTAAAACGTTTAAAGTTATCGTACTAATAATATTTAGTCTTCTTTGTGAAATGCTAAGAAAGAAAAATAATAAGTACTTCTTAATTATGTAAAAAAGTTATCTGGGAATTTTTAAAATATTGTGCTTGTCACCCCAGGAGACAAATACAATACGTTTTCCAATCAAAAGTAATAGTGGCGAGATTATGGATAATTTTAACTTTTAAAAAAAACTTTTGGCCAATAAAGTTGTAAAACACCTCTTAATAAACAGCTAGTCAAATTTTTATTTTATGACGTAGCTAAGCTAACTGTTAACCGAGCTTAAAGTCAAAACGTTGAAATTTTTCTCATAATGCTATTTTTATTGTTGCTTTCAATTTAAACAAAAACCTGTTCTAAAGCATGCGTTTTCCCTTGCTTTAACTTACACAAAGCGAAGCTTGTTACATAATGGAACCGGTTAAACTTCTTACCTTGCTTTGAAGATCGCCTTACTTATGAGGCAAACATAAACATTCAAACCGAAACAGATAAGAGGCTCCACTCAATTCACATTTTTTAGTGAAGTTCGTTCCAAACCGAAAAGCACACAGGAAATGTAAGGAATCAGAAAATTCAGTGTGTTATCCACAAATTATATAGGACCGGAAATCTAAATCAACAAGAGAAAACCTCTATCTCAATATCTCATATTAAAGCTTTTGCCCCCTTGGAAAAATTAAAAAAAAAACAATAATAATATTATTTAAAAAATATTTTAATATGCTCGTTACTTCCAGGTAATTTTAATAACTCTAAGTTAATTAATCTTGATCCGAAGTCAGATAAGAGTTTGAAATTTTAATTCTGCAGGCGAAGCTTATACTAAGAAGTTTTCAACTTATGAATTTTTATAACAAAATTGATCCCAGTTTAAATTTTTTTTCCGTGAATGAGCGCACAAACCTTGGAGTATTAAAATTTTAACTAAATTATCCTAGAAAAATTAATAATTAAATGATCTTAATCAAATTAATACATTTAGTGAGTGACGATACACAAAAGATGATATCTTAACAGTTTCCTGATCCACGATTTTGTAAATAAAATATATTTGTAGTTTAGGTATATAATTAACACTGTCTCCAAAACCCAGTATTTTTTACTAAGCAAAGCATCGATAATTACAGTAAATTAAATTTTTTCATAATTATTTTATCAAGATATATGCTTAGATATTTGTTTTATTTCTGAATAAAAAAATTAAAAAAGCATGAACGAAATTATAAAAAGCATTTCTTTCCAAATTAGTTTTCTTAATTTTTTTTCACGTAATTTTCTAAATAGCATTCTAATTCCATTTCAAAGTATTGACTTTACAGAGCCAATTACTTAACAATTTTATTTTATCAAATCACAAGTTATTAATACCATCTTTTGTGCAACGCTGAAAATCAGCAAATAGATTATGAAGAAACACTGACGAATATATCTTCATTTACTAAATTACATGAACAGCTAATCAACATCAAAGTAATAAATCAAACAAATTGTTACGCCCTGCTCCTGCAATGAGGTTGCATCAATTTTCCTTACATCTGATTATTTCATCGTAATTTGATTATACTTTTTATCTTTCTTTGCACAATAAAATTGTATAAGTTAGCAAATTGATTATCTTAAAGGTAGAAATTGATTAATTTGAGGAAATGGAATTTTCAAGATTCAGCTTTTGGTTAATGACTTTTTTTAGCATTGCTAATACCATTATTTCTTGAAAATCTAATGGAATGCTCATGCAAGAGCAGAAAGTTTCTTAATTCTACTCTACTTAATGAAGAATAGCTTGGTTATCTACTGTACAATTTTGTTGGTTGTATTTTTGAGAATAGTGAAGAAATTAATTTTAATTATTAAAAGTCATTGATGGCATATGTTTATAAATTTATTAAAAAAATATTCCATATAATGCATGCGAGAATAAAATGTTTTTTATTTTTGTTGCATTTAATGCAAATTATTTTAGTTTTGGTTGCATGGCTTAAGTACTTAAGTAGATAACCCCAATTTTATAATAAAAATACAAACTAATTATGTGTAGGCAATGTCACATACTTGCTCTAAGTGTTATGGGAGTAAAAAAATGCCACGTAAAGGAAAAGGTTCTATGTAAATAAAAATTTGCTACGCAATTAAAAAAGATGCTATGAAAATATAAAAAAATTATGCAAATAAAAAGTTTCGTTGTAAATAAAAAAAAAGTGTCATGCAAGTAAAAAATTCTATGTAAATAAAAAAAGTGCTATTTAGATAGAAAAGAAGTGCTATGTAAATAAAAAAAGTGTTAAGTAGATAAGAAAATGTGCTATGCAAATAAAAAAATGTAAAGTGGATGAAAAAGGTGCTTTGTAAATAAAAAAAAGGTGTTTTGCAAGTAAAAAATGTTGTGTAAATAAAAAATATGATTGACTGCATTTGTATGAGTATAAAGTTTCTCTTTTTCACTATGCTTATGCTTTAGATAACTCAGATTTTAACTCAGAAAACATACATTAGCAATTGTGCAAGCAGGATATTGCAATTATATGTGAAATAAGTCGGATGCATCTGCTCCTCAAAGCAAACATTAATATGTTTAAAATTCAATTTCTTATAAGTCTTTCTCTTGAATCTTGTGTTTGATATTAAGCAAAACAAAATTATAAAAACTTATTTAAACTAAAACACATCCTTTTATTAACTTATTGTTAATCCTTTATTTATCTTTCAATATACATTTCTAATCTTGCAAATTAAGTAATCAAATTTTAAATTCGGTTAAATAACGTATAATAATGCGATGTGAAATTCTGTGCTTTATAAATTAAACAAGTTTAGGTAATGGTTAATAATTCAATGTTAGAGAAATATTTTTCTTTGGCTGGAGAAGCATTATTCATACTTCTAAAAGTAAAGGTATGGAAGAAACTGGGAGTTGCCTATTTTGTAGTTTTGTGTTAAACAGGTTTCAATGAATATCTCTGACGCAATGAGCTTTAAATAATAATAGCAGTTTTAAAAAACATTTGCATGTGATTCTGCTCACACAATAACTGCGTCATGACATTTATTTCCTTTATTTTTTATTTTTATGCGGAGAAAAAAAATATTTTACAGTTTCATATTTAGTTTTTATTTTGCAGTTTAAAAACAAAAATTTATAATTGATAAAGTTACATTTTAGAAACGCCCTGTAATTGTTTTTAGTTCTATATTTTGTATCAAAAAATTCTTATTAGTCTCTTTCAAATCATTCAAACAGATTAATTTAACTGAGCCTTCACACTTCTCGCATTCAAATCTATTTCCACAAATCCACCTCTCTATCTTTCACTTCATCTTGGGAGAACACCTCCTTTCAATTCTTTCGCATTCCCATCTAAAAATGATCATCTCACCACTCCCTCACCACAGTCAATTCAATGATCATTCCCTACTCCTAATCATCCATCGCATCCTCGCTCTCCATCCTCTCCATCCACGCAAAGAGAATATCAACAGATATTCCTTCGGAAAGCTCTTTAAATTTCGATCTTCCAAGGATAGCAGACCAAATTCGCTTAATGCGGGTAGGGGGCGTAGTAGAAGGTGAAAGGATTACACTAGGGAGTTCGGGATCACATAAATCAAAATGACGCCCCTTTAAGACCCCCGATCTGACTTATCACCCCTCTTCCTTACCCCTTTTACGCTCAGTTTCCCCTTCATTAAAGCGAAGATCTATTCTATCTTGGAAATGGAATGTTTTGGAAAGCTGAAGCAGTTGTATAATGGTCTGTGTAACCACAACCGTGTTGAGATAATCAAAGCGATTCGATTTGTGAAAGAGGTGATAACGTCTTTGATGGCGAAGGTGGATATTGTGAGGATGGTGTTCGAATCCTGATAACTTTAGAATTGAATTAGTTAAAATTAGCATATAACATCGGTTTTCGTCACTAAGTTACCACCAGAAAATTGACAACGAGGAAACGAGTTGGAATAGTTTAGTTCGTGTTAAAATTATCCATTTGTAGGTTGTGACAATTGTGAATTTTAAACGTATGAGACGAAATCATTTGCAATTGCTGTCTTTCTGTGTATGCCTTAAATATATGGAACGTTATTAAGCATATGGAAATTGTTAGCTGTGCATTAAGTAACAACATGGGGTATTTTGAATTATCTTTTAAAATTTTTTTTATTTTGTTCTCTACTACAAAATTTTACTAATATATTTATAAGTTTTCTTTTTTTACCTAAATTAACTTATCTAATTTTTACCTTCAAAATAAAGTTAAGATGATGACAAGTCTAAAATAATTTTCGTTTTATTATAGTTACATTCCAAGTGTTTTTATGAATTTTCAAAAACTCTTTCTGTCAATCGTTTCCATTGCTATTTCCATTGCTTTGTTTCTTTTGGTAGAATTGTCTCACATTGATAAAAAAAAATATGGTCAAAATTATCATAATATGGTTAAACTCACCGTGTTTCTGGCTCTATGAGAGAACAAAAAAGCTCAGTAATTTTTACTGAAATAGTTTTGTAATGATTTTGGCAAAACTAATAACAAAGTACGATTTTATAACAATGCGATAAAATTTGGTAAGCGTGGTATTTTTATCATGATACTTTAGAGAATGGCACAAAAACCCTTTATTTGGTTAAATTTAGTTTTGCATTTTGTTTCTAAATTTGTGATAACAATAATTTAATTTTGAAACCTAAAATTTCCGGTAAACTGTTGCCATATGAATAAAAAATATAAAATGAATTTTTCAATACCGCATTTTTTGGACTTTTTAGCCGGAATCAGTTTTTTTTATACCAGAAATGTTATTACCATATAGCACGCTGATTTCAACAGAATTTTTTCCCCGTGAAAAACTGTAAGCGCAAATTGAACCTTTTCCATACATGAGCAATATTCACATAATATAATACTAAAACCATTAAATAAAATATAGTTTTCAGTTTCAACACCAAGTATTAAAATTATATGTAAACTTTCGCTGTAAATATTTTTAACAACAAAGATTGAAAAGAACAAGGGAAATAAAAAAGACGAATATACTTAAATATACATTTCTTTTACGTGATTTCAATTACAACTCTTAACCCAAACATGGCAGTCTAATAATGTCAATTTGTAAGGAAGACTCATAAACCTCAAACAGAAAACTCATAACAAACTTATTACCACTCTAAAGATAACTTTTTTTTATTTAAGTTGTAAATTTACTTTTAGTTCGCGTAAAATTAATTTACACTGGACACCCCACGAATACCAAGAAGTTAAGGAACAAACAAAAGAAAAATTAAGGGCAATTAAATTTCTGGACTTAACAGCAGGTGTTTGCTCAAAGTACTTTTATTAACACTTCCTAAAAGTTTGTTATCCAGTAGTTAACGATAATTAACGATGCTTTTGGGCCTTAATGGTTATTATTCCTGGCGAGATGGCGACTTAAACACTTGATGGACAAGCGTTCTCTTCTAAAAGAATTGGCGATGATAATTATTTTCTCTTCTCCCTCGCCAAGTCATTTGTTTACTCAACCACCGGCAAACCTCGCCTTAAAGTATCACATTATTTCAGGAATAACATTTGTTGATAGTTGCAGTCCCCCCCCCTCTTTTGTACTCCATGTTCAGAAGAAGTAATTATTCTGTAATTATCCGCCAAGTACTCTATCTCAAACACGCACATGATGCCAAGCAAATACATTTTTTTTCCTTTAAAAACTTTTCCTAAGATCATCTCTTTCATCGTAGTAAAATGATTAAAATTAAATACCGTATCTGTTTTAAAGTAAATGGCAACTTCTTTATCACTGCCATCGGAAACACTTCAAATTAGATTTACAAAAGGGCAAGTAGTTTTTAGTTTTAACGTGGCAGCCGCCAGAGGGCGTCGCGTAACTCATTTATGTTGTAATTCGGTAGGGACGATACTAAGAAGTTGGGTGAACAAGCGTCTAGCTGAGAAACATGCCGCTACATGTTCACAAATTGAGTAAAAGGAAGAAAAGGCCCTACTGAGTAGAGCATTTCTCTCATCTAACGTGTACTCGATCAAGCTTAGATTCTCTGTCATCTTAGATTCTACGTGTCCTAGTGGCAGTGTTTCTACCGTTGCCTAACCATATTTGGAAAGCGACGGGCGCTTCTCAATAAATATTCTTTATTTTTCTTTCGCTCAATAGCAAAAAGCATTACTCCATTTCCAAAGAAATATTTCATTAGGGATAGTGGAGTAAAGCTTTTTGTGTTTTATATTTATTTTTGCAGTTTATTTTTATTTGAGCTGGAAAATTCTTTCTTGTATTTGATGAGTGACTAGTCTCAATATGTTTTTCTTCTTTTATGTTTGCAATATGTTTCAATTTCGTCCCCATTTTTTTCACTTTTCTTTTCTTTGTAATGAGTCCTGAGAGGGAACTGCAGATGAAAAAGAAGATTGATTTAAGAAAAAAATACAAGAGAAATTATTATATTTATTGTTACACGAAACTATGCCTTAATAAAACAATACACTTATTAAATAAATAATTCCAAGAAACTGAAGCTGTAAGGTTATTACTTGATTAAAAACTTCATTTGCTTCAAATATATACAAATTGGAAATAAAAGTTGTCATGAAGAAAAAATAGACCTGACGAACGCGACAGATTTGTCCATTATCAATAACACGGAAAATCATAAATTGCTGCACATTGTTGGAATCACTTTCGACAATCCCAAAATTATTTCCACGCTAGGTGCATCAGCTTATATTGATGCTCTGAAATCTTGTTTTATTCATATGAACATGAATATTTATGAATGCTGATTCTCTTGTTAATGACGTTACTAAAGATATTACATTTCACTACCTCTTCGTTGCGTGTGGAATTGCATTTTATCCCCCTTTGAGCTTTCGGCGGCGACTGTGGTCGGTTTTTCTAGTTTTGCTTCTCACCTATATTTTTCTATTTTTATTTAGAAAATTCAGTTTTATATTTCAAATCACTTTTGTTTCTTTTCATTCACGTCTGGCAAATCTTGAAAATGGGTTTTAGAAGTTTGAAACGCATTGACTGTTACTTCAAATTTGCACAATTTTGAATCGAATGAAGTTTTTATCCAAGAAATACACTTATTGTTTACAGAATGTTATTTAATGGACACAAAAATTGATTTAAATGCACTAACGTTAAGAAAATCACTAGTAAGTGCTGTATCAGGAAATTAGGTCAATGTTTAACCACGATGTTGCACCAATGTTGAAATCAAACTATGATTTATCAAGCTATGATTTATGAAACTTAAAGATAATTGTGAGAACCTGTGAATGCACCCTCAGAAAAATTGGTTCAATGTTAAACCACCATGCTGTATCGACGTTGAGATAAAACTATGATTTTATAGAACAAATTACTTATTTTTTAAAAAATATTTCTAAAAGGTCATAAAAATAAATAATGCTTTTAAGTATGCTAACTTTTTAATAATCGTGATGGCGGTGTTAGTTATAAATACACTCTTAGAACTTTTTTTTTAAATTTGAAGCACTATATCGGTATTTTAGACAGCTTTTTGCACTCTAAATAAGGTGTTAAACTAAAAGTTATTTTTGCTCATAGCATTACGCAATGAAATTTATGACGCTCAAAAATATGATTCATTTCAGCCTTATATTAGACTTGCAACAAATATGAATGATATTGCAATTTAGCATTCTGAAAAATTTACTATTCATTTAATGGATCTTTTATTTATTTACTACGTTAAATAATTCATTCAGCTCGTTGCAACTTTCAATTAATTCGACCCTTTTTATTACAAATAACTTATCTAGTTAATTCCGTTATACTCTCACTTTTGATTTAAGATAAACGAATTTAAATCTGACGTGTTTAATTTACTTGTGACACAGAAAGCTGAACTTTAAATCCATTTATATAAATTTCATTACGTTAACTATTCATATAACTTTCCGTCATGTATTTGCTAATATTCTGCTCCAAGTTTAAATTTATTTAAACAATAAATTTTTTTCACTTCAGCAAAAACATGTCAACGTTAATAAAGCAATGAAAATAGTCATACTGTAGTTTAGTTTGATAAAGCCTTCAGCAAAAACCTTCTTTAGCGTTCTAACACAAATTGACAGGAGAAAGTAATGTGACAGGCAAGTTGCATTAAGTTTCATTACTTAATAATTAAAATTGTTTGTCTCATTATTTTCTGCATTAATGATGTGTTTCGACACAGAGGAAGGGTTTTATTAATCTGGCAATTTAGTTAAGCTTCTTTTATTTCTGCTACATTCAAGTTGTTTAGCTTAATCCTTAAAAAGTATAAAATATACCTTTACAGCATTTAGAAAATAAGATGTGTGCTTAAAAAGACCGTTCTCACTGCCTGCGAAGAATTCACGTATGCGAATTCGGAAACGCGATCTGGAGCCTGATTGGCTAATTTTTCACGGGAAAATATATATAACCAATCAGGACATCATTTGTATCTCAAATTCGCATGCAGTAAGAACTATTCCTAAGTAAATTTGTACTTAAGTATAGAGTTTACGACTTGCAAACATCACCCAAAATGAACTGCTTAATATTTACGAATGCACATTTCATAGATAAAGCACGCAAATGCAGAATTAAGGAACAATAAGATCTCCATCAGTCTCCGATCAAAATATTTCCTATTTATCTGATTTTTTTACATGCTCATAGTTTTAGTAAAATGTGATGTTTTTATGATCTTGAAAACCTTATTGCACAAATGTATCATTAGAGATGTATGCATAAGAAACTGTTAATTGCTAGTAGGGAAGGAAGTTGTAAACTAAAATTATTGCGAATATTTTATTATCAGGTTCAGACAAAATCATTGTTATTCTAATTTATGTTTGAATTGTTTGTTTTTCATTGCAAGCTTTATGCAACATAAATTTAATATATTTTACAGCACGCACGTTCAGCGCAAGTTTTTCTTCTTTTGCAAAAAGTTATTTCCGAATTTTGTACCTCGAAAAGCGTGAAGAATTCGATATAAGACTGCATCAGTATTTTCCCTGCGTCGTCCGAAAGAATCGATTTTATAAAAGCTAAACTGAGGGTGTGAAAAAAAGGCAACAATAACAGATAAATCAACAACGATCGTGTGTTGACGGAGGTTGGTATTGAGGTAATGTTCTACAAAACGCTGCAATGTTTTGGCAATCAAGTTGTATCAAAAGTTTCGAAAGAATAAGCACAAAAGTGATAGATATAGAAATGTTAGGTAAACAAAAATGGCGACTTTCGGTAGTTTCTGAAACTAGTTTTTCGGTGAAACATTTTTCAATTTTTCAGGAAGTACTGTGAAGAGATGAAAATGGAATAGGGTGGAATCTTATTTTAAGAGTTTACTTTTCCAAAAGGAAAAAGAGATGAAATTGCGCAGTTTTGGCGATAATTTGGAGCCTGTGCAAACATTGATATTTCATTCAGAGAAAGAAGAAATCCTAAACTAAACATTCAATAATTGAAAAGTGTGATATTTTAAACCGTGAAAATTTCCCCTCGCCGTCAAGCTCCGTGATAAAATGAATAACTTGAAATGATAGATTTGTAGAAGTGAGCAGTTGATATTAGAATTTGTTTTCATTCCAAAAATAATAAAAAAAATCCTGTTTCGTATTTGGAATTTTATTGGGTCGAAGTCGAGCGTGAAATCAATTATTTTCAGACAAAGTTTGTCGAGATAGGAAATGTGATGTGTATGCTTAAAACGGGGAAACTGTTTTCAGTTTTAAAAGCTGTAGCAATTTTATTCTTATGGAAGGTTAAAGCATTTATTTGAGTTATTTTTAAAGTATTAAAACGTTTCTAAAATTTAAATGTAGAGTTACTAATTTTTTCCATCGTTGCTTATATTTATTATGTCGAAAAATAAAAACATTTGTCGATACAAAATTTAATTTGAATAGACTCGCAGATATGAATTGCTTTTTCCCCTCTATCATAAAATATTCATAGAGTAGTTTTTAAGAGGAATGCCTATTTCTTGCGTGACTATTGTTTAAATCTATTGTTGCAAATTAAACTAAGGTGTTTTTTTAATGGGATTCCTGATTTACATACCTAACATTAACATTTTTGGATTAATTGTCACATATTTTTATCCTTTTAATTTCTTTAATTTGTTTGCAATATTCAAAAATGAGATTTTTCTTTTCTTCAAAGCGTGATATCATGAAAAGAACATCATGACAAATGTTTCTTCATTTTAATTTCAAAGGAAATAAAAGCAGATAAAGTAAAGAAAAAGAAACTTAAACCGAAGCTTAGAAAAACATAGAATTATAGAACTATAATGGAACTGAGTAGTGGTCAGAGAGTTGATCTCATATCAGAAAGATCTCGGGTTCGAATTCTGGACAAGGCATGGTTGTTCATAATCAATAATATCTGACCTTACTGTGGGAGTAACGTTGGCCTATTTAATATGGTGCCCCTAAAAGTGTAGCCTGCAAATCTGCCCTATTGATACCCGAATATCAAGTGTCATTCGGGTGGACATTTGTTGTTGTTGTTGTTCATTTACGTCGCACTACAGCTGCACATTGGGTTATTGGCGACGGTCTGGGAAACATCCCTCAGGATGATCCGAAGACATGCCATCACAATATTGATCCTCTGCAGAGGGGATGGCTCCCCCGCTTTGGTTGTCCGACGACCTGCACTCGAAGTCGAGCACTTTACGATAGAACAGTTTAACGAGGACCAATACCGCACACCGTCGGTCCCTACGCAGACTGATCCAAGTGATCACCCACCCACACTCTGACCGTAGCCAGTGATGCTTGACTTCGGTGATCTGCTGGGAACCTTAACGATCAGTCCACTGCAGGATGGTGGACAATGGAAAGAAATCTCTTAAAACTATTTAACTCTTAAAAGTATTAATTAATGTGTTTTTAAACTATTTAACTAAATTGTGTGCTTGATAGTAGGGCACGTTTTAAACAACAAAAAAATGCTTTTGACCAATATTGGAAGTTTATACGTGAATAGTTATACAATTTCAAAAAACTGACAACATGGCGGCCAAGATGGTGGTTTGTTTGCATGAAGTGTTCTTGTTATCGGATTTAATTGGCAAACTTGCCGTAGTCCATTTAATACCAAGTTATTATGAATCCTATTTCCTGATTGATGGAAAATATTGGTTGTGGTTGATTATTTGTCAAGTAATTTCGAACTTTATGTTAAATTGATTTGATAAACTACTGATATTAACAGTTATAAAATATATGTATGCTTCCAGTTTTTGTCTTATAAAATTTGTATGAATCTGCCAATTGTGTAAAATATTTTTGTGATATGTAACTTCTATTCACTTCGTTTTTTTTTTTTTGCGAACTCTCAGCAATATTTTGTCTTTGCTATGTGTATGTTTAATTAAAAAACTAATATAATTTTAAAAATATTATATATATGTATCCTAAATTTACGATTCTTGCGTTAGATTGTACTGTAACTTTACTGATTCACGTGTGCATCATATCTTACTGTTATTATGAATTTAAGTGCTATTTAAAAATAATTAAAGTGGCGGCTACTTTATACTAAGCAATGTAAAATAACATTCTAGGTGTTCTTCTACACCACGAACTATCCTTAGTTTTGGTGTAGTACAACACTTAGTTACTTATCACTTTGGGGTAAATTAGTTGTCACCATATTTTGTTTGATGACAGAGAATAACAAGAACTGGCATAAATACATCGAAAGATAAATTTCAAATTTTTTATACTAGTTTTGGGTGAAGGTGCTTAATTTTGATGTGGGCTTGTATTTTTTTGAATTTTTTTCGACAGTTTCGAAATCGATAATTTGTTAAGCTATTTTTTATGCAACAAAAATGTTACTATTATTCTTTACGCAAAACTAAAATTAACCCATCAAAATTTAAAACAACAACCAAACATTCATTGTAATAGTAGTTAACAATAGAAGCTGTAAATGGTTTTACTAATATAAATACTACTTCTCGTATTATAGTATCCCACTAGTTTCGAGAGCTTTTTTTAATATTAATATAAAATTTAAAACAAAAATCTAGTTTATTTGTTTTATACTGTGTGAAAACTTACAATAAAACTAGCAATAAAATTTATTATTATTTATTTTTTAAATGACCATTTTTAGAGTAAAAATAAGGATTTTTTTTGCATATGCGCTAAACATCGTAAAAAATTTCTATCTCCTAAAATAAAAAATCCCTTGAGTGCTTTATTTATAAGACTATCAACTATGAAAACTACTTAAAAAAGCAAATGCTTAAACATTTTCATACTTGTCATTGCAAAAAAGCGTGCTTAAATAACTAAATTCTAATTTTTTCTCTTAGTCTGTGGTTCAAAACATGGATGCTATAATAATAAACACTCATGAAAAAAGGTAGATAATTATCTTAAAAACAACTTGAGATATCTTGTTTAAGGTGGTGTAAAAGGTGAAAAAATCCAATTTTGAGATAAACGCATTTAAAGACTTAAAATCACTAGTCTATCTAGTGTTGCCACCTTGCACACAAACTGCTATAACTTTGTAAATAAATGAAGTAAACACAAAAGTGAAGCACTTTTAGAAAGCTTAAATTACAGGAATTTTAAATTTATAATAAACTCACATGATGTTGTACAAAATCATGTTTTCGCACTAAAATAATTTAGGCACAAAAATATTTTCGGTCTTAAATAATTTAGGCTCATATTCGCACGTTTTATCGACTCTTCCTATTTTTTGCCGGTTCAAACGTGTATATGCATTAAGTATCCGCAACTAGTGTGCGGGAAGTAATAGAAAATTCCAAACAAGTACATTTTCTCGGAACTAAAGGATTAAACAAAATAATTAAAATTTACTAGAGAAGCATTTGTTAAGAACTGATTTATCTAAGCGTTAAGAAATTAGCTTTGATAGAATGCTCCCAAATAAAATGTTAAAAGACTTTGATTTCAATTAAGCTTAAGTTAAAGCATTTCAATTCCTGTTAATTAGTATGTTGGAGAGATTACGCTTAGTTTGAAGTGTAAGGAAGTTAATTTGTTCAACATACCGTGATTTTTTTTGGTTTAAAACCCTCCGATTTGAAGCAGAGAATTTTTCGAATGAATTCAGAAATAAGAATAAATTTCAAGTAAATTTCTTCAAGATAAAATTCTAAGAAATTCTTTTAAGAATAAATAGCATTATTCAATTAATAAAAATCGATTAAATTGGATAAATTCGGTATATTAGAATTATAGAAAAGCAGTGTAATGAATTGTACACTTATTTCTCGTAATTTTTATGCATTTTAAGTATGCGGAAGATAAAGAGGAATGCCGAGCAGTTATTTAGAAGCTAATAATGTACCTTTATCCTCAATTGTGAAAAAAAATCTCAAATTTTTATCTGATTAATTTATTGAATTGTTTGTAAGCTGTAAAAATGTTGGTGTATAGTTGCCACCATTTTTGATGCTGAGGTAAATGAAATACATTAATTACACAACTGTAACTATTGAGAGCAAAAAATTATAGAAAATTGACAAAATAACGATTGTTTGAACGAAACCAGAGTGAATACATTATTAAAAACTTGTCTTTTTTAAAGAAATGTTTTTGCAATGAAGCCTTAACTTGAGTATATTGCGCCCGAAAATATGTGTTGTCAGTATATAAACAAACAAACAAAGAATAAGTAAATGAAACTATAACAGTAACAAATTAATAAAAAATATGATTACATGCACTGTGCTGTAAAAAATTATTTTTCAATAACACCTAAAATGGGGCAACTATACGCCAGCATTTTTTACAGTGTAGAACTTAAGTTATTTAAGCATTCAACAGCAATAAGCACAATACAAATAATGCACAATAGGTATTAAATATACTACAGTTTAAAAATTGAATTTATTGTATTACCTTTAATTGTGAGAAAAGAAACTTTTGTATCTGGCACATTAATCAAACTGTATTCTTCAAGCTACAGTTGACTAGATTTCGTATATTTTGAGCTTGTTTAAAATACAGAACAAATATACTCTTATAATGTCAATAAACAATTCATTCAATTCATGCTAACGAAGTGTTCAATTCAAAGGAATTTTAAGCTTAAATTAAAATCATCTAAATCAATTGTTAGGAATGTATCCAAAACTTTTAAATTTAAACTTAAAGAGATCTTTATTTAATTAGCTTTGATTCAAAAGTTTTTATCAAATATTTATCTTTAGAGTACTTTGATTTTATGTTATTACTTCTTTTTGTCTGTATTAGGTAGAGTCAAAATTAATTTCCTGTTATTTTCAGTGACGTAATTATTTTAAATTAGCTAACTATATGAAGTAACTGACTATTGAAGTAACTAACTATCGAAAGTAACTATTGAATTGGAATAAGAATTTTAATTCGTTACGGAAGAATGGATTGAAAGACATTTTTTAAAATATGTGCTGAAAGAGCTTTTTGTGTGTTCAGTAAAAATCATGTGAAATACATTTTTAATCGGTTAATAGCATATATGGCAACGTTACTTTTAAAAAGTAACGAGTAAAAGTACAAGTATTTTTAAAAAAAGTAACGAGTAAAAAGTAAAAAGTTCTTATTTTAAAAAGTAACGAGTAAAACCAAAATCCAGCATTTTTTATTTAAATGTATTAAACAAATGCATAAAACTCGAAAATGAATGAAAATAACTTGCTAATTAATATTTTTATTCATTTTGCAAAATAATTGCATTTCGAAAGCATTTTTTTTTTGTTAGAAAGCTTTCCGAGTTTTAGAAAAAAGTAACGATTTCATTCGACATTTCCGTTACAAATACTTGTACTGTTTCCTTAAAAAAGTAACGAAAGTACTAAATTAAAATTTAAAAAGTAACGAAGTTTAAATTTAGTAAAATTACTAAATTTAAAAAGTAACGAAGTACAAGTAAAAGTACGTAAGTTTTACTTGTACCGGCGGTACAAGTAACGAAAGTAAAAGTACAGCCATATATGGTTAATAGGTGTTTTCTTTAACCGTACTCAGATATGAGGAATTTAAGTACGCTATTAAAAATTTCTTGAAAAAAAATGGTCAAATAACAATTTATTTAATTGTTATTTGACCATATACAAACAACAAAGTTAAATGACCTTAAGTAAGATATTATCTAAACTGTTAACTGTGAGAAGAACCGTTTATTAACTGTTTTTACCTAATACGGTTAAACAACCAGAATTTTATCGTATTAACTATAGATCCACCTAATGAAGGCACTTAGTTTCTTGCAGTGTGGTACCTCTTATAGCCTAGAGGGCTAATCTGTCAATCTCATGATCGAAGGAACTGGAATTTGAGTCCCAACGTTGACACCTCAATATTTCCTTCAATCTCTTCGACGCATTCGACCTTCAGGGCATTCGACATTCAACCTTCAAACTTAACTCCAATGTCTAGTTAAATTTCTTTTTAACAGTTTTGAAACCATGCTAGTTGTAAATGTTCACAAAACAGTATAGTTTGTTATTTTTCTATTTTTTACCATAAACTGGTTAAAAATGCAAATATTTTACTGTTAATTGGATGAATAGATTGCTCCCGGTTATTTTACCGCAATTTAGGCATCAAAATTCTAACATACAGAATAACACTTCAAATTCCGATTAAAGAAATCTTAATAGCTTTTTGATATCGTTGCTTTAATAGTGAGAAGAGGTCTCTTCTGAGCCTAGTAAGAAAAATAAAAAAATATTTTTAATTTTAATAATATCTTCATTTCTAACATAGTGTAGAACCTTCTAAATAATGCGTGAAAATGCATTGAGCATGCGCAAATAAATACTTATAAGCACTATTTAGTGCTGTTTTTTATTGATTTTATTTTGAGTATAAGATTTTGGTCATAAAATGTAAAGTGTTTGGCTCATACTTATTTCAGAGTCTGTCAGTACTGTCTGGAATACTGAGGTTTAGTTTACTATGTATGTTTTTAAGCACAATCAAACGAAACTAATTGCAAGTCGATAAGACTGACATTTTACAAATTATTAGAGTTTAGCATAAAAACTGTACTTTTTTTATTTTACTTATATTTACGGTCCATGACTTAAGCTACGGTTCCGATCTTGATAAATACAGCATATTTGTATGACCATAAGAAAGCAACACAATGTAAAATATTCTAGAAAATCTTAAAGTTAATACTGCTCAAATAAATAGTTCTTAAGTAAATAAGTTAACTCTAATAAAGATGATGAATATTTTAATTAATATTTTAATATTTGCCAAACGTTTTCAAATTATGTGAGTTTCAATTTTTTTTCTGTCGTAACTAAAATTCAATTAAAGAGTTTTAACTTTTATTTCAAATTCTTTACGTTAATTTATTTTAAATTTAATGAGATGGCACACATGATTTTATTGTAAGGAATTCAATATGTGAATAAATTATCTCCGTCAGATATTTTCATAGTTAATGTATGTTCGTTTTGAATAATGAAGATCGTACAAGAGAATAAAACGTTCGAAATAAGCTTATATTTAATCTTTTGCATAAATGAAATTTTGAAATCGATTTGATAAATGAAATCTATTTCGTTTCAGGAGGAATTGGATACTTACTTAATATAACATACTTAAATGATTATATTAAAGCTTGCTCTTTTTGCATAAATGCATGAATTTGAATCCTTATCAAAAGGCAATGAGAAAAGTATGCTTTAAGAATATTTTTATGGCATTTTTCTAATTTTAATTTAGTTAAATAAATTAACGTAATAAATTAGTTTAAATTTGAAATACAATAATGTGTCTAAGTAAGTATTGAAATTAAAATTTTTTATGGCGTATCGAAATGAAATAGGTACTAGTCTGGAGATTCATGTTTTGCATTTAGTAAAATGAAAAAGAGAGAAAATTTAAATTTTTACTAAAAAGTATGTTGTGAAAACATAGTTATTCTGTGTCATAATTGCATGAACCTGAGATAATTTTGCTATTTGGCATGTAAAAATTGTTGAGTAATATTTATTTTTCTTTTCGTATTCTAGGATTCGGGAATTATTTCACTGTAAAAAATTCCGGATCAAATTACAGTGTAAAGTAACGGCATTTTCGATGCATCATTCGTAAAATCTATTTCTACTAGAAAATATCATGTTGTTGTTCTTACAGTAATATTTATTTTATTATTTTGATTCAGTGAATTTACGGTAACTATTACTGTAAAAATTGCGGGATATCAGATTTTTTGCTCCTTAACATGTTCCGGTAAAAATGAATTTCACGGTAAAAAGTACCGGCATCCTGAGTGCCGGTATTTTCCACTGAATTTTGATCCTGATCTTTTTTACAGTGAGCGTGTTGATAAAAGATATCGCAGATTATTTTTACCTTATGTTATCACTATCGTTGAACAGCAGACCCAATTTTAGATTTTACGACTACCAATGTCCAACTTCGTATCCTTGTAAATTTGAACCCAATCCAGAAGACAAGAGAACTCCTAGATCAAGTTCTAGGAGAATTTTGCCTTCATGGAGGACTTTTTGGTGGAACTAACCAGCATTTGTATTACACGAAGAGGAAAACCAAGAAAACCTCTTACGGTTAGCCTGACGGCAAGAGGACTCTAATTCATGGCCCATCTACCACTGAGGATATTTCACGTTAGCACAGGCCTTGCAGACCTCTGTGGCCTTTTAAGAATTTGGACTATTCTTTTCTGTGGATTGCCTTTCTTTGTAGTTGGTGATTTTTATTAATTTCATATCCTCTTCAATATCATTACTCCATTCTGATGTCATTTAGATCTTGATCTTTCTGGTTTACTGGCAAGTAATTTGCTGAATTTTTTTAGAGTATGTCTTTAGAATATGTTCAAAACAATGGATTCTTTTTATTCTTATAGTTCTTACGTCCTTTTATTTACCACATTCATTATGTTTCTTTTATTCATGTTATTAATGAAATCATAAAAAATAAATACAAGTTTAAATCCAGTAATCTCTAATCTTTTCAAATAACATGCAGAAAGAAGCAAAAGTTAAAATATTATTCCAGTCAGGCTAGCCATTAGAGATTTTCCAGCTTTTTTTTATGCAAGCAATGCACGTGGGTGATAGATCAATCAAGATTCTTCAAAAAAGCAAATTATTTAATTGTCTGATTAGAGAGTTTAATGTTTGTTCAGTTTCGATTCTAAATTACAGGGAACATCTGTGTTAAGTATACGAGATTTTTGTTTGAAAAGTTTTAAATTGAGAAAGCGTTCCGCATTTGAGCACGTTTATATAGAAATTAATTTTTTTTTAAAATTCAGTTTCAAAGAACAAAGCAGGTTTTCTCATGGTGAAAAAAAGTCTGGTAAAATTACAGTACTGTTTGTTAAAGATATTTCTTTTAGAAAAGGCCATAATTTTGGTAATAAAACCGAAATCTACAGTATATTAACGATGATAACGGTTTCTGTTCATGTGGTAATGATTTCCGTTCTTAATGGTAACGGATTACCAAAAACTCTGGTTTTCAAAATTATATTGTTAATTCCCCCACAATTAGTAAAAATGCAAAACTAAAAAATTATTTTAACTGCATAAATGATTTTTAGGCCATGTTCTAAGCTATCATGATAAAGTAACCAAATTTTACCACATTTAGCAAATTTTATAAAATATTATAAAATAATATTTTATGATTAATTTTACCAAAATCATTACCAAAGCAATTTAGAAACAAATACTGTGCTTTTTGGTGTTTCCTGTAGAGTCAGAAGCACTGTACAGTGTACCATGTTCTAGTATAGTTTTGACTAATTTTTAACACAGTGCATGCTGGAATAACAGCAAGAGAAAGACTATTGTTTAGTACTTTAATTATGTACCCAAGACCCTTTTAATTATATTTTACGCAGTTATGTTATTTCTCTTATCTTATTTAATCCAATAATTAAGAGTAATCTAATAATAAAGAGTATTTTTTATACTTCAGTTTCCTGTATCAAAAGTTAGATTTTGATAACATCATAAATAGTCTGTTATCAAACATGATTCTGTTTACGCAAGAATCAAGGAACAAAAATATAAAACTCTCATCTTTTTAACATTTATCGTACTTCAAGAACTTAAGCCAGAGTGTTTCAGCAACTAATCTGAGAGAGATTTTTGTTGTTCGGTTAAAGTAATGCGACTTAATTAATCAAAAATTTATCTGTACTTAATTAACAGGAGATAGGAAATTCTGACTCTCCCCGAAAATTTTTACGCATCCTCCAACTATCAAAGGCCGAAACGGAAAAGCCTTGAAATAAATATGAAAATTTCAGACTTTAATTATTTGTTCATTATCTGCATTCATTAGTAACTCGGTGTCATTTCATTAAATTTGGGATAAAGTAATGCAAAGAATGTGGATGAGAAATTAATATGCTTTAATTGAAACCGAGGTAAAATGGGAAACGTAATGTAAATTAATAAATTTCGAATTTTTTTCTTTTTTTTAATATTAATCGATTCATAATCATATATCAGGACAGTCATCTTACAACTATTTTAATTAAATTTAAAGTAAAGATGGTGTTTGATAAAATAAATTACTCATTTAGAAATAATATTTGTTTGCTTTTCTTTTCAAAGAAAGTTCTTATCAAAAATTAACACCACTCTCCTATGGTGTATTAAATTAGAATTTGTTCAAACAATGGAATGCAAAGCATTATAAACTATGCAATTTTAAGGGATGACAGTGGCAACCAAATATATGAGCAGATTTCATGAGCATACGGCTATCGGTGTTTGGTATGTTTAATCGCATGAATTTGATATTTTTTTTTTATCGTACTGCAATAATATTTCAGAAGTGCTTAATTAATTTTATTTTTCTTAAGACTATTTCTATTTTTTATTTATCGACAATATTTCAAGCGTAATCAATTTAATTCCAAATTCAATTTATTCTTTTTCTTAAAACGAGTGCTATTTTTAATCATCTCAACCTTTTAATCATCTCAACCTTTTAATCATCGCTAATTGTAGTTCATGTTTTGGCTGACAGTTGAATTCAAAATTTAGAAATATGTTATCTTATTTTCTATGTTACCTTATGAATCACAGAATGAAAAATATTCTGCAATTTGTTGTTATATTTAGTTGATTTTCAAGGTGTAAAGCAATCCTGCCGGAAAATATTATAATTATTCATAAAATATCCATTACCCATGCATCGACTATTAAATGATGGGATTTTCTTTTGTCTTCTTAAATGCTGAAACATGAATTTTTTCATATTTGTCATCATGATTCCGTCACGATTCAGTTAAATTTTTGAAAGTCATTTTCGTTGAAAAGATTTTTCACATTATGCTAAATATAGTATACATTAAGATTAATTGCTGAATCAAATATAGATATGTATAAAATTTCTATTTTTCCGAGCATTTCTGACCAAGTATCTCTCTTTATCTTGAGTAAATGCAGGAATAACCACGTTGTACTCTCAGGTCATTAAACTATTCATTGTTTCAAATGAATAGTACAGATTCATAGATTACAGAATCTTTCAGAACCATACAGAAAATTATGTATAGATTTTTAATTACAGGAAATTAATAATGACGAAGAATATCTCTCTTTACTTTGAGTTAAAGAATCTGTAACCGTACTATGTTCTCAGGTCATTGCACTGTGAACCATTCAAATCCGAGTTTTCCATTTTACTTAAATACTAAACAATTAACTATTAATATTATGGATATTTAATAGCCGTCTTCGAAATTGTTTATAGCTATTCAATCCTCTAAGTATTTGTAAATGAACATCTCAATTAAACTTGAATTAAGGCAAGCACAATCGGACATGATTCTCAGACCATTATTCTGTATATTAAGTCAAATCAAATCGCATCATTTTATTTCAGCAGATGACTGTCAAATATTGAATCTTTAAAGATCATGCAAGGAATTATTTATAGCACTCAAAGCGTTTGACGAAGAATATTTCAATTTACAATGAGTTAGTGCAAACATAGCCCGCATGCTCTTAGGCAATGTATTGATTCATATATAACTTTATCATTATATACATAAACATTTACTATTATAACTTTAGACCATTATTCTGTATATTAAGTCAAATCAAATCGCATCATTTTATTTCTGCAGATGACTGTTAAATATTGTATCTTTAAGGATCATGCAAGGAATTATTTATAGCACTCAAAGCGTTTGACGAAGAATATCTCAACTTACAATGAGCTAATGCAAACATAGCCTGCATGCTCTTAGGCAATGTATTGATTCATATATAACTTTACCATTATACACATAACCATTTAATATTATAACTTTACCATTATATACTTCACCATTTATAGTACATATCACGATCTATTGCTGAACCATTAGGAATCCCAAGCGAAATAATTTAGAGCCTTTTAATCTATTGAACATTTGGCAAAAAATATTTAATCTAACCTAGAGTTATTGCAGGGATCAACATTTGTGACTCTCAGGCCATTAAACTGTGTATTCAATCAAATACAAATTCATTTTTTCTCGGTGCATAACGCTTGGAGATAAATTAAAATATTGGTATTGCTATGCATATTTTAGGCAGGTAACGATAGTCGTGACAATGATTATTAAATTTGAAGTGTTACAAAAACATATATTTTGATCCAATGACAATGTGTTTTGTTTATTTATTTTTTCGCAAAATGAATTAAATTCCCCCATTTGTGAAGGAATGCTAGTGTTAAAATCACGATCAGGACTTTTTTTTGTCGAATACATAGCTGACCAAATTATTGCTTTTTTTCATTACTTGGACGATGTGGAAAAAAGGAATTTACTTCTTTAAACATGATTTTTTAATATCTTTCTGTTTAATGAACATTGATGATTTGGTATTACTCTCTAAATCTGCACTAAGAAAAAAAGGATGGTAAAAAACTACCAGAATATAGTTAAATTTACCATGTGTCTCGCCCGTTGGTAACACCAATAAGCTCGATAATATTTTACCGAAGTGCTTTGGTAATGAATTTGGTAAAATTTACAATGAAATATGATAATATAATATGTGATAAAATTTCGTGAACTGGTGAAATTTCGTAATTGCTTCATGATAACCCAGAGCACGATATAAGAATCATTTTTTCTGTTAAATTTACTTTTCAGTTTTGTATTTCTTACTAAATGTGTGGTAATAAGAAGTATTATTTAGAAAGCTAGAAATTCTGGTAAATAGTTACCGTATGGACAGAAAAATTACCAAATAAATGATTTAAATACCGCATATTTTGGTTTTGTTTGCTAGAATTGTCAAAACCATATAGTACAATAGTTGTAACAGCAATTTTTTCTTTCGTGTATTAAGACCTGCTAGGTTACAGATATAATTTGATGTGATATTAACCTTTATGCTGTCCTTACATTATGCTTGTGCAAAAAATTAGTGTTTGTGAAAATGCTCGAAAATTATTTGATTATTTTTCTAAAACAGAATTAGTGCAAAACAAACATTGTACAGTACATTACTGACACGACTGAATGCCTTATATTGTACGGAGTACATTGTCTAAATCTTAAATTGTACATTGTCTAAATCTTTTATTGTACAGAGATAATTAAAAAACTCTGATACAACATTTAGGTTCTGTTACAAAATTATAGACACTTTCCAAATATGCATACATGATCTATTAAAAAAAAAAAGGCAAATATTATTTTATTTGAAACATCATTGTAAATTGAAAGTACAAGAACAATAATTTAAATTATAATTATAATCTGGACATTACTGCGTGAGGATTTCCACAAAAGTGATTTGCAAGATAGTATCAAATTTAATTTAGTATCAATGGACTATATGAAAAACTGAAAGTGGCAATTTTAGTTCTTGTAACTTACTGGAAATTAATTCGTGCATTTCCCCAACTTTTTGGCAGGTTGCCAACACTCGGATTTAATATTTTTGTAAAATATCAATTCTTTTACTTTTCCAAGCAATCTTTTTAAATGAAATTAAACATCGTAAAACAATACAATATGAAAATAAAAACTTTTGAATACTCGAAATTGTGATGTTCATAAAAATACCATGCGTAGAAGGCAAATTCTTTTCTGCAGCGAATATTTTAACGCCTAGGGGGAGAATTGAAAGAACATTCAGAAATATTTCCCTAGGGTACATAAAAAATTATCCTAAGAGAACCAAAGATCTTTATTTATCAGAATGCCTTCAAGGATTTCTGTGGCTGCGGTGGCAACACTCTTGATTTATCTTCCGAAGGTGGAAGTGGCAAAGGAAAGACAGCTATTTCTCGGAAGCCTATTGCACCTTAGCTTTTACAGATAAAAAGCGTTTCTGTGTTTCGGCGGAGATGCTTTGTTTTGTTTCGGCAAAACATCCAAGAAATCACCAAGCATTGAAATTAAGAGAGTGAAACGATGCTCAGGAAAATAATGTAGATTTCGGTAGTGATTGTTGTTTGTGAAAATGTTTTAGTTTTGTGAAGGTTTTGTTTAGCATCCGGGTTTTTACATGATTTCTCTTGTTTATTTGCGCTTTGCAAAATAAAAAGTTAAGAAGATTATTGTTTCGTACGCATTGTTTAAGTAATAACTCCTATTGTGTTTGTTTGTTTCAAGTTTGTAAGAATATTTTTTTTTCTTCGAAGCTTTGCTCTTTTAAAAATGTATGAGTAACATACAGATACTAAGAAGTTTTTAATATTTTTTTTAGATGTTTCTTCCGAGTCCATCATTTCGGTTATATTTCAAAAAGAAAAATATATTACATGTTTTTTAATTTTTAGGCATGATTTCATACTATTATTTAAAATAAAATCAAGAATCCAGAAATATAAAACTACAAAACAAAATCTTTCACTGAATGAAAACAAACACGATGAGAAAAAAAATATGGTCAAAAGAACCAAAATATGGGGAAATTTACCATGTCTTTGGCTCTATGGAACCACCAAACGCTCAGCCAATTTTACTGAAGTGCTCTGAGAATGATTTTGGTAAAGTTAACAATAAAATACGGTTTTATAATAAGCGGTAAAATTTGATAATTTTATCACTTTACCTTACAGCATGGCATAAAAATAATTTATTCCGTTAAACTTGCTTTTCAATTTTAAACTTTCAATAAATGTGTGGTATTTACCTAGGAATTTTGATAAATGAATAATTTAAATACTGTATATTTTGGTTTTATTAACGAGGCATTTCATTACTATACAAAATGCTAATTTTATCCAATTTGATTTCTCCGCGAGGAAATTAATATTCTGTGCTTTGTGATTTTAACTCTTCATTTTTTTCAGTGTTGTTTTACCATTAGAGACTTAAGACTCTAAGGAATTTTAAGTATCTAACTTTTGCAATATTGAAATACGTCGTTGTGTTTTTGAAACAACTATTTAAAATATGTAAGCCAACAGAAAAAAATACTTCCAATAAATGATAATACTCGATAATACTGTCTGTAAGGAGCATATAATACATATTTACTTGAATGATTACTATGTATCAAAAAAAAAAGGGGGAAAAAAGAACTTTAAATTCAAGATTTATTTGTCCTTACGGCTCCTCAATATGTGTGTCTTCTGCGCAGAAGAACACTAGTCCCGCAGCAACTGAAGGTCTTCTGGGAAATCTTTGTTTCTTCTTCTTTCAACAAGTTTTTCTTCAAACTCTTATCCTTAAATCCATCGAGACATTCCGGAAGGAGTTTCCTGATGTCACATCCTTGTGTTGCCATGACAAATAACTACTGTCTAGAAGGGCTAGCTTCTTTAGTTAGACATTACGCCTCGGTGGAAATTAAATATTAAGATTGCTTGTTACTTTATGTGTCCTTCGTCTTAGTTTTGAAATTAAATGTGATACTTAAGTGTGATACTTAAGTGTGATACTAAGAAGTGCAAATGAATTAAGTGTCAAAATTAAATTCATTATTAAATTCAGAAATGTCTCAAGACTTGGAATAATAATCATAAAAAACTTCTATATTGGGTGATATGAAAAGCTTGCTTCTTGTAAAATTTATCGAAGTTTGAAAATCGGTTGCGGCAAGACTGCTCTCAATAGTGTAAGAAACGACGCTAACGTAGAAGTACTATTGTGGTAGACGTTCCGCTAGGAAAAAGCAAATTTAGATGATAAAGCAGATTGATTATTACAGATACTTAAAGATGAATAAGTATTAAAAGTGAATTTCATAGTTAATTTAAAAGTTTCTTACGAGACATGGAATGGTATTCATAAACAACTTTTGTCTTAGCCGGAATAGAAGGTGTTAAGAAAATTTTAACAGGAATTTTTGAAAAAAGAATTGTTGCTTTATTTAAGGAATATTTTTAGAAGAAAAAAATATGGCCATATGCATAAGAAAACAAATTAATTAGCAGCAACAAAATAATATGCCTTTATAGAGAGGACGACATCCATTTAAAAAAGATTATGATAAAATTTTTGTATTAAGAAAACGACCAGACTGAGATGCCTTCGGGCATCTAAAAATTACCAGTCCTAACACCAAAGATATTAAATTAAAAGTGAAATAAATAGTTGGAAACGTATAGAATGGGTAGAGAGCAATGGTTGGTGATGATTTATCGAAAGATAAAAATAGACAAAAACAAAGCCACTTTTCTGCCACTTAATCACCCCCCCCCAAAAAAAAACCGTGTGAAATTAATATAACCCTATAACCGTAAAATTTTTGTGGTTAGAGAAAAGCAGCTTTAAGTTAAACATATGACATGATATTTTGATGTTCGATTTTGTTGCGACAGTGAATTAATGAGTAATGAACTAAAACATTTGTCGTTACATTAATTGTTAAGAAGAAAATAAAATATTTATTTTTGCTTTCTTTATAAAATGTAGTAAAACTTAAATAATTGGTTTAATTTAATTAAAATTGAATTAAGAATGATTAAAAGAAATAATGAAATAAAAGAAAACTGATTAGAAATAAATTCAATACTCAACTTTCTTAAATAACTCAATGAAACGCAACAGAACAGATGACATAAATTTAACTTTAACAATATAAGTATCAGTCATTTACACCAGTGATTTTTCATCAGTCATTTTTGCCGGAAACAGAAACTTTATTTATTTAAGGAGTATGTGTAAAATGAAAAAAAAAAGTATAAATAAATATGAAAAAAATTTCTTTTTTTCAGTTTTATGGCAATCTTTTATTTAATCAAACAAACGAATTTCATTCAATTGAATATTTGGAGCAATATTTTTCACAATTAGTCTAAGCTTTTTCAGAATAATGATTTAAAGTTCCAGTTGTGTTTCAAATATATTTTCCTTCAATAATAGTTTGTTTTTTAAGCTTTACTTTTAGTTAAGAAAACGTTGTTTTACTTTTTGTTTGCACGGATATTGAAAAATTTCGTTTTAAAATAATTTAACAAAAAGATAAATACACTACTTCGACCGATCTCTTTCTTTAAATAAAAATTTCGAACATTAAATATTACATTATTATTTCAATTTTTTTTGGATAATTTCTAAGTAACTGTGAGAAAATTTCATACCATAAGTTAACTAAAAACTACTCTAGATGAGAGTTAAATTTCAATGTTACCCATCTACCTTAAGTAATAAAACACAACGTGAGGGAGCAGATTTAATTTTAAACCATATTTGTTTGCTTACACGTTGGTTGCTTCTCCTGAGAACAAAATGTTTACTTAATTAAAAAGCATGTGTGAAACGAAAATAAAATATAACTAAAAAAGAAAAGATATCTTTTTTTTTTTGCAGCTTTATGGTATTTTTTTTAATATTTAACAAACACACGTTATTCTATGCGATGCTTTCTACTTAATTAGTACGACTTAATTAGCAGTTAGTTTTGAAACTCCATCTGTGTTTAAATTATTATTTCCTCAATATAACTTTATTTTTTAATATTTTCATCAGTTATGAAAACAAACATTGTTTCCCACTTCGTTTTCATGAATATTAAAAAATTTCATTTGAAAACAATTTATTAAAAAGAAAAATATTAAATTTCATCCAAACTTTTTCTCTGAAGCAAAAATTTTTAACATTAAGTATTACATTGTTATTTCAATTTTTGTTGTTGATATTTTCTAAGTAACTGTGGGAAAACATCATACCATAAATTAAATACAAACTATTTTTGATGGGAACTAAATTTCAATGCTACTCATCTTCCCTAAGTAACAAAACACAACGTGAGAGAAGAGATAAAGAAAATTTCATTTTAACCATATATGTTTGCTTATACATCAGACGTTTTACCCGAGGGCAAAAACTACATTAACTTAAAGAGTCCGCGTGAAATAAAAAACTAAAAGCAAAGAGAAAAAAGGCCTTTTTCTCAGTTTTTCATTACTGGATCTCTTTTTTTTTTTGTGAAAATTGCTGGCCTTTTTTTCCTTTTATTTTCCTGATTATTCTCTCTATGATATTGGAGTCTTTTTCCCCCTTTTCTAGTCTTTTTTTTTGTATTTCTTTGTTTCAAATTCTAATTCTTTGTTTTTCTCCCGTGAACAAGATATTTTTATCTTACTATTTCTTTACTTTTGTTTAGGGACGGGGAAACTTTTTCTTTATGGTTTCCAAACAGTCAAATTGCTTTATTGCAATTTTTTTGTGAATTGTGTCTAATTTTTATAATAAGATTATAAAATTTTTTTAAAATGGATTACATATATGAGATTTATTTCTTTTGAATTAATTTAAAAAGATTAATTGAATTGTAGTAATGGCTTTTTTGAAGTACGGAAAGGATTTTTTTTAAAGTGATATTATTTTAATTTTGCTATAATATTTTCAATTATGGGAATTTTGCTTATATGCATCAAAATAATTCAAATAATTGTTTCTTTTAAATATATATATATATATATATATAGTGTATGCAATTTAGGTATGTAATAAGGTATGTAATAGTTNTTTACGGCAAAATGGATTGAATGGATGAAAGAAGCACCCAAACTGCCGGTATTTTATACCGTAATTTAATCAGAATTTCTTACAGTGTGGACAAATAAGTGTGCTGAGATGATAAGGAGATGACAAGCGAATGAAAAGGCAGTTTTGTTAAAAATTCAGTGATATCGGGAGGTATATATATATATACATACCGAAGAGCCATTACATTATGACCACCCCCTGCTAATAACATGTAGGACCACCTTTAGTCCTCACGCCGTTGATTCCACAAGATGCTGATAGGTAGTCTGAGTTATCTGATACCAAGCGCTCACCTACTAGTCCCGCAATTCCCTCACATTGCGAGGCGTTAGCGTGGCAGTACGAATTTGGTTTTCCAAATAGGACCACAAATGCTCTATTGGATTAAGGTCAGGTGAATTTGGGGGCCATGACATGACTTGAAAGTCACTAGAATGTTCCTCGACAATTCGACCCTTATGACATGGTGCATTATCCTGTTGGTAAGCACCATCCCCAGCAGGAAAAACTGTTGCCATGAATGGGTGAACCTGGTCTGCAACTATGTTCAAGTAGCTTACAGACACCAGGTATTGTTCTATGAGGATTATGGATCCTAATGTGCTCCATGAAAACATTGTTCCTGGGCGAGAAACTATGAAAACCTGGGCGAGCCCATTGCAATAGATAGAAGGTGGTCATAATGTAATAGCTCTTCAGTGTATATATAATATAGTGTAGGTAATTAATGAATTTCGAAGGTATATAACATTTAAGAAAAATGCATCAATTTAAAACTTATACTGACAGGTTTTATTTTCAAAAATTTTACTTGAACTATATTTTTAGAATAGATAGAATTATAAGGAATTATAATTATTTAAGAATTATGGAGAAATATAATTATGAAAGAATTATAATTAATAAAGAATAATTTTTTCACATGATTTTATTTTGTGTATGCATAATAGAACAAGAGATTTAATGATTAGATTGCTCAAAATTCAAATTCTTTGTGAACAAGATATTTACATCTTAGTATCACTCTACTTTTGTTTATAATCGCTAGTGCTTTTTTTTTTCTATTGTTTGTCAATTGTATTATTTTATATGATCTTAATATTATTGAATTTTTTTGGCATAAAATCTTTTTATTATAAACGAGTTTATAGATTTGGGAAAAATAAGTGAATAAAAGAAATTATGTCTCCAATTATTGCTAGAATTGTCCAAAAATCTATTATTGAAATTTATTTTTTATAATTTTAAATCATGGTATTTTTAAAAGAAATGTATTGTAGTCTTATGTTTTAGAGTTCCAAAATGTCATAATTTTAACTGCTATGAATTTAATTTTTATTTATTTAAATGAAAAATAGGCTTTAATGGTTAGCTTATAAATAATTCAATCGAGGATTCGTCCATATTAAGCCAAAGCAAAAAATTGCAAACTAAGAATGCACTGATTTTTTTTGATGCATCTGAAAAAAAGCAATATACTTTTTAGAGCTAGATCACACTTTGCTGTCTTTTGAAAACAGATATATTTCATTTAAAAGGAGTTGCCTGTTAATCAAAATTTTATTTTGTTTCAGTAATAGTCATAACTTGTAGACATAACTTTAAAAGGAAAGTGAACATAATCTTACTTTTTTCCTGATTAAAAAAAGGAAACTCTAAGTTTGCTTAATTAAATTGCTTAGGCTTTAAAAGTTAAATAGAAGATTTATAAAATTCCTTCAGATTCTGCTTTATAAATTTGAAATATAATTAGAAAAAATTGGATTTACCATTTACTTTTCTGTAAATAAAGTTAACAGAAAAAATACTTATTTTACGTTAGCGTTGAAAGTGTCAAGGGCCCAAAATTGACACTGAAAACTTAATTTTTTTTCTTTTCTTTTGTTCTTTATTGTAAAAAAATGGAAGGAGATGGAATTGTAAATTTTTGTGATCTGTTGAACGAAACAACACAAGTGTATGCACTCAATCTTGAAATCAATTGTATGGCATTCAAACATATTCGATTGTATTCTATTGTATTCAGTTGTCCTCAATATAATTAGCGGTATGTAATTCAATAAATTGTAGTAACCTGTAATTCACTGTATTGCACTCAGTTTATTAATATATCGCCTTCTATAACAGAGTGCAAGTACAAAACAATATTTTAAAAGTAGCCGATATTCCAAGCAATATGTTGGTGTGGTCTCAAGGCAAAACTAACCGACACTTGTGCAACTAATTTAGTTGGATGGGTTTGACAAACAAAAGAAATTATTGTATTCTTAACCTTTCTCATCAGCGGGGACATCTGTCAGCAAATTTTGTTACTAATTTTTTAATTTGAAAAGAATTAATTCTAGATTTTAAGGCAGAACTCAGTTTGCCGCGGATTTCCGTCTACTTTCCATCTTTGGGAATCACGGTAGATAATTATATTAAATTTCTCGCAATCGAACTGTAATTAAAATCTCAATCTAGTTTAAATTGTTGTATTTATTCATTTTATTAACTTTTACAACTTCATTAAAGATATTTAAAATATACACGCTCAGTAGTCTTCAAATACAAAACATGATTTCATATACATATTATAATAAATGGTGCTAAAATAAAGTAAATTTAATAGAAAAGAAATTTTAAGGCGTAATTAAACACGCGTTCGTTTATCAAATATGCATAAGCATATTTTTCAATATCTTATTTACGTATTTTTTTTAAATATTCCGTACTTGGGATATCAAAGTACCTAGAATCTGGCAATTAGAAGGAATTCATTTTTGAATCGTGTCCAATCAAATCTTTAGAGGATGTTTTATTCAATTACACGATAAATAAATTGTTTATTTTACTGCTATATCCTACCGTATTAGAAAAAAAAATAATTGCTTCGGAAAAAAAAGATACAATAAAAAAATCCAATTTTCGAAAAATGCAAGGCGAACACTTCCACTTTGTTACGATGATTATCCACGACGAAAAATACTTTTTACGTTTTTTCTTTTTTCTTCTAGACAAAGCCTATTTAAGACAGATTTATTTTAATCTTAGCATATATTTCAAGACGGTGTTGGGATATTTGTTCACCGATAATGCTATAAAATAAGGTCAAGGGAAATAATATCACGTTTACAATAAAGCTTAATTTGGGTAAAATAAAAGAAAATGTAAACAATCATTCGTCGAAAGTAGTTTAATCAATTCTTTATATATATATATNTATATATATATATATATGTACGATATGTTTTAAAATTACGAAATAACATAACATAATATACTCAAAAAACATAATATTTTTTAATAAACATACCTTTTCTCGACGGATTTTTTGGATTTCTGATCCCCAAAGTATATTGGGTAGCCGCAAGCAGAGAAATATGGTCCCAATAGTTTAGGTTTCAGTTTGGTAAATAGTTTATAGTTTAGAGCGGTCCAAAGATTATATACCTTAACGTTAATTTTACATTTTACAAATTTCGCTATATCTCAAGAACTTCTTAAGTGGATTAAAAAAAATTTGCCCACAATTACGAAATTCGTTTATTTAAAGATATATTTCATTTATAAAATAACTTTTTGCAGCAATTCATTACTTTTTATTAGTTTATTTTATAATAATAAAAAATTGAATTGTAAGGTATGCAGTTTCTACATCATTTTAAAGAATGTAATTTTATTGCTTGAAAATGCTTTAAACTTAAATGAAAGTGTTTTGAGAAATAAGTGAATTTTATAAGTCTATTATGAATATTAAAAGGAAAATTACTCTTAGTTGAAATACGTAGTGGGTATTAAGGAATTTATGGAGGTTTAATGAAATTCGTTTAACTTCGAAATAGGTGCTTTATTTTATTGTGAAGAATTTAAGCTAAAATGAGAGTGTTTTGAAGAATAATAGAGTTTAGTAAGTCAATTAATATTTAATGTACTGAATATTTAAAGTAAAATTAGTCTTGGTTCAAATATGTTCTGCTGGAAGATTCATTTTTGACTTTATAAGAACTTTAGCGAATATTCTGTTTCCTAATTTTGTCTTGTCACACTCTAAATTTCTTATTAAATTTTTGAAAGTTATGAAAGATTTGATAGTTCATTATTAATATTTTTCTTTTTGTGCTTTTATTTTGATTAAACTTAAATCGTAGCGAACGATCATTTGTACATTTTGAAGGCGATTTTGACAGTTTAGTTCAAAGCAAAATAAGTTTATTTCTTGAAATTATTTTACTTAACTACTCTAAGCACTTGATTATTGATCTAAATTTAATTATTATACTAAATTAAAAAATTAAATGGTTGCCAAAGTTTTAAATTATTTTTTCCTTCCTTTTTTTGAAAAACTGAATTTAAAATTTAAAGGGAATTAGGTTCTGAATTCGTTTAAAAAAAGTTTAAATAGGAACTGAAATAAAAAAAAACTCTTTCAAAATTTTTATTTATTTTTATTTTTTCCTTTTATTATAGTGCACGCTAAATGTTAAAAGTTTTATGAAATTTGAAAATTTTGAAATCTAAATTTTAAAATTTCTTATTTAACATTTGGCTATTAAACTTAAAATAAAAAAATCCTTAGCTAAAATTTGCGTAATAGCAAAATACAGCGATCGCAAATTGAATCAGTATTTTCTTGGTAGAGGCGAATAATTGATTACTAAAACATTGGTTCAATGGCGAACTTAAAAACTGAACAAAAGCAATTCATTCCTTCGTTAATTTACATATCATATATATTCGCACACACCATTAGAAAGCTGCTGTTTTCTCTCGTTTGCATTTATATAACATTCATATGTGTTTTAGATTATTCTGGTTTGAGTACACCATCTTTTTCAGATACAATTGCTGCATATTGATGAATTACCTCAGATTAGACACCTTTCCTCTGTGATAGTTAAACTTACGCAATTTATTAAACATTTGTAGATAAATGGTATTGAGTTTAATGTATTGTAAGGAAAGAGTTATTGCTAATTTATAAAATTTAGTACTATTATTTGACAAAATCATAGTACCAATTATATACAAATATATAAAGCTACGTCGATAACTTTTGAAGTTTAATTATGCACATATTGCAACCAACATATTTAAATATGTTGGTTGCAATTTTTATTGGTAGAGCTGAGTGAAAATAGGGTATCGTTTAAAACTGATTTACATAAAAATTCTAATAAAAAGTGGTGAGAATAAAAGTAACGAGAAAAATATAAGTATTTACTCAACTAATGGAATTTCATAGAAACCGATACAGAATTTATTTGTAGTTTTGAGAGTTTACTTTTTTCATGCCAATTTTCTTTGTTCTTTAGTGTTTTTTTAGCCAATTTTTCTCTTTGTTTTTTAGTGTTTTTTTCACGCCAATTTTTCTCTTTGTTCCTTATTGTTTTTTCTTCACGCCAATTTTTCTCTTTGTTCTTTAGTGTTTTTATTTCATAAATGTTATCAACTATTGAATTCATTAGTTAAAGTGTTTCCGAAAAAAAATTGCCATAAAACGATTTTTATTAATTTTTATTTTACTTTTTTTGATTCAAAAAACTGAACATTAGATATTTATTTAAGTAAATTATAACTAATGTTTATAGTTTTAATGATTTCCTTTTTTACATGAATGCGTTAATACTTTTTTTTCGTTAATTATTTTAGAAAACACTTACACTTAATTGATAAAAAACAATTTAGCAATCAAATCTGACATGAAATGTATTATATCCCAGTAAACAATTAAATAATCTAGAAAACAGAAACTTTATTTTAAAAAAAAGTTCCACTTTTTTTTCAATTATGTGCAACAAAGTAAATAGTGCTGAACTTGTGAGGCAGCACTTTTAAATCTAAATTAAAAATTCTTTTTAAGCCTTTCCTGCAATCTCAGCTCAAAGTTCCGATAAATTCTTGAAAACTTTAACATCTGAAATGCAAAAAATGTAAGTTCCCTCTAAAAAAAAAATGGAGGAAAAAAGACGAAATAAAGTAAAGTGAATCAGTGATTCTGTAAGCCTAACGTGGCGGAAAATTAAAGTGTAACTTTCCTACTTTTCTCTCTGCTTTTTACACGTCACTTAGATTGTTGTCTGAAAATTCTTTACTGTTACAGGAACACAATTCTTTTGGATAGGCGAAGAACTTTTTGCTGGCACGTACAAAGAATTCAGACAAATTTCGAAATTTTTTTTCTCTTACTTTTAGATTTATTGTACTCTGTAATCTTTTGTTGCAAAATGCATAATTCTTAATATTTTTTTAATCTTTGAATAGGTACTTTATTTTTTAATGAGTATTTGTTTCAATTAGCTTAGCAAAATTCTTTTCCTTTTTACAAAACATTTTATGTACCTATTAAATTATCATCTTATCAAAATATCAAATTGCATTAAAAAGAGAAAAATAACTATTATTTAACTTCCATAACTTCATGTGGACAATTAAACTTTCACTAAGTCATTAGGTGTATTAAGTTATTAAAGTTAATAGTCTTTCATTTTAAAGTTTTTAGCAAACAGAGGATTACTGACATATATCTATTTAAAATGGAAAGATTATGTTGAACAAACTATAAGAAATTTAGTGATTTCGGGTTAAATTTGGTACTATTTAATTACTTAAGTTATTGTTTTGTTCTAAATAAGGCAATCACATAATTACAGATTTGTCTTTATAGCTAGCAGTATATTTATGCATAATATTCCATTATATTTATACATTATATACACAATATTTATGCGTACATTGAGAATTTAGAATGATTAAATAAGTAATCCCCAGAAACTTAAGCGCTAAGATATCACTTAATTGAAAGCTTAATTAAATTTAAAAGTATATAAATAGGAAATAACAATCGACATGTTTAAAGCTCTTAAAAACTTTCACACATAAGTCTTGAAAACGCTCACCTGTGCTTGAGCGCTTGACTGTTATTTACTGTTTACATATTTTTGAAACACATGGATCTTTAGATCAAATAATAGAAAATTATTGCTTTTCTAAAAAATAATAGGGATAAAATTAAAATTAATAAAACAATAAAATTTACTGTTGGGTATTTATGTTTAGAGAATATCCTGCATTGGTTACACAGACTTCAACATCCTGTAAATTAGATAGATTGCCGTCAGATGTGTTTTTTCAACATGTCTCAAGCATTTTTGTTAGGTTGAGATAGATCAAATTGATGCTCATTGTACCAAGTTTGTACGATTCTAGATCAATGTTTTGTTGTATTATCATTCAAATCACGTACAAACTAGCAAAACATGTTTCACATCATTATACTCCAACCAGGCCTCGTACAGAGTACAAGACTAAATCTCCCACGCTTCCAGTTCTTCGGGGTGTGTGTTGGTATCTTAAAGTAATTTACAGCCTTCAATACTTAAATGAGACATTAAATATTTTTGTAATTTTACTATGAATTTATTTAGCATTTTAATTTTACTAACTACGAAAATTTTTATATGTATTTATTTAGTTATGTGTATTATGCGTATGCATGTCATGTATTGACTTCTTTTAACAACGTAAAAACATAAACAAAAATAGATGTTTAGTTCTAGAAACGTAGAAAAAACATCATGAATCACTTTTAAATTGATGACTAAATAACACTGTAAAAAATGAGAAATTCTACTGGCGTTCAGTAAACTATTAGCCGTTTGTGACGAAAAATGTTTTCGTCAAAGTGAAGAAAATTCATAAAACCTAAAACCGTATATTTAACTTAAATTGCAGGAATTTTTTCGAATAAATATCTTAATATTAAGTATGCCATATAAAAAATGAACGTTAGAAATCTCTTTTAAATTTATGACTAAAACACCATAAGAAGTAATATATTTAAAGAGTATTCAGTAAACTATTTTTTATTTATTACAAAAACGTTTTTCGTCAAAATAAAGAAACTTTGTATAGCCTAAAACCGTATATTTAATCTACATTATATGAATTTTTATATATAAATATCTCAATATTAAGTATGCCAAAAGAAAAATTAACATTAGAAATATATTTTAAATTCATGACTATAATAAAACTATAAAAAGTAATCGAAGCCACTGACATAAAGGAACCTATTTGTCGTATACTAAGAAAACGTTCTTTACTTCTTTAAAGAGAGATAAGATTTTATTTCGTAAACGTCAAACCTAAAATAGTATATTCAGTCTACACTGCATAAAGTTTTCGTTTAAATACCAAAAAATTAAGTACATTATAGAAAGTATCAGAATTAGACATTTCTTTTAAATTGAATACTACAATAACACAACTAAAAGTAATCGATGCCACTGACATCAAGCATTGTCGTACAATGCTTTGTGTCAAAATAAACTTATCTCGCTATTCTTAGGAAATGCTAACACAAACGTATGCACGGTACACTGTTTGCAACACGAACAAACAGTAATAAAAAAGTCGAAAGAAACAAAATCAGAACTGCCAAAAAAAAAGCGAGTTCTTTCTAAATGTAGCAACCATGTTGCATTTTTTAACAATGTATCTATGTTGTTGTTGACGTATGCCATTAAGGCAGAGGGGGTACGATTGTTCTTGTTTTCCAGTGGCGCCATCTATGGCCAAGATTTCGACTTCTGCCACACTCATAGGTCATACCCGTTTATAGGGTGGACTCATTCTTACAGTTATTCATTCATCCACGGATCGTAATTTTGACCTGAATCAGAGAACAATAAATCTCCAATTCAGTATTGATTTTTTACGGAAACATAGAGAACTTTTGCGACTCGACAGATTTTACGGCCGGCGGGGTTCGAACCCATGAACTCTCGGACATTGGCCCAGCACCCTACTGACCAGGCTATCCCGGCCCACAATGTATATATAAGTAACTAAAACAAATTTTCACTTCTAACTTACCAAAATTATCTTGTTATCATTAAAGTCTTATTAAATGCAGCAGATTTGAGCTCAGAAATTACATACTTTCTTTTTTTTTAGTTGANTAAGAAAATGTTTGCCGTTAAGTATATTAAGAAAACTTTTTTCGTCAAAGTGAAGAAACTTCACCCTGTGGTAACTTCTGATGAGAACCCCATTCCACGAAAACGTGAAAGGAAACATAACGAGCATAATAAGTACAGAGAGAACTGCAATAAATCAATGAAGAAAACTGGAGAATTAATTCTACGCCATTAGGGCAGAATGGTGTTATCATTACAGTAAAGAGCGACGAATATTTTACTTTTCCTTTAAAAATGAACCCATTAAAATATTCTTCTTCAATGCGTAAGCCTTATCTCTGACATAACTGTTAAGTTAACTCGTTAAAGTATTCTTTTTTTATTTATTTAGATTATGTTTTTTAAAAAAGTTCCATTTGAAATAATTTTTGCAATCATTTTATTATGCAAAATAAAATAAAAAAATCTTTGACATTAGAATAAAAATTAAATTCATTAATGGTTTCAATAAGAGAAATTTTAAATAATAAAAATTTTAAAAAATGCATTCTTAATTTCCAGATTAGTATATCACGGATTGTATTTACCATTGTATATCATGAATCGCAGTTTGAAATTTAATTTAATTTCAATGAATATTTGAGTTTCATCACACATGGTTTTTATGTTTACACTGTTTATTTTTGTCATTACAGTAAACCCACCAAGATTGAACTTTTATTTTAAAAATAAACCCATTTAAATCTTCTCCTTCAGTGCAGAAGCCTTATCTCTAACATAAGCGTAAAGTTAATTCGTAAAGTATCTTTTTCAGATTCAAGCCTGTAATTTCGAATAAGTTTCATTTGAACTAATTTTTACTGTCATTTTAATATCTAAAATAAACATTGAGTCCATTGATACTAGAAGTTAAACTTTCAATATCAAAATAAATATATAGTGTGCTCTAAACAACATGATTAGTATAGCGCTGATTCTATTTAGTATTATGGACTGCATCTAACTTAATTTCAATGAATTCTCAGTTTCATCTAGTAAGCATACTTTAATGAAATTCAAATCGCCTTGTTTAATAGTGATTTAATAAATTTTGGTAATATTTTTCCTCTTAATATTAGTTTGCGAGCCCTTATGTGTGTATACTTTTTCTTAACATACTTTTTGACTAGATTATTTTGAAGGATAGTTTTTACGGAACACCCTCTATTTTGAAAAAGGTCTGGTTTCGAAAAATTTTCATTTGCATTTTCAAATTGCAGTTAATGCAAGAAAATTAATACTTTGTCTAAATTAATTCGAAATTTTTATATATCAACAGTTTTCTTCGAGAATGTAACACGTTTAATTTTCGAAATAACGTGTTTTTTATTTTATTTGAAATAGTAAATATATAAGACATTTTTAGCATGATAAAGCACACGGCTGCATGGACTTTTAAATCAAACTATTCAGTTTGTCTAAATGACATTTTTTTAGATATTATGGTTTGAGTTTAAGTCTTTTTTCTATATTAATTAAGAAAAACAAGTGCTGGAGAAAATTTTTTCTTTCCATTCGTAAATTCAGTAAGAAATCGTATATTGTGTACTGCCCGCCAAATATACGGAGGTATTACAATTGAAAATGTCTCGTAATGTTTTCGCACGGTTATAGCTTAGAAACAGGTTCTAGTGAAAATATAAAGTTACAATCGGAAACAAAAGTTGCTTAGAATCTTAACATTTCGTTCCAATGCTTATTCTAAGAAAAAGAAGAGAAAATCAAAATTTTATTCGTAAAAATTCGTTGCTAGTAGTAATTATAATTTATAATTTTACCAAGATGATATACAGGATTTAATGTCAAATGGCCTTTGTTCAATGTTTTTCCTTTATTAGGATACAACTTCTTTTACATGGTTTCATAATTACTTTGCGGTTTTTTAGCCATTTACCTGTATTTAAATCCTCAAATAATTTACTTTTATAGCTTAAAAAACAACTTTTAAACTATAGATATTCATAAGTACTAGTTGTCGTAATTTAAAAACACAGATGCACAAGACACAAGGAGACCAATAGTTTTACATGGCAGTGATTGTTGGGTTGGATTGGGTTGTAATAGAGCAGATGAAGAGAAACTGATGACTTTCAAGAGAAAAATATAAATTAAAATTTTTGGTGTCGTAAGAGAAAACAGAACCTAGAAAGTTAGCTACAACCATGAATTACAATCAAAATACAAAAACCTAACATAGTATAAATGATCAAGGTCTCTCAAATAAGGACATGTATTTCGATATAGCAATGAAAATCATGTTAAAAAAATAACCTTCCTAACACCAGAGGGAAAAAGAAAGAGAGGAAGACAAGATGGTTAGATAGAATAGAGAAGTAGATAAATGACTTGGGAGTTAATATATGGATAAATATAACGTCTAATAGGTCTAGATGGGATAAACTGACTGAACTTACTTGACCGGTAACAGGTTGTAGTGCCTAAGAAGAAGAAGAACTAGTAGTATTTTCTTACGTCGCACTAAAACTGCACAATCGGGCTCCTGGCCAGGTGCTGGAAAACATGTCTGAGAACTATCCGAAGAAATGCCATCACAAATTTATCCACAGAGGAAAAAGCACCCTTGCTTTGGTAGCCCGAAGATCAAAGCACTTTACAGTAGAGGAGTTTGACATGGTTCGATACCGCGCACCTTCGGCCCCTACGAAGGTTGATCAAAGCCGTCAACCACCCGATCATTGTCTCCAGCCTGTGATACTTGACTTCGGTGTTCTACTGGGAACTGTGTCTTAACGATCAGTCAATTGCGGTTCTAGATATTTATAAAAATGGCACATAACTAGGAAGTATTTAAACCTAATATGCTTGCTTACATATGAATTTATTGAACTTCACTTTTTTAATGGAAGTAAAAGAATTAATTATTGTTTGAATTTATTCTTAATTTTTATAAAGAATTGAAAAATTTGACAATAGTCTTCGAAAATGTCACCCTTTCTGTTTTTTAACAGTAAATATGAAGCTACCATTTTAAAGACATGATTGCATCAACTTTAAAATCAAACGATTTAGTTTTTTCAACTGACGTTTTTTAAACTTCGGGCTTAGACCTTTATTTTCTGTTTACTTTCTATACTAACAAACAAAAAACAATTGCTGGAGAAAGAAATTTCCTTTCAGTAAGAAATCTTATTTCGTATACGGCACGTCAAATATACGGACGTTTTCCGGTTGAAAATGTCTTGTATTGTTTTCGCATGTTTTTATTCTGGAAACAGGTTCTAGTGGGAATATTAAGTTACAATTGGAAGGAAAAATGTTTTGAATTTTCAGCTTCCTTCGCAATTTTTTTATTATAAAAAAGAAAAGAAAAATTCGAAGTTTAAATATTAATTTATTTCTTTACCAACAAATGCTGCTTTGCGTTGTAAATATTGATTTTAAGAAAAAAAACTTTTGTTTTATGTTCTTGTTTGATTGAGGACATCTTTGTTTAAAAAAGTTTTTGCAGTTTTGTTCCAATGCCGACCAAGCGGTTAGCGTGCCTGACTGCTAAGTCAATGGCTGCGTGTTCGAATCCTCCTCAGGACATTGATGTTTCTCTCTAAGTGTTGTCCTCTGTTGTGTGTGATGCGCAAATGTGGCCCTCCCTTAGAACGAGTATCTGTAACAATATGGCGTCGGTAATGTTGCACGCGTCTGTGAGTTAGGTTACAAGGTACTCACCGGGAAACGCAAAATGAGAAACACTTCCAGCACCTAACATGGTAAGGAACAAACAATAAGTTAAGAAAATGTTTGCCGTTAAAAAAAAAGTTTTTTTTTTCAGTGCCCACTCGATTGAAACTCATCATTCAGGTATGAATAGTTCAGTTTCATTGACCACTCTTTCAGGAGCACCATATTTGGTGGTTCAACGATGCTCCCACAATCAAGGCAGATAATATAAAGAATGAAAAAACATCCTATCCTAGTTCGGGATTCGAATTCAGGACCTTTCTGATGTGATGTCAGCCCTCTGACCTACTACACAGTTCGGTCGGCAGTGCCAGAATATAAAAGTTCATTTTTTTTATAGAAAAATTCGTGTATGATAACTTTATAAAGTTTTTAAATTAGCTATTTCGAAGAGTCTGGGGACAGTTCTTAAAATAAATGTGTACTTGCCTACTGACAAATAGATTGATAATTATATGTGTATACTTCTACATTACTTATTCATGTTAATCTGGCAGTACAAAGTCTTTTATATTTTTATCCGCTGTCAACGGTAATTTATAAATGCTAATTTGGCAGCTTAGTCTACTTCAATTTTAAACAGGATTTGAAATGATAATATTTTTTTTGGTGAGTTTATTGAAGTTTAACTGTGTATTTTGTCATTTTTGGTTTGAAAAATTGCTTTGCAAGTTACGCATTAAATGCAAATTTCTTTCTTTTAAATTTTATTGTTTTTCCCTAAACGGAGCTTCGGGAGACATATAACACTTTTGTTTTGTTAAACAATTGTTCCCATTTTAACCTATAAATAGCAATAGTTCCAACCTTTTCAGTGTTTAAATACACGAAAATTATTTAAAGTGTATGATTATATTTAATTTTACTTATCAATACATTAAAAATCATTGAAAACCCACTAATTTGATATGTTTGAAGATTTTTTTATTTCGTCATTAAAAAAGAACGTAAACAGAATCAGAAATAACCATAAAATTAAATATATCAATAGTTTACACCCTTTATAAAGGGAAGACAAAAAGCAACGAATAATTTTACTTTATCAAGCTATAAAACACTTTTTGCTTTTCTCAATATTAAAAAATAGCATCTTTCTGGGGTATCTCGAACTAAATAAATAAGTAAATCGTGGCATATGCTGATTTTTGAAAATCAAAAACACATGTGCCAAATGTTAATCGAAAACAGAACAGTGTGAGCAGAGGTCAAAATAAAGATTCGAAAACTTTTCCCCTTGTGATGCCTTCGAAATCTATTTAAATAAACCAACTGTTCCTTCTCAAACAACAGTCATGAAAATCGAAGAGCGAACTTCCCCGTATTTCATATCACATCGGTGGTTGAATGAGTGTGAAAAGCAGCTGATGAGCTTTTGATAACGTGACAGCGGTACTTCTGAGCTAAAAGCTAGGGAGACCCGAGAACATAATGAGGACTCGCTGTATCAGCCCGCATACACAGTGACATTCGTTGGGGATCGACTACAAATGCAAGAAAATGCATTTAGATCTTTTACGGAACGTTCGCTTTTATGCAACTTTTATTAAATGAATGTAACGCAATAAAACTGACTAGCTGTTTTATTTTCACCAAAAAAGTTCTTAAGGTAATAAAATTGGAAATAAACTATTAAAATATGCGTTAAAACATAATCTAAAATAAAGTGTAATATAAGTAAAAATGTCAAATACATTAAAGTATGTGTTAAGTATAAGCTGAAGGGTAGTATAAGTTAATTTATAAAGTTAAAATATATTATGTGGTAAAATATAAGTTATAAATAGAAATGCTTCTTGCAGTACCTGTAGAACTAATTTTTCATTATGGTTGAGTCTCACTTCTTAAAACAAAAAAAAGGCTGCATTCCTAGAATTTTTATTCCGCAATTACGGTATAATAACAAGTAGCAGTCTGTGCATCCGATGGTATGGTTAAAAAACCGTGAATATAAAATTATACAGTTTTGTAACCATTTTCAAATAGCATAGTTTTTAAACCATAAAAATATGTCCTAAACATGCATTGAAGCTATGTGGGTGCTGCGTCATTTATGCATTAATGATAGTTTCGTATTCTAATATTCCAGGGTTACCGATTGAAGACTCTGGAAACTCTTCCTGTATTAAAGGAATGGAAGAAGTAGCGTAATATCAACGATGGAATTCGAACCCCTGTTCCGTCGGTCATGATTAGCTCTCTCAGCTACAGTATATATCCAGCTGCATGGAACAAAATGACTTCATAAGGTGGGCCTAGTTGGGGTGGATAGAATTCTGGTTGTTAAACTGCATTAAATAAAAAAAAACAGTCAATAAACGTTTATTCTCACACTTAACAGTTTAAACAGCTTTTTTATGGCTTTTAAACTGTTATGGTTGAATATGGTAAAATTGCAATTAAATAAACTTTCATGCAACCATCTTTGCCAAGAAATTTTTATCAGTGAGGTATTTAGGTTTTTTAAATATCTATATAGTAAAAAATTGCTTCTCTTATTCTATTCTACCAGTGGAATTAAGTTTTAATCTTTAATAATTAGTAACTTAAATTTATAAGCTTTCTCTATCATCTTATTTTCGCTTTTTGAAACCAGACTAGTCAATACACATGCAATGAGAATAATATTTTAGATCTCATAATAACGCAAAAAGAATTTGTTTACGCACTTTCGTTTGACAGCTTTTTCAATTTTTTCTTGACATTCTCAAAACTGTAAACAGAGAAATGACAACCGGAGAAAATGATAAGATTAAAATCTCTCTGAAAGATTTCGCGGAATTCCATTTTGCAAAAAGAATTGAAGTTTGAAACCTCATTCCAGTTTCATTTCATTGCGTCTTCATGACATTTGCACAAAAACAAGAACAGAAAGATTGAAGTAATTTCATCTAGAGTTTCAGGTAGAAAATATTATTTTAGAAACTTTCATTTTGCCGCATATGGCAGTTCTGTTTGTTTAATACTGCAAATTTTAATAAAAATTCGAAATACATTCTAATAATAAGCATATTTTAGAATTTATTTAAAAATAAATTAGAAAGCACATTTTAGCAGCTGGATTTCTTAAAACTGTAATATTATAAATTTAAAAGACAAAGGAAGAAAAAAATATAAGAAACTCTACTTGCACCGAAACGAAATTAGTTGTAAATATCTAAGGCTAATTGAAAAAATCCGCCTGTTATAAAAGAAACATCGTTGTTTAGCAATGCCTAAGTATTAGGAAAAGTCTCCAACATTTTCAAGCTGAATACCTCGTTTTAGGCACATAATTTCAGAATAATTAGAAAATATATCATTCATTGCTCAATCAGCCTGATTAGTTCAGGTAGTTTGCAATAAGCTCAGAGTATAAAAGCTAATTGAAACTAGCTTTATTTTATTTTATAATCGTCGTTGAACAGCCGACCCAATTTTATGGGTTTATGTCTACTAATGTTCAATTCCGTAGCCTTGTAATTTTGAACCCAATCCAGAAGACAAGATCGAGTATCGGAAGAAATTTGATTTCATGGAGTCCTTTTTGATGGTGCTAACCCGCATTTGCGTTACATGGAGAGGAAGATCACGAGAACCTCCCACGGTTAGATTGACGGTAAGGGGACTCTAACCTATGATCGTCTACCACTGAGGATATTTGACGTCAGCACTGTGGTCGGTGAAAGCCGGATCGACTGGGATTCGAACCCGGTTAGCCTTATTAGAAGGCGAACGCACTATCCCCAGAGCCATCGTGGCTCAAACTAGCTTTATTAAAAATTTATTGCAATAAGCCTAGACAAATTTAGCCGGATTGAATAATTCCGTGTAACTTGTCCTAATTAGCCTATAGACATTTAGGCTGATTGCAATAAGTTTAAAAATATCAGGTAACTTAGAAAAAAAAACTTAAGACTTTCCAACTACATTGGTGCATACATAGTAAAAGTAACGTATACGTATTGTTAAAAAGTTTGGTAAATTTGATGAATATTGAAGAAGTTAACTAGTACATGAATAAAAAAAAGAAAAGAAAGAAATACACAGTTTTGAGGAAACACTATTTAATTCTCAGATGAAAACAAATTTTTGTACATAATCTTTTTCTAAACCCTAAACACTAAAGATATTTACTTTTTATTATTTTTCAGATTATGATTAGTTTTCCTGAAATTTCGAATCGATGATTATCCTTTTCAAAACCATTTTTCCAACAAGATCAAAATTAACAAAAATAAAGAACTTAGAAATGTTTAATTAAGTTTCGTTTTACTAAACATACGCTACACCGAATAACCGTCTTTTCCAGAGACAATTCCCATCATATTAAGAACTTTTATAACGTGATTAGCGCTTCGTAAGAAAATAAAAACGCCTAATAAGTTCAAACCCAAAAGACTGTATCCCATTTTCGCGTTTTGTACATCCAAACGTGGGAATTAATTAAGAACAAAGTGCTCTTCTCGCGAAAGTATTATCATGTAATTGAAGACAAATTATTACGCATAACCATTAACGGCATCTAAAATAACGATAACAAAAGCGGAATAGAATACTGATTACAAATGAGATAAAATATCCGCAAAAATATCCCATTCGAAACGAAACAACCGCAAATGGTAAGTGACCCGAGTTTGGCAAGCAACGGCGCTTCCCCAAATAGCGATGGGCATAAAAGTGAAAGTTATCTAATTAGCGAAGATAAGACGACATTAACCAAAAGCGGCATCCAGTGTTAATAATAATTACCATTTCTTCCGGTCTGCCGACTGTGGCGCTGAAGTAGCTAGAAGGCCCATCTATCTATTCGATATTAGCGAAAAGAGGCCTTCGGGCGCTATAGGATTACATACCTACTCTATCGAGTAGCATGGCGCTAATTACGTTGGGTCATGGTTCAGACTGTCTTGCATCGATGGTCTTGTGACCCGCCTTAATCTAAGTTCTCTACTGAGAAAGATGAGACCGCTACAAGTTGCATAGAATTTCGGAGGGATGGTAGCCAAACGGAAGGACGGATTTCATTTTGTGGCAATTTGGCGAGAGTATTTTCATTTGCAGTAATGCCGAGTAACTGTAGTTGGCGTGCATAGTTGGTACACATATTTGAAGACTTTATTCAATTAAAACATTCCATTATGGAAGAGAGCTCTTCAGCAGCGATTATAATTTCAACCGCGTTGGAGCAGAGCCTCTGTGACGGTGTTTGAATGTTAATTGGAAATCCGATTTCGAGGTGATTTGTGCTCGTGGCTGCCTCATATGCAGTAAACTAATTTGAGGTCTTTCAATTAACACACTTTGAATACATTCAAAGGTTAGAATCACTAAAAATAAATGTGTTAGTAATGAAATGGTATAGAAGTTTAATTTCCCTCGAGAGTTAAGTAATGGTAGAAAAACACTGAATAAATTAAAAATTAGTTTTGTGATAATTCCAACACTTAATGTTCCATGCAATGCTTTTCTTCATTTACCATATCTATTTCTCTGCCATTTAACTTTTTTCAAAAATTCACACATTTTTTTAACTCCTATATTGTTTTATGCATTTAAAGTCGTCATAAGCATTAAAAAGGATTTGGTATTGTATTCTATTTTGTAGGTCGTTTTAAGTCTATTGAGGTATACCTATTCTGCTTAATTTGGCTAACTGCATCTTGCTATGTCAACGAGATATGTCCCCTAAATGAAATTACTTCTGACAAATAAATTAGATTGGTAATTACTAACGACTTGTCAATTTTTTGATTTTACATTTCAATATATTTTTATGCGTGCACCAATGAAATAAACCATATTAAATGTAGCGTAAGACCTAATAAAGTAAGGGGGAAAGTGTTATGAATGCATAATATATATATTTTTTAATGTTTTAAAAATGTTACAATTAACTTAAATTCAAATTCTCAAGCAATACGTAATATGTAACCAAAATTCTTTTCTTTATTAAACTTGCCTTGAATTAAATATAATTTAAAATTCTGTGCAAAACACCGTATATTTGCGCAATTTCCTTTGTAAAGATATAACTAGAAACTTATAGTTAGAATCTCTTTAATTTAGTGATATATTTTTCAATTCGTAGTCACCTCCAAATTTTTAGTGATCTGAATTCAAATTTATTAAAAAAATGTGTTTGTTTATTCCTGGAAGTGAGTTTTGCATTTCATTCGAGAAAAACTTTCTAGATATAGAGGGTGTTGAACTCTAATATTGTCGAAATTAGTTGAAATTAGTAATTTCAACCTTAGTTAAGTGCAAAGTTGGACTACATTATCTTGCTTCTTTTAATTTAATTACGAAACAATAGGTTTAAAAAGTAACTTAAACATTAAATTTACTTTAAAATAAATGTAATTAAAAAGATCTGATCAAAGCATCGTGTACTTGTGTAATTCTTTTATAAAGATATAACTAGAAGCGTATAATTAGCATGATGCCGAGATTCTCTCATGACTTCAGTTTGGAGTCATCTTCTTTTAATTTGTAGTCACCTCCAAATTTTTGGTGTCCTGAATCCGAATTTATTGAAAAAAAATGTGTTTGTTTTTTCCTGGAAGTAAATTTTGCATTTCATTGGAGAAAAATGTTATAGTTTTGGAAGATATTGAACTTTAATATTGATGAATACTGCTGCAACTATTGATGAATACTGCCATTGATGAATATTGAATACTGCTGCAACTATTGATGATGCTATTGATGAATACTGCTGCAATAAGTGCGAAACTGAATCTTTTTATTGTCTTTTGTTTAATTTGATTACAAGACATTAAGGTTAAAATTGAGCTGAGACATGATTCCATGCAGAAATTTTCTAAAAATATTATTTTAAACAGCATTATGATTTAAGATTTCGATAATATGGTTTAACTATAAACCGATTCTTTTGAGAGCGTAAGTTTGATAGATCTTTCAATTATCGGGGGGAAAAAACTAATAAGGAGAAAAAGTGTTTCTAGCAGCAACAAAATAATCCGTTTTCAGGTCTTTTAGAGTCAAGTTATAGAATCCAAAAAAGTAATGATCGAAGTAAAGATCGTTTGGTTTCTATAACTCAACCACTAAAGCGAAACGTGAAAAATTCTAAAGCGTAAAAATTAAGTTTTTCCAGATTCGAAGTGATAGTGGAACGAGAAAAATATAATCAATAAAAATTTGTGAAATCAATAAAGTAAGATAATAAACCGCGTTTTAAATATTCTTGGAAATATGTCTAATGAATCTTAGATAATAGTGATAAAAATTTTGATTTGATTTATATACTTTTGAAAGTGCATAAATGATTGATTAATACACTTTTTACGTAATGCTTTGGTATTATGCATCAAAACTATCGGTTCTTAAAAATGTGCACTAGACTTAAATAGAAAAAAACTAATACTTAATACTTAGTTAATAATGTAAAGATTCTAGATGCTGTCTAGTTGCAACTAGAACCCTTGAGATAGCTTTAAGAGTAAGTACTAATATATAGCCTCATCTCCCGCCTTCGGTTCCAAGAAGTTAATTTGTTACTAAACAGAAACTAAAAACTTGAAAAAAAGTAAAATTAGCATCATAAGAAGCGAATGCTCAATATCTTTTACTTTTTAATACATCACACACTTAGAACTTTGAATCCTAATCGATCATAAAAAATCGTAATAAGTACATTTTTCGTCTATTTCGATTTAGATATATTTCAATAATAGATCTTTTTCTATAATTTCATAAACTAATATGACTGAAAAGTATTTTTGCTCTAAAATTTCCCCTTCTTTTAGCGTATTTTAAATATATTTAGCAAGATAAGTAGTGAAGTGAGGCACCTTGACCCTCTTTTGGCCGCTACTAAAGCAAAATAAGAAAAATTCCAAAATATGTAAAATAAATAAAATATTTCTTCTTTCGAAGTAATAGCAGAACAGGGAAAATATTATTTGCAGAATCCATAAAATAATACTATGTCTCGCTTCTAAAATATTCTTGGTGAAAATATATCTTTTATGAATGCTATATCATTGTGATAGAAATTTCCTATGTTTGATTTATTTACTTTTTACGTTATGTTTTGATGTTGCGCTGCAAAACTATTCGTTCCTAAAGATGAATACTGGATATATAAAAAAAATTCCAATATTTATTTTCTAAGGCGTCAGTAAAAGATATAGACATTGATAGATAGTCCCAGCCCCTGACTTCGAACGTAAAATTTATTTATTTATTTATTCAAGGCTATTCCTTTCTACATCTACTTTAACTTTGACTCTCTGCCGTCATATGGAAAGCTTCCAAGGATTAAGGAATTAAGCAGACGATCGGAAAGAAGACTTGCGTTCTTCATGTTGCCAACTACGGAAAGCAAAGTTTTTGTTTTCTCCTTGCTTTCTTGATATTGGACTGGAAAAGGGTATTAAGGAGGTAATGATTAGAGAGATAGGTGGACGAAGTCTAATCTGTTTACTGTACCGTCGCTATGGTTTTCTCCGTTCAAGTTCTTTTTTTCTTTTCTTTTTTGTTTGTTTTTCTTTATTAGAAAATTGAGCAGTTTCAGGGCTTTTTTGAAAAGATAACTGGAGAGAACATTTAAACAGTTTGAAAAGAGTTTAGGAGTTTTTAATACCTAGAGAAAAGCTTTTAAATTTTAAGAGCAAAGAGATTGCCTTATAAATAATTCGTTACGTGAAAAAAAGAACTATTAAAAATAAATAAATAAACAACCCTGCATTTTAGACGAAATGAGGAGTTTTAAGTTTTTTAGTAGATAGATATCTCTTGCAATTTTGTTTGAAATTTATGATTTATTTTTGTTGCAAACTCTACTCTCTATCTATTTATCTATCTATTTATACATATATATATANCTTTTGTGTCTGATTTCGTAACTTAAAATATAGTTTGCACAAATTAATAAACACATATAACCCCTTCGAAGCATTCAGATTGAGCCCTAGAACGTGAAGATCCAATCATTAGATCAAAAATTATTTATGTTAATCCATTAATATATATATATATATATATATATTAAGAAATGTTCAAATTTATTTATAAATTGTGATCATGATTGAATAATATTTATCATCGTCAACGGCTGTTTGCCGTCTTAGTTACAGTTAAGTCACTTTTTAACTTTAATAGGAAACATTTTGTTGTTAAATGAATTTAAGAACAATAAAAATTAAAAGTTAAAGCCATTACATAAACCTAAAATTTGCCTCCAATGATTCTGAAAAAAAAGTGTGCTTTGCATATATTAAAACTTCAGATTCATGAAAAAAACGTCAATTTAAAATGAAAGTGAACTAAATAGTTAAACAATTGAAAAGAATATCATTAATTTAGTTAAGTATAATTAAATAAAACGGTAAAGTCATGATCTAACTTTGCTAGTTATTACCCGCAGTGGGGCACTATATATGTTATGTAGGGAGGTGGTGCCGGTTTTTTTGGGGATTTGTGTTTAGTTATGCTGGGAAAAAGTAAACTGGTCACTTTTTTACATGTTCAAGAAAAAGAGTTGAAACTCCTTAAAGACTTTTTCTTGGCACATATATTGCGAATTAAATTGAAAATTTGGTTTGGTACTGTGACATTAGTACTGTAATAATTTTATACTGCTCGTAGCTTAAACTAATTTAAAAAGTTAGTTAAAAAGCAATATATTACTTCTATTCATGAATTATTTTATTATGAATTATTTTCACCTGCTTTTGAAAAACAGTCCGACGACAACTTCTACAACGATAGTTTGCCTGCAATTTGAAAAATGTTTGATTTCGAATAGAACAATGCTGAACATTCCGCAAAAACAGCAGTGAACTCTTATAAGAGGAGTGTTTGATTTTAGTTGTTTCATAAAGATAATAATATTCTCATAAGATATAGATAACTATGCCAATTGTATTAAATAATTGCATAATATTATCCATATCGGCTTCATTAAACTTTATTAAATTCATATTTGTGTTCAGTCTGTGTTGTGTGCGAAAAGATAATTTATATTTTAAGAAATATTGCATATATGTATCATAAATTAATGGTTCCTGCTTGTATTGTATCATAAAAATAACTTCACTGAGTCCAATGCGCATCATATCTCACTGCAAATGTAAATTTAATTGTTACTGAATAATAAAATTGGTCGTGGCTACTTTACACTAAGAAGTATAAAAGAACATTTTTAGTGTTTCAGTACACCAGGAAATATCCTTGGTTCTTGGTGTAGAGGAACACCAATTGGGTGTAAAGTGGTACCATCACTTTTAGTGCTAAGATACACGAAAGTTTCTGACACTGCGCTGGTACATGGTGCAAAATTCACAAAACTGACGGTGGTAACTTTATCTACTTCAGTTTTGAAAATAACATACGTTTCGATGCCTTACTGTAGAAAATGACTGAATGAATCGTCCCCAGAGAAAAATACAGAGAAATGACGATGATGTGTGATGGCACGTGATCTTGGTGTAAAAATTTTAAATTTCAGATATTTAGAGACTTCGTAATAAAACCTTGGGAAAAATTTATCCAAGTAAAAGTGAAAACCAGTTCCGCTGCTAAATAAAATCCATCCAAGAAAATCAATTTTTAAAGTTCAGTTTCTTAAGTATTTTATTTTATTAATTCAATAAAAGTTACCAATGTGTTTATTGATTGCATCCCATCAATGTTAAAAATTCGTTGTTTTCGAAATGTAAAATACTCGTTGAAAAAATATTAACATCCGTTGAATGCTCTAAAAATAAAATTATAACGAAGTTTATATCAATCATCATTAAATTATCAGAAAATAAGAATTAGTCGATTTAATGGACGCTATATAAATCTGTTAACCACTAATTTGTTATTCAAATGTCACAAAGTAAAGTTTATCCGAAAAATTAGTGATTTGAGTTTACATCCTAAAATGAAACTTTGAGAATTTTATCAGTTAAAGTGAAGACTAACTCCACCATTACATGCATCCATCCAAGATTAACAGCAATAAATTATTCATCTCTTCTAAAAGCACTTTTAGGGGCACTTAACTCTTACATCTCATCCTTCAGTTTTAGAACCTTCATATATTTCTGAAACCCCGCCCATCACTATTCTAGAACGCCGAGAACACCCCTTGCTTCGCAAGTAGATCGACGAAAAATGTCCGCTGCCTATGCACAAATTCCACTTTAGAGGTTTTTGGATATTTGATAACATGGCACTTAAAATGCTGAGTTAGTAAGGGTAAACACGAGCAATGCTTCCACTATAAATTGAGAATGCGGATTTTCAAAACACTGCTTGAGTTTTTCGTCTAATGGCATGGTTTGGTGATCTAATTCTTCCGGGGATACCGCGAGAATTTTCGGGCATTTGGTCAAAAAAGGATTAAGGGATTAACGTCTGAAATCTAGAGAACCACAGAATGTTCGAAGTCTCTTCTAATCTAGATTTCCAAAAGGGAAGGGAATTTTGTAAGTTTCGTATATTATTTATATTCGGGAGTTCTAAAATTTTTCTTTATTCGTCTTTGAAAAAAAAAAGAGTTTTAAAAAGTTTAAAAGATAAATTTTGATAGTGTAATCTAATTTTTGATAGTACAAAAAAAATATGTTCATAACTACCAGATAATGGTAAAATTTATTGTATTTCTGGCTCTATATGAACACCAAAAAGCTCGATTATTCATTTTAGTAATGATTTTTTTAAAGTTAACTATAAAACTTGGCTTTATGATATGTGATAAAATTTGTTAAATGGGACAAAATTTGGTAGTTTTATCATGATACCTTGGAACATGGCATGAAAACCATTAATTCGATTGAATTTGTTTGTCGGTTGAGCATTTCGTACAAGATGTTTGGTAATAAGAACTATAAAATTGAGAACTAGAATTTCCAATAAATCGTTACCATATGAACGGAAAAATTACTAAATGAATGTTTTAAATATTATCTGTTTAGTTTTATTAACAAAATTTATCTCTTTTTTTGCCAGAATCGTCATTATCATACAATACGGTAATTATACCATAATTCTTTTCTCCGTGAAGTAGTTAATACGAAGATCAAAAATATTAATCATCAATATATTATCTTCGATTCATATTATGTTGTCGATAATCCATGACTAGTATACTTAAACCATCATCTTAAAACAGGAGTTTTGTCAGAAATGGTATGACTTATTCTTTTTTTTACCATTCTTTCAAAGAATACGACTTTTCAGAACATCATTTACCCAGATTTCCCCTTTAGAAGATTTTTGGATATTTGGTTATATGACACTGATGTTGTTCTACTAAAAATCCGGAACGCAGATTTTTAGAACACTGCTAGAGTTTTTCTTTTATGGCATAGTTTGTTGTTGTAATTATATTTTCACAGATTAAAAGATGACTTCCTCTTATTCAGTCAATAAAATGATTAAATGATTTATTTCTGAAAACTTAACAATGCAGTATTCTTTTCACTCAGGATATCTAATTTGGAGAATAATTTAATAAGTTTAGTAAATTTTATTTGATTTATTAGATAATTCCGGTTTTCATTATCTTTTAATAAAATTTAGAAATTCAAAAAAAAGTAAAGAATTAGATTTATTTTTAGAAATAGGTATCCTTTTAGTGGTTATAAAATAAGATTGAATGTAATACCTGGGTCAGGATAGTCTACTTGGTAGGCCATTGGGGCGGAGACGAAAGTGTAGTAAATGGTTAATGGCGCACGCTAAATATGTCGGGTCACAAAGTCCTCCCTGTTCCTATAACAGTCCTCCCTGTTCCTGAATGAATGAATGAATGGGTCGTCCACTCTATAAAAGAGTTGTGATGTGTGTGTGGCTGAAGTCATATTCTTGGCCATAGATCGAGCCACTGGAAAACAGGAAACGCACCCTCTACCTTGATTCTCTTGGTTTCACCAAGCAGACTTGCTGGTATTGGCAAATGGCATTCGAAACAACACATAATACATTACATTGTAATATATAATACATACATAATACATTACATATAAGCTGTGCATGGGATGAAATCTAAATCCTGCATTTTTACACTGACACTTAAGTGTATTATTATCTCAAAACAGGGTTTGACGAAAAATAATTAGATCGATTGTTATTGTTTTTATATGTTTTGCTTCTTAGTATGCTTATAAAAACTATATGAATTCAAAACTATGCCGTTTCTTAACAATTTACAACTAGTATGGTTTTAAAATCGAAAAAAGAAATTTAACTGAACATTGGAGATTGTTTAGCAGCTTTATGGTGCTGCCACCTATACGTGAATGAGAGTATTCTATTTTAATGGTCCAGGTTAACAAATTTGGTAGTGCAGGATACTAAAACTCTTTATGTGTTGAAGGGAACGGGGGAAATTTCGTGATGTCAACGCTGGGTTTTGAACTCCCGTTCTGTCGGGCATTATGTTGACAGATTAGCCCTCTCAGCTGTAATATGTACCCATTTGCCTAGAACAAAGTGGCTCCATTAGATGGAACTAGTTGGTGATATATATATATATATATTTCGTATATATAGTCATTTCGTCGATATGATCATTTCTGAAGGAGTAATGCTATTTTTGAAACTATTTTTAGGGCTTGTTTGCTTTTCGTAGCTATTTAGCGTACTTTTACTCTAAATGTTTGTATTATAAATTACAAAATTATTCTGTCATACTAAAGCTACTTTTTTTGAAGAATTTATATCACCCTCTCTTTCAACTGTACACACAGTTAAAAAAAAAGCGAAACTTTTGTGTTTTCTAGTTGCACTTTTCAAACATTTATTTCTGAGATAAATTGTTTCATTTTTCAAATGAGTGCATTACATCGCATTATGCATTTGCATCACAAAGGAAATTGCTATAACTGCTGAAAGTGATTCTTGATATAGCAAGTGAAAAGAACAAGGAACAAAATGAATCGACAAAATATTGAATCCTAAATTAGAGAATAATGATATAATTTTAGAACTGAAAATTATGTTTTAATTTCGTTTTTCTTATAAATTGATAAGTAGTTGAGAAGTTTTTAACCGAGGACAGTTGATGTATCAAAATCTACATTTCTATATCTAAATTGCAGAAGAGTAACACTTGTTTTCAGGATAGATAAGCATTGTCTTCAGATCATTAGAAAGCACGATATCCTGACCGTTGTCAACTGCCTAATGTGGCTAAAGAGGGACGTTAACTATCGAATTAGTTTTAATTCCAAATCAAATTAATAAAATATGATATCGTGACAATTAAAAGTAATAAAAATGCATTACAATGATAATTTAGAAACTATTTCGCAAAGGGAAAGCTCAATTCTTCGCCGTAAACATTTTCAGCATTTTTTTTAAATTACATTTGAGCAAAACCATAGAATTCAGTGTAATTCTCACAGCAATGAAAACAATTTAGCGATAAGTCTTAAATAATTATCTATGCATAAGTAAACTGATTCATACGGTATTTTGAGAATAAATTTAAGAAAAATGTAGTTTCGAAACATGTAAGGGAATGTGTATAAGTTTCGGTGATGGGAATGTAAGACGTCAAATGAAACAATATGGCAATGAANTTGACTTAAAATTTAATATATATTGATGGTGATATATAACATGTTATGTATTTATACCCAATACCATCATCATCTTCAATCGATTGCCTGCTGTCTAAAGGTTTCCAGACATTTAATATGCTACCTTCAAATTCATACTTGGCGTTTAAAATGTACTTTGCCATCATTTTAGAAAAGGATGAAGTTTGTGGATATTTTAATAATCGCTTGTCTTTCATATGCTCTTTATGTAGTGTATGCAAAATGACAAACTGGCCACCCTTAATAACTTTTGATCTAATGATCGAATCTTCTAGGACTCAACCTTAATGGTTCGAGGGAGTAACCTCAAATATCCTGATTAATTAGTGGATACGATATTTTAAAGTTACGAAGTCAGATAAAAAAACGTTCTTGATCCGAATAAATACACTTTTCTTTCGACGGATAAACTCCTAAATTTAGCCGCAATCTAGGAAATATGGTCCGAATAGTTTAGTCAGGAGAGCGGTTTAAAGTTTGGACCCCTTAATAATAATTTTACGGTTCACGTATTTTGCCGTATCGCGAGAAATTTTAAAGCGAACTGAAACATTTTACACGCAATTAAAAAATTAATTTATCGAATGGTGAGTCACTGCAAACAATTTCTTTCAATAAATATTTATCACTTTTTATTATGTTATTTACTATGAGTAGTTAGAAAGACATCCAATTTTTTACATCATTTTAAAGAATATAATTTTGCATGACAAGGAACAGAATTTGAGTGAAATCGGTCGAATAGTTCCGGAGAAATCGAATTTTTACAACACGACTTTTTCGTTTTTAAAAGATATTCAAGGTAGTGCGCTCTTTTTATTTTGCGCACTGTATTTCAAAGTCCCGATAAAAAGCATTTTCAGGTTACAGTGACTTGTTAAATTGTACATAATTAAAACTTATTTTTTTTTAATGTTTTAAAGCAAAATGGCCATAGTATGTCTTTTGAGCTTCGACGAGCTCCTGAAAGTATCTACGATGTAAATTCGATGTAAATTCCTAAAAACATCTGCGATGATGACACAAAGGTGGTTTTCTAAATTCAAATAGAGTAATTTCGATTTTTTAAACTTATATGAAAAGTTCAAAATATCAAAAGTAAAAAAGCTCCAACACTGGAAAATTTTAATGAATTAGCACAGCAGAAACTGCCTCACACACCATACTCACCTGATATTGCACCTTCTGAATTCTGTTTATTCCTTTCAATACCACATTTTTAGATTAAGGAATGGGAAAGTTTAAACGATGTCAAAAATATTATTTCCATAAAATTTACTCAAAAGCTAATCTATTTTGCTCTAGATTCCAAAACGTTTTTAATAGTGAGGGTAATTACACCAACGTTAAGAAATAAATACTTGCAATGTTTTTGAATTTAAAAAAAAAACTTCATTACTTTTTGGTTCTGCTGGTATATAATAGCACAGTTTCAGCAGTCCTGCTAAATAGCACAGTTTTGGTGAAAACATCATGAATAAATATAACAACCGGAAAAATATATATTAAAATATCATATTACTTTTAAGCAATAAGATGTATTGGTGTATTGTACACTTATTTGAGGAAAACTCCGGAAAGTGTTAAAATACCTATCTAAAAATATAGGAAACTAACAGTTTGGTGTAAAAGTTTTCTTTTAAAAAAAAGTTCAGGTTTATTACTATATCACTAATTCTTTTTTTATGTGTGCCTCTTATAGTTGGATATGATTAAAAATTGAGATATCTGTTTCTTTTTTTATTCAAGAAATTAAAAATTGAGGGAATATAGATCAACTTTATTGCGGTGTTTGTTATTTGTAGTTTGTTCATTTAGTTTGAAATCAACTTAAACAATAAAAAATAAATGCATTTTACCTGTTATTTGGCAAATACAAATGAATAAATCAATGTTTATATAAAAATATTTTTCTTTTTGAAACCGTTATTTTATTTTCCTTACTACAATACATATCCATCAAAGTGGCTTAAAGTCAGAATCTCATTTTTCACCGAAGAGCTCCCTTAAAAATATCAGAGTTCATTTTGCTTATCTATCTTCAGTAGGTGGGAAAAGCCCATTTATAATAAAATATACCTTGACTTTTGTGGGCAGGAACTTAAGACAGTAACCCGGATGTTGAGGTAATAATTTTAACGAAATTGGATGTGATGTATACGATGATGCAGTTAGTGATAACAAGGAATATTGAAAAATATTGTGTCCTTCCATGGAAAGAAAACGTTATTTCAGAAATATTTATTCTCTATTTAAGTAGGAAGGATTATATTGGGATATGTGTTTAGATTGAGCGATTTGTTTTATCAAAATTATTTTTAAAGGCTTTTTATCATATCTTTCCTTTTGCATTTTATATGAATAAGTTCAAAATGAAGAGAAAACATGTATACAATACAGAATAATGAAAAAAAGGGGAGGAAATAAAAATAAAAATGGCCAGAAACCGGAAAAAAATCCGGAAAAAAGGAAAAAAATACTAAAAAACCAGAAAATAAAAGATTTAATCTTTACATCAGCTACCACGATTATATCAGCAAAAAGGAGTGCTTTCTAACATTGTATTCATATAGCCAAAGCAAAATATATCAATACAATAGTGTGAGAATCAATCAGAAAAATTACACCAAATAAAATAGAACTCAACAATAAATAACAATACACACAATAAATAAAATAGTGTTTGTATTTACTTATTATGCTATATATATATATATATATATATATATTTCTTAAATATATTCAGTTTTGTGAACACGGATAATAAAGAATAACGGATATTCGTTTAATTTCGAAATAGGTGTATTATTTTATTGTGAAGAATTTAAGCTGAAATGAGAGTGTTTTGAAGAATAATTGAGTTTAGTAAGTCAATTAACATTTAATGTACTGAATATTTAAAGTAAAATTAGTCTTGGTTGAAATATGTTTCATGGCACAATTTCTCGTAAAAATTATAAGAAATTGTGCCACGAAGCGTGAAAATGTTTTTATTTGTTTAATGGATCGTAAATATTTAGAATTAATAGATGCATAAACGGAACCCAACAATTTGCGCAAGGAAATATTGTTTTTTAATCAAGAGAACTTCTTTGAAACATTTTGTATAAAAAGCAGTTTTCTTTAAATTTTGAAATGAAACTCAATTTAATTTTGTTGTAATAATATAAACTGACACTTAGTTTAGGTGACATTAGAAGATAATGAAAAAAAAAACTATTTATTACATATTATCCTATAATATAATATTAAACAATTTAATGCAGTTTGACACTTCTAATTAAAAATGTTTAATGAAAAGTTTTATATCCTCAAAACTATCTTCAAATTTTATTTTAAAATGTTATAAATAAAGTTACTTTTGCGTTAAAACATAAGCATTAATAAATATTTTAAATAAAGTAAAATTTTGCCTATTAAACTATGAATGCAAATTGAGAATGTAAATCAACTAAATTATGTAGTTTAACGCATAAATTTTAAGAATAAATGTTATTTTGACGAATAAATAACCCTCTTATTGGATAAATTATAATTTTTGCTTCTTCTACATTCTAACCTTAAACTTGAGGTAAAAAGTGGAAAGAAAAGAAAATTAATGGTTTTTAAAGAGAAATAAAACTTATTTCAAGTTTTATATGAAAGTTGAAGGTTTAATATACGAAGTCAGAAAAATGTAACAACTTTAATTCATAAGAAAATATCTATGTCCATAAAAACTAGTTTCATTTTAAAATAAAAAATATATTAAAATATTTTCAATTAAAATATTTAAGGAAAAAAATATTTTGTATTTTTTCCTTCGAAATCTAGAATTTAATAAAGGAATGTTAATTTAAAATATATTCAAAATTTAAAAGAAATGAATAATTTAGGAGTTAATTTATATAAATATAAATGCAAAATTGTAGAATTAAATAAAAATTCTGAAATAAATTTTATAGAAATTATTCTAATTATTTAGTTTTATGCATTATTTATACAAAACTGTGGAACTCAATTTTATTTTCTAACGTAAGTGATGAATTTGAAGTATAGAAAATGTTCTCTAATGCAATAGTTTTAAATTGCATATTTTTTTCCATGAAAGATTAAAAAAATTCATAACAAACATAATTGAAACTAAATAAAGATGCGATTTAATATTTGCTATAAGAAATTTATTATTAATTTTGTATATCCCGGGGAGTGAGAAATTTATTTTCTGTATATTTTAAACAAATTTAGAAATGTAATTAGTTTTGGAATTACAATGGAAGTATTTCTTCTAGCCTCTTTTTATTTCAAATAAACATTGAATCTAATTGAAGCATGCATGCTCTTGTTGTTCATCTGTATTGAAAATTTGAATGCATATTGTATTTTATTTCTAATTTGAGTTTCATTCATTTCGTAGATAAAATGGTATTTTCTTATTTGATTTTATATTTTATTCATTAGTATTTTGAACATAATTTTATGTATTTTGCCCATGATGTTTTGTTTTTCCTCATTGGTATTTAGAATTTTATTTATTCATATAATAAAAAACATGAATAGATAAAATCACTTTTAAAATTGAATTCCAAAGATGAAAACAAATATTTTATAGAAATTACAATTTTATTTTCTCATTTCATTGGCTAAAATATTTTTACAATGGATATATTAAGATTAATATATTTAGTTTTCCATTTCCTCTTCAAAATATAAAATATATTATCGTCATAGTTATAATTTTTATTTTTATTTCTTCAGGATCATCACTAAATTTTAAAGCACAACAAGCAAAAGAATGATTTAAAATAAAAACATTTCATTATTAATTGACTTCTAATATTTTTAAAGCATTATGAAGTTTTTATTTCATTTTAAATGGTATGGCATGGAAATTTATTTTGGTAACTTTTAAATTTTTTAAATTTTGTCATAATAGGTTTTCGTTATTGTGAGATGATCCTTTTGATCGTTCAAATTTTTAATCACAAAATTTGACAATAATTTGTCGTCTTAACATGCACATTAGGGTGGATTAAAATTTTTATTTTCATAACAGCAAAAAATATTGTTACGGATAGAAAGGCAACAAAAATCTGTTAGTCACTGGTGGAATTAAATGTAAGTATTTGCATAAAAAAATTTTGGAAAAAAATATGAACTTTATAACTTATCTGTATGAGAATTATGTTCTTTGTTAATAGGGATAAAGAGAAAATTTGAATTAAAAAAATAAATTTTTTTGGTTTGGTATAGCAGTAAGTGAGATAGAGTTTATTTGTTGCAAACGGAATTTGAAAAAAATAGCACTGTTCGCTTATAAGAATAGTACTTACTTACAAATCATTTATTTATTGAACATTACATTTAGTTATGTGATGAAAAAGAAAACAACTATAATTATTTTAAGGCTGAATCATTTAACTAAAATTAGGCTTTTTCCTTTCCTTTCCCTTCAAAAGTTCAACCCCTGTGTGGTGCTAATAAAATTCTAAAATTTCTTTATCCTTAATCTTCATCTTGTAGATTATCTTTTTTTGCACAAATAAGTACTATTTAGAAATATTTTGAGTCTAAAATCATTCAATCAAATAAAGACTATTTCCATTTTTTCGCATTAACTTTTCCATTTTTTAGTCAAATAAAATTTTTTTCCATTTGTTACCAAAATTTCAGCCATTTTATGGTATTTTTTTAAAAATTTAGCTTTTGAAAATCAATTTTTTCTTAATCACCGTATAATAAAACAGCTTTTCTACCCATCTAGATTTGGAATAAAGAAATATGTATTTTTCTCTATATGCACAGTTTCTTTGGAATGAATGTAGATGAAACTAGTTTCTCCTTATACTAACTCACGACAAGGAGAAGCAATTTCTGCAGGGGAATCCTTTCTTTTTTCCATATTAGTTATAGTCGGCATTTAAGTGTCGTTTTATAGGTAATTCAAAAACCCCTTTTTCAATATTGCGTTAAAAAAATAGAGTTAGATTGTTTCAAATATACATTTTTTCCTCAATTTTGTTAAATATTGTAAAGATAGCATCAATGATGTTTTCCAGATTGTAGTTCTTATTAAAAAAAATTGTTTATTGTGCGTTCTGTAATACTTAATTTTTGATATTGTATTATACACAGCAGGCATTTTAAAATGTAAAAATATTGAAAACATTTAGCTTCTTTGTATAAGTCAGTGAATTGTATACGGGTTTTTTTGTGTATCATCATTTTATTATAGTTTAATTTTGTAAATCAATATTTAAGTTTTCAAAATTCTAAGTGATTTCAACCTAAGTCCTTTAATTCTGTTATACATTGTACAGGTGTCAAAATATTGGAAACAATTTGTTTCTTAATATTACTCAGTATTGCAGACAGTTTTATTTAGTGTTATATTTTTTATACTTCATTTTTAGCCTATAAAATCTCGTAATATTGGCATAACCGTTTATTCTCATAAAAATGTGATCCAAGAAATGACGAAATATTTTATTTTCCAGAAAAAAAATTAGATAAAAAATAAACCAGAAATGGAATAAATATTAAATTCTAAAATAAAACCAATATTTATTCCTAACTTATGTTCACTTCTGCTAGTTACTGTCTCTTAATCTAATTGTCGATATTAAGCATTGCAGAATGAAAAAAATATTTAATTTAATTTTTATTTTAATATTACTTAGTTATTAAGTTTTATTTTGTGTATCATTTTTTATCATTTTGTGTATCCATATTTTATCCTTGATAACTTTAAATGATTTTATGTTATCTTTCGATATTGTATTATATACATTGCTAGCATTTTAAAAAGTCAAAATATTGGAAATATTTTTTTTTATATAGGTCAGTATTGTATACTGTTTTATTTTGTGTATCATTATTTTATCCGATTTTAATTTAGGGCATTAATATTTTATAATTCACAATTCATAATTCACTGTATTATATTATTCATTACAGACCCTTTTGAAGTGTCAAAATATTGAAAATAATTTGCTTCTTATTATTACTCGGTTTTTTATACAGTTTTATTTAGTGTTATATTCTTTACTTCATTTTTAGACGCCAAAATCTCATAATATTGGTATCACCGTTTATTCTCATAAAAATGTCATCCGAGACACGACAAAACATTTTATTTCCCAGAAAGTAAATGAGATAAAAAATGAACGAGAAATGGAACAAATATTAAATTCTAAATAACTGTCTCTTTTTCCTGGAACTTTCCTTAAAACTTTTTCCTGGATTCCACATCGGCTTGTACATGTAAAATTTAAGCAACCACTTTTTCTTCTTATTTTATTATAGTTATATTACGAATTTTTTATTCTTTTTTTCCTTTTATTTTCTAGCTGTTAGGGGGTGGGTATGTGTTAGTGCTTCTCTCCCGTTTTTGTTTTTAGTACGGGGATGGCAGGATATGCTGACGCTGAGAGCCCCGAAATTGACGCAGCTTTATGAAATAACTTGTTCCTGCCTTTTTGGTTTCGTAAAGCTGTTCTTCCTTTTTTTGTTTTTTCGTTGACTTCGCAACGTTGGACTGGCAAAAGGGAAATGAATTCACGTGACTTCCTGTTCTTTCGTCTAAAAGGGGATGTATTCCATATTTTGGAAATTTGTGAAAGTTTATGATAAAATTTTTTAACAGCCTTTTTTTATTGTTAAGAATGTGGATTTAAAGGTATTCATTTTTTTAAATATTGAACCTTTTGCTTTAGAAAAAATATAAATTTATAGATTTCTAAAGCTAAAATTGAAGAAATTGAATTTTTTTTCATGGAAGCATAATTGTCTGAAAAACACTATACTATAAAATTAACCCCTAAAAAATTATTTTAAATTAAGATTGTTAAATAAGTTAAATATAGCAGAGATTATGCACAGTTTAATAATCATCGGATTTCTTGTATCTAATTATACGATGTTATGATTTCATTTGAACTGAGTTGTCATGCTGAAATAAGCATAACATATTTTTAAACATTTAAAAAACAGAATTATTATCTTATTTTATTCTTTTTTATTAAATAGAAATCATTAATATAATCTGTAATTTTTTAATACTACAAATTTGAATTGAGTGCAGAAAAAAAATCTATTTTTAGAGATTCCCTCTACATCTGCCTTACATAGAATTCGAAAACCGTTATATGGTTGCTAATGTTTGGGATTCTTTGAAATTCGTTATCGCTTCTCCCCCTTTTTTTCCGCCAACACATTTGAATGCTCAAGTCTAAGAAAAAGAGCCTTGGCATTAAATTAATAGCTTATACTTGGATCCTTAACTTTCCTTGGCGAAAACTATTTCAATGTACGCATGACGCTTGTATTTTTGATTTCTTTGTGAAAGAAGGTGTCCTGTGGAATTGGACCTGTAGCCACGCTCTCCAGGCTATTTTCTAAATTTATTAATTTATATGTACACAAAAATTAATCATTTTTTTTAACTTTGGAGCTTCATATGATTCCATATTTCGAAAATGAAATACTTTTATTATTTATCGAAATTAATTCTTCTTTAAAGCAGTTCATATTTGTTTAATATCTTTACACTCTGAACGATAAAATAATTGGACAAATGAATAATGGTAATTGCCTAATAAATGATACATTAATATGTTTCAGCTAATATAAATCGTCATCTTCAGGATTATATTCTACTAATACTGTCCTCTTCAACAAATGATAAATGCACAAACTTTTTCAACGGAAATTTTGGACTATTAAATTCCTTCTTTAAGCTAAAACTTTTCCAGGACATGAGTCATGGTTCAACTTTATACCTTATTAAGAGCATAATATTATTGTTCAACAATAGCAAGATATGGCAAATTTTAATGCTATTATGGTTTAATATTGAACCGTTTTTTTAAGTATAATGAACCTACCACCACGTACGCGAATGGGAGATATATTGTAGAGATGAGTTAAAGTATATTTAAATAATTTAATTTTTGACTTAAATGACTGCAATAATCTCTTCACATGTATACTTTCGAAAAGACCATTTGGCATAAACATATCTAGTTGGCATGCCAGCTGGAAGGTTTATTAAGTATCTCAAACTTCGAAACCACTTTACATTAATTAAACAGGTAAAATGAAACTTAAAACAAACAATAAATATTGTCCTGAGAATTTTTATATTTTCTATGAATAATTCGTAGCCCTTTATCTCTAATTTTTCTGTGCAAGCATGAGTCAACTTATACAGAAGTTTTCCAGTCTGAAACGCTGCAAAAAATTCCGGCTTAAAATTACTGTAAAAGGAAAGAGCACGTTTTACCGTATAATCCAATTTTACCGGAACATTTTACGGAACCAAAATATTGGTTGCACCATAATTTTTACAGTCAAAATCACCATAAAATCACTGAATCAATTTAATTAAATAAAGATTATTGAAAGAATTATGGTATAATATTTTACTGTAAAAATGAATTTACTTTACCGTAATTTGATTCAGATTTTTTTACAATGTACAGTATCTCCTTTGAACAACATGTAAGATAAATGGCCTTTTGCTCTGGAAGTCAGGATCTTCTCCAAACTTAGACATTTAAAAAGTTAATAAATATAGTTTGAATTCTCTTAAAGCACTAATCGACTAATGTAAGTTCGAAACTTTGCATGTTTTTTTAAACGTAATCATTTTTTAAGTAAGTCTTCAATAAATGAATGAGAAAGAAATCAACTGAAAGGGCAAAGGCCCTAAAAAACTCTTTTCATTAAGGGCTACTTTTATAAAAATGATTAAGTTTGTGGTATTAGCAATAAAATACTTCATAAGGAAGAAAAAAGGATTCCATAATTTCTCAAGCTAATAACAAAATACTTCGGATGTCAGTAGATAGTACGTTAAATTAAATAAGCTGAAATATTCAAAACAGAGCTAGTGAAGAAACTAATAACGTCGTTTTAAAGGAAGCCAACTTAATGAGTATTTATACGTCATGCCAAAATTCCCCTAACAAATTTCCTGCAATTTAATTATTAAAATAGCAGTATCTATGATAAGGCAATTTCGGCTAGACATATCTTATCTATATGAATTTACTTTACTTTTGGAGTAAAACTATTCTTGTTGTTGTTTTTGCGTTGAATGTTCATGGATGTTATGCTTGATTTAGATTAAATTTCGAATTAGAACCATCTTTTGTAATTTTTGTGAATCCGTTTTTTTTCCCTCTCGAAGAATGCTTATTTGTGTTCAATTGTAAATATTGAAGAGGATCTGCAGTTTTATTATGTTTCTCAATGAATATTCCCACTAGCATTTGTTTTTTTTTTAATATTTTATAAACACTCACATTGATTATATACAATTTTAAGATTACGACTATGAGTGCTCATTTTCGTAGCCTTGTAATTTTAAACCCAAACCAGAAGACAAGGAAACTCTTGAATAAAGAGTCAGACCAGCTAGCATTTGAGGAGGACTTCTTTAATGGAACGAATCTGCATTTACGTTATAAGTGGAGGAAAACCAATGAGACCTCCCACGTTTAGCCCGACGTCAAGAAAATTCTAACCCATGATCCATCTATCACTGAGGACATTTTATGTCGGCATTGTAGCCGGTTCAAGCGGGTAAAGAACTCGTATTGATCAGCCAACACTGGGTTTCGAACCTGGGTCATCTAATTGGGAGGTGAGTGTTCTATCCCCTAAACCACTGCGGCTATTTCGTCTATTTTGAAATTGTTTGAAAAATATAGATTTTTTTAGACAGAAATCTCTATACAAAATATGCCTATAATTTTTACAGTCTGCATACGAAGATCACATTTAGATGTAGAAGTTTACTTTATTAAAGTAAATTTACTATTTTTGATATTCTTCTTGCTTTTATAACAAATATAGTTGGAAATTTCGTAGTTTGTACAAACCATTCTTTCGAGCACTTTTTGGTCTCCATTATTTTGTACACTCAGTGATACAATAGTTTATGCCACAAAATTGTCTTTATATGCAATGTGCAATACTTTATTTGCAAATAATAAAAAATACTTATAGTTTAAATTAAGAAACTGAAGCCATTTTAAGCAAACATTTATGTATGCATTTTTGAAATCGTTTTCAAATTTTCCAAAGGAATTAAAAGAACAAAGTTTTAACTGACTATAAATTCCCTAAAGTGACCACATTTCTTAAACTTATTTAATTTATTCTACTAAATGTATTTTTATTATTACTTTGCCAAATCTCAATAATCATTTAATTATTTCATCAAAATAAAATTTCAAGTAATTTTTTCATTCGGAAATATATACAAATAAAAATGTATATATTTCCGAAAATAAAAAAAAATAGGTAAAAATAAGATTTCGTCTTTATTTTTAAAATCAAAGCCACTTTAGATATTAAAAAACGAACGATTAGTGGAATGATCTTAGCTTTTCTTTAAAAAAATATTTCAAACAACTTTTTTGAAATTTTAAAGTTACAACATCAAAAAAGTCATTTACGTGAGAATTTTCCCCCCCAATTTTAATTCAAAATTAAAGATTGATTTTCGACATTCCTTGTAAGAGTCCTCGTTCCTTGAGTTAAGAAAATAAAAATAAAAGAAAAACAAATATTTTTACAGGGGAGAATTTATAATTGCATTTTAAAATATATAATGTCTCAGAAAAAATCGATTTAACATTGTACTATAATACGGTTAAAATTTGCTGCATCGTTAATCAATAACGTTAATAAGATACTAAGTAATAAAACGTTTCTGTCCAAGTCGAACCATAATATTATAGTATTATCAATCTTAAGAAGTGCAATAAGATGGTTCAACTCAAATATTACATAAATTTGTTTGAAGGATATTATGGTTCAAGAAGCTATAAAATTTCTAAAAATGTATACGGAAATAACAAAAGTTATTTTCTAAAACTTAGTATAAACACTCTACATCTAATGATACATTGAGAAAAAAATATAGTGTCAAAACTACCTGAGTAAGATAAAAATTCTGGTTCTAATTACTAATAAGATAATTACTGGTTCTATGGGAACACCAAAAAGCTCCGTAATTTTCACCAATGTACAATGTACTCAGTAATTTTCACCAATGTAATTTTCACCAATGTACAATGTACAATATACTCAGTAATTTTCACCAATGTAATTTTCACCAATGTACAATGTACTCAGTAATTTTCACCAATGTACCATGTTTGGTAAAATTAACAATAAAATATGGTTTACTAATGTGGTGATAAAATTTGGCAAATGTGGTATAATTTTTTTTTTTTTTTAAAGTTAAGTCTCAGAGCACTTCATATGAACCATTTATTCGGTTAAATTTACTTTTCAGTCTTCGTATTTTTTACTAAGTTTTTGGCAATAAGATTTTGGCAATAAGAACTGCAATTTTAAATACCTGATTTTCCGGAAAACCGTTACCAAATAAACGTTAAAATTGCTAAATTAATGGTTCAAATACCGCATATATCGATAAACCGTACCCAATAGGCCTTATTCAGTAAACTGTAAGAATTTCTGGAAAACCGTTATCAATTGAACATGAAAAAATACTAAATCAATGGTTTAAATGCCGTAAATTAAAGCAATCCATTTTCCATCAACCATAACCAGTAAGTCGTGAAAATTTCCGAAAAATCGTTACCAAATGAACAGATAAATTGCTAAATCAATGGTTTAAATACTGTATATTAGGGATTTTATTACCAGAATTATGTTTTCTTTTTCTTGAAATGTCATTACCATACAGTACGGTAATTTCACCAGAATCTCTTTCTCCATGTATGTTGCCCGTTTTCGGTATTTATATTTTCTATTTAAATCCTAAATAAAAACTAGTAATGTTTTTAGTAGTTGATTTTAATTTTGAGTAAATAAAAATTTTGTTTCATGGTATACTCGCCTTCATAACCAAGTATGTTGTAGGGATATTTATTACGTTTATTTCAAGTGTTAAAAATTTAATGATTTATCTAACACGTTATAAAAAAGAAATAATAAAATATATCTTTAGATTTTCACGATACATTAACACCTTCTGTTTAAGCTCACCGAAAAAAAAAACAGATTAATATGTTGCGCTTAACAAAATATTTTTTCATTTGTGCATTGTTTTATAAGACCTCTGGGAGCTTTCATCTGAAAAATGCAATATTGTATTATTTTCTTAGAACATAGATCCTCGAGAACAAACACAAATAAAATATTTAGTACAAAAGACAGAACATCAAATTCCTCGTCGTCAAACTAGATTGGACAGTGAGATGTCCCTGATCCCTCCCCCTATCTCAGACACGTGTTTTCCAACAAATAAAATGATATCACTAGCCGCGTCATCTTTGGATGAAACACCTCCAAGAAACAAACATGTCTAAGAAGGAAAGCTAGGATTTCGAAGTTGTCAAAATATTTTTCTTTTTGTCGTTTCAGCAAATTTCTTCTTCTGTCCCTGACAGTTGAGCACGTATTTATTCGCCGATGTTTTGTACAACGCCTCTTCGTGTGAAAACAGAAAAAGAAAGTAGATACTTTTGACACTTTTGTATCTTTTGTTTGTCAAAGATGCAGAAAAGAAAGACCACGTCGGAGAGTATTAAGGTTCACCATTGACCATTTTCATAGAATTCGACATGATGTCATTTTTTTTGTCGCAACTTCGTTCATTGTCATTGTATGTATAAGTACGGATATCAAAGTTTGTGAGAATAAAATTGGGGAAGTTCAAAAATACCTTACAGTATTTCCTTAAAAAAGTTGGTATCTTTTGTTTGAAGTTATATAAATGTGTAGAATTAACAATCTATCACGTTCATTGAATTGGCAATTGTGTTATAGTTTTGTTGCTGCTTTAACTATTGTNTTAAAACAATGGCTAACTTTTAACCAATCAGAAAATTCCATTTCGATTTTCGCTGATACCGCTGGAACGGTTTGTGGCAGAATGTTCTATTGTGAATCTAAACCATTCTCGAATCCTTCTGAAGGTACACAGAAAATTTCATTTAAATCAGTCCAGCCGTTTAGGAGGAGTTCAGTGACATACACACGAACAGTCGAAATATATATATAAAGATATACCGTCAAACAAAAGGTGTCAACTTTTTAAGTTGACACCCTTTATTTGACGTTATATAAATTTATAGAATTAACAATTAATCCATTTCAATGAGCAATGGTGTCGTTTTTCGTTGCTGCCTTAACTACTACTGCAATATTCTTTGAATAAGGATAATTAAGTTTGATAGAATAAAATTGGTGATTTTAATAAACACAGTATTTATGAAATGTGATTCCTACATATTTTAAAAAGTGTGGCATTCATTGTTTGATATCATATAAATTTAAAAATAATAATAGTTAGTTAAATTTATCGCGTTCAACTGGTTGCCATTTCTTGTTGCTACTTAAACTGTTGTCGTTATACTCCACATCCAATGGATATTTAAATTTACACGACAAAAGTTATTAAATTTCGTGGATAGTTCTAAATTTTTTTAAAATGCTTTATGAATTTTGAAGTATAAAAATGTATGCTTAATCTTATAGAAATCGAAGGTATAATCTTATAGCAGCTACGTTTGGCATTTCACTACACCCATTTGGTACATAGTAGTTACCACTATTTATAGTGTTGAGATGTACTATAATTGTTTTGGTAATTTTTCGCATTAATTTAATATTTGTTAATATTTATCCTAATTTGACTCGGATGTAAACACTTCCAGCTGATTTTGAACATGCAATTTCTAAAATTCCTTAAAAAAAAAAAACTTTCTGAGCTCAAATATTATTTTTTAATTATCTTATATATTTTTCATTTTTCATTCTAATTTGACTAAAAAATAATAAACGTCTCTATTTAAGTTTAATAATGCAGTTTTGAAAATAAATTAGTTAAATTCCTGTAAAAAATATCGTTTTGGAGTTCAACTAAATAAGTTCTGAATAAAATGCAGATATAGTGCTTTATAAGCGCAGTTATTGTTGCTATTGTTTATGTTGTTAAAAGTACGAAACAATTTTTATGAGTATAAATCGTATTCAAATATGCAGACTTGCAGTATATATTTATTATTCTCGCGTTTTTATAATTTCTATATATCGCTGAAATTTTAAACGAAGCTTGCTCTTTTCTGGGAAGTTTCAATTTGAATATTCTATCCATTATTTTTCGTGTCAAAGATATTTAAAGAAAAATCGGATGAAAGTCTATAAATAAAAAACGGCGCATAAATTTTTAGTACGCTAAACGTACATAGTGGAGATTTGCAACTTGAGGAAGAAAAAAAACGACACTAAAGACAACAAAATTTGGTCCCCTTTATGTTAATATAACTTTTTGCGTATTTCACTAGATCTTGGTAATTTTTTAAACAAATCCAATATTTTTTTCGCATGAAAATATGAATTTATATATCCAAAGATAATTTCAGGCAAAGAATATTTTTTTAAAAGCTATTTATTATTTTATTTAATAATAAACAAAAAAAATTTAAGTGTTAAGGTATGCAATTTTTTTTATTTTTTGAAAGAATGCAGTTTTATAAGACAAATTACAAAATTTGAATGAAATCAGTTAATTACTTCCTGAGAAATCAAATCTTAAATATATAACTTAATTAAAATTCGATTTCTGGGAGACTATTAGACGTATTTCGTTCAAATTTTGTATGTTGTCTTTTAATTTTGCATTTCTTGAAATGCGACAAAAATTTGAATAGCCTACTATTCGAAGGTTTTCCAAATAAATAAAATAATAATGAAATAATTAATAATTATTAAAAATTGTTTTTCACACGGAGAAAACAATTGAATTGGATATTTTGGAAAAAATAATTTTACAAAAAATTCAAAAATTTTTTGATTTGCTTTAAAAATTGTTGAGATATGGCGAAAAACGCAAAAAGAAAAATTAGTATTAAAAGTTCAAAATTTTAAACCTCTCTCCTTACCTAACTATTGGGACCATGATATTTTCCAGATTGTTTTGAGGGTCAAAATTCCAAATCAATCGGCAAAAAAAGTTGCGTTTATTTAGATTCTAATTTGATTAACATATAAACATTTCCAGCTAAGCTACCTTTTGTTTTAAAAGTTAAAATTCCATATCCATGGAAAAGATTACCTTTATGTAGATTCCATTTTGATTCACATGTAAAAATTTCCAGCTAAGTTCCCTTTTATTTTGAAGGCCAAACTTACTAATTCATCGAAAAAAAGTTGCTGTTATTTAGATTCTAATTTGATTCAGATATAAACATTCCCAGCTAAGTTTAATGATGTAATTTTCAAAATAAACTAACTAATTCCTTCAAAACAACAGTTATTGTGATCAAATAAAAAGAGTTGCGTTTAAAATACAGACATAGTAAATAACGGTTACTATTGTTGCTATTGTTTATGTTGCTGAAACTACAAAGCAATTTTTATGAATATAAATCGTATTCAAATGTATTGAGTTTCAGTATATATTTCTTTGTATTTTAAACATTTTTATATCGCTGACATTTTAGACGGGACTAGTTCCTTTCTGGGAAGTTTTAATTTGATTACTCCCTCCCATTTTTTTTCGAAGCTTCCGGATAGTCAAAGATATTTAAAGAAAGATCGGAACCAAATCTATAAAATGAGACGGTGCATAAATTTTTAGTACGCTAAACGTACACCGTGGAGATTTGCAATTTGAGGAAGGAAATAAAAACATTACGACACTACAGCTAGCAATAAAAATTTCGCTGTATTCTTCTTTATATGAGTTGTAAAATTCTTTGGATATTTTAACGGAAAAAGAAGTTTATGAACTCTGCTTAATATTCCTTTATATATAAATGAAGCTCTTTTAGCAACTTTACATGCAAATGCCAAACTTTTATATAGTTTTCATGAATATATTTTTTATTATATTAATACTTAAAAATACAGGATGTTTCGTAAACTTACCCTTAACGTATCTTTGGAAAAAATTAAGTAAAAATAAAATTATACACATTACGGAGCACAAATTAATATTTCAGAGAGGAAAGATAATAAATGCTTTTGAAATCTTCAATTGTCAAGTAAGTGAAAAAGACCGAATATGAAACTTACAAAACCAGTTTAATTGCTTGATTAAATTTGATAGTGTTTTCAATGATTATTTTTTTATCTCCATTATATTTAATTCTGCAATCAAGTGGGTTTTGTTGATTTTCGTCACATAATTAAAAGTAATGATTCGTAATATTTTGATCGTAATATTCGTAATATTTTGTATCGAAATATTTTGATCGTAATATTCGTAATATTTTGATAGTAATATTCGTAATATTTTGCATCGTAATATTTTGATCATAATATTCGTAATATTTTGTATCGTAATATTTTGATAGTAATGATTCATATTAATAAGAAATTTTATACTTATGTGTATTAAAATAAATATTTTTTATTCATACTTAAAATTAAACTCGCTCTGGTTAAGAATTACAAAGCATATATGCGTCGACTTTACTAAGGACAAAATAGTTGGCATTAACATATTTCAATCTTCTCTTACATCAGCTTTTTTATGTGGCTTGCTGTCCTTTAACATACAAATTACAAGAATACAAAATAACATACCATTTTGGACATTGCTAGAACATGTTTCTCATATTTATAAGCTTTACCCTTATAATATGAAGTTAAAATTACACAAAGAGGAAGGAAAAAAAATCGCATTATCCAACTCTTGATTTGCAAGTGAAAACAGCATGAAATGCAATTTCATTTCCATTTGAATAACCTTCAGATCATTTTGAAAAGGAAACTCTGTTATTCAAATTAGTTTAAGCGGCATACCTCAAAGATGAAGAAATGTTGTATCTCTTTTATTCTTTTTTTTCTTTCTGCTGTATTGTTCTTTTTTTATTTTCAATTTTCATAACTAAAAAAGAGAATAATCAATAAACCTTCCAGAAAATTGATAAATGAAACGAAAAACATCGAGGAAAATTATTTGTATCGCGTCCTTCTTTTTCCTTTTTTTTAAATATTTTATCATTTCTTTATATCCTGACATAATTTTTGAAGTTATCGGTAAGGGAAAAAAATTTATCAGATAATAAATTTTAAACGATTATTTGTTAAAATGTGTTGCATTAAACGCCAATCTTGTTAACATGTTGTTAAGTAGATAAGAAAGTTTCGGATTTTCTTTTTGCATTAAAACTATTTCTTTAAAGCTTCGATAGCATTAGATCAGTATATTACTTTTTTTAAAGAATAAGGACGCACTGATTAATTTTAATATTTTTGTTATATAATAATAAAATCCTATACAATATTCGAAAAATGAGATCAGGAATGTATAATAGTAACGGTATTTTTTTCTATTTATTAATTTTTCTATCATTTTCTGTATCAGAAAAGTATCATAATAACGGTACTTTTTTTCTACTTATAAATTTTTTTATGAAATTTTAATAAGTTGCTTTCTTGAACTATGTTTTAATTCAAAGGTTCTACTCATGAATATTTCAGTGAATTTTACGATGTTATAATTCAACTTGCTACATTCTCTTTAACAGCATGGAATGTTTTGCCTTTATTTTGCGTTTGTCTCAACAAATTGTATAAAAAGAACCGTGGTAGCTCAGGGGATAGAACTTTCGTGATCCAATGAGGTGAACTGGGCTCGAATTCCAGCAATGACTGGTCGATATGAATTCTGCACCTGGCTCGCACCGACCACAGCGCTGACGTAAATAATTCTCAGTGGTAGACGCATCATGGGTTTGCTGTCTGGCTAACCATGGGAGATTTTCGTGATTTTCCACTCCATGTAACGCAAATACGGGTTAGTTCCATTTAAAAGTCCTCCTCGAAAGCAAATTTTCCACAACACTTGATCCCTTGTCTTCTGTATTGTGTTCGAAATTATAAGGCTACGAAGTTGAACATTAATAGTCGTAAATCCAAAATTGGGTCAACTGTTCAACGTCGGTTATAAAATCCCAGCAAAAACATAAGTTCTGGCCATCTTCGAAATTACTGACGGTACTGATTGAAAAGTGAAGGTGCAAATTACTGTCAGCTGGGTTGATTGCTGGGCCACCCTATGAACTTTTGCCAACATTGTAGGAAGTGTTGGGCCTGTACATTACAAACAGCCGCATCCCGTCAGTCTGTATCTACCCAATGGGCCACCAAGTTAAAGTTGTCTGCTGCCGCNGCTTTTCTGCATTTTAAGAAGAAAGGGGGTCATTAGGAAATGAATGATGCTGCGAAAGGACTTCAACTAGAAAATGTTGATAAAATCTAGATTTCAAGTTTTCAGATCGTTGATTGATCGCTAAGCAATGGTGTGCTATCAGATTGTACTGCAGACATGTGTAACTGGTACTTTTGGGAAACTCCAGCTGGCGTACAAAGACAGTGTTTTGCCAATAAACTAGGATTTAATTTGCTTTTCTGCATTTTAAGAAGAAAGGGGGTCATTGGGAAATGAATGATGCTGCGAAAGGACTTCCTCTAGGAAATGTTGACAGAATCTAGGTTTCAAGTTTTCAGATCGTTGATTGATCGTTAAGCAATGGTGTGCTATCAGATTGCACTGCAGACATGTGTAACTGGTACTTTTGGGAAACTCCAGCTGGCGTACAAAGACAGTGTTTTGCCAATAAACTAGGATTTAATTTGCTTTTCTGCATTTTAAGAAGAAAGGGGGTCATTGGGAAATGAATGATGCTGCGAAAGGACTTCCTCTAGGAAATGTTGACAGAATCTAGGTTTCAAGTTTTCAGATCGTTGATTGATCGTTAAGCAATGGTGTGCTATCAGATTGCACTGCAGACATGTGTAACTGGTACTTTTGGGAAACTCCAGCTGGCGTACAAAGACAGTGTTTTGCCAATAAACTAGGATTTAATTTGCTTTTCTGCATTTTAAGAAGAAAGGGGGTCATTGGGAAATGAATGATGCTGCGAAAGGACTTCCTCTAGGAAATGTTGACAGAATCTAGGTTTCAAGTTTTCAGATCGTTGATTGATCGTTAAGCAATGGTGTGCTATCAGATTGCACTGCAGACATGTGTAACTGGTACTTTTGGGAAACTCCAGCTGGCGTACAAAGACAGTGTTTTGCCAATAAACTAGGATTTAATTTGCTTTTCTGCATTTTAAGAAGAAAGGGGGTCATTGGGAAATGAATGATGCTGCGAAAGGACTTCAACTAGAAAATGTTGATAAAATCTAGATTTCAAGTTTTCAGATCGTTGATTGATCGCTAAGCAATGGTGTGCTATCAGATTGTACTGCAGACATGTGTAACTGGTACTTTTGGGAAACTCCAGCTGGCGTACAAAGACAGTGTTTTGCCAATAAACTAGGATTTAATTTGCTTTTCTGCATTTTAAGAAGAAAGGGGGTCATTGGGAAATGAATGATGCTGCGAAAGGACTTCAACTAGGAAATGTTGACAGAATCTAAGGTTTCAAGTTTTCAGATCGTTGATCAATCATGTGCTATCAGATTTTACTGCCGACATTGGTAACTGATACTTTTGGGAAACTTCAGATGGCTTTCAAAGACAATATTTTGCCAATAAACTAGATTTTTTTGTAGTTTACTGCATTTTAAGAAGAAAGAGGGTCATTGGGAAATGAATGATGCTGCGAAAGGACTTCAACTCTTAAACTAAAAAATGTTAACATACTCTAGGGTTTCGAGTTCATAGATCGTTGATTGATGATCTAGTATCCAGGTAGAACCATATAGTGATAGGAAAACTGTTTAATTTACATCATACTACAGATCATCAGATTTTGAAAAATGGATTGAACTTGAAGTTGGATTTAAATTTAAATGAATTGAATTTGAATTAAAAGGAGCTTGAATGTGAAGCAGAACATCAAGAGAAGCAAACTATTTGCGAAACAGCAATATCAATAAATATTTTTTGGAGCAAATAAATATATTGTTGTGACTCATCAACGCTTTTACTTACCTGACTTGAGTCTTTCTTTAAGCCTTTTTCTTCAGAGAAATTAAAAATTCATTGCAATGAGCGTCATTTTGAAACACTTGCAATGCTGTAACTGAAATGATAAAGACTATTCCAGTAGAATTCCGGCACTGCTTTTAGGAATGGTGGAATCCTAACCAACACGGTACTGTTTCCCAAAGGAATTACTTAAAGGAAAATAATATTGAATTGTAAATCTATTTAAATAAATAATAATAAAATCAGCCTCATTACTTTATTTACACAAATTGTATATTAGTATTTGATAGTTAATTTTCTTCTTAAATATTCACAAGTATAAATTTTTGCCTTAATTTAGGTTTCTAATTAATTAATTTTAGTTTAATACATTAACACCTAGAAGGTGGCCAATTTAGCCCCTCTCACATCTCATTGCTCTTTAATTTGAAAATTAACGCACTGAAATTATTCAATATTTATGACTTTTCATAATTTGATTCAATCCAAGTGCTTATTTAGTCATGTACTAGCCTTATAGAAAGGTATATATAAAACTATGTACCTAGAATGATGGGAGAGGCTAGAGACACCTCTTAGGTATTTCGGTAGGCATAATTTTTTTATTATTTTTCTTTTTATGATCATCACGAGCAGTAGCGCGTGATGAACAAAAAAAAAAGTCCAGCGATAAAAACAATCATGAATGAAATAATACTTTATAACATTGATAAAACAATACTAATTTGATATAAATAAATCTAAATAAGCATAATTCAACCATAAAATTCATTAAAAAAGATTATTAAAATTTAAGATAAATATCACTATAGTGATTTATTTTAAAACTTATCATAGTGGTGCCACCAGGATGCAAATCATGTTATACACAATTAAACATTACAAAAATTTGTTCACTAGCAGAGCCAACCTGTGACGCAACCTAATGAGGCAATAAAAAACAATTTCTGTTGGATAAGAAACTAATTTTTAAAAGTATAAAATATATAAATCAAATAAATTATAATGAAATTTGATTGATAACAAAATACCATAGAATATTGATGATCAAGTCTATAATATGCTTTTATTAAATTAATTATGATTATATTTTAAGATTTTGGATGTCTAATTGGTCAACACACAAACAATCTGTTAAGGGCCAAACTGACCCCTTCAATCTTTCTAAGTATCTAGCAGTGTTCAGTTTTTCTAGTGTTAAAACAATAAAATAACGATAAAACATTTCACTGCAATCTTTCAAATTTGCTACATTATTCATTTTAACCTAATTAAAACATCATAAAATTATTATTTTTTTAAAAAATAAATTATATTAGCATTCGACATTTACATTTTTTCCTAAAGTAACAAAACTGAAAAATCCATGCTCTTATTCAGATTAATAATACTTTAATATAAATTAATAAAATAACGATCAAACCTTTTCAAGATAATCTCTCAAGTGGGATACATTATTCGTTTTAACCTAACTAAAACATCATAAAATTTATTATTTTTTAAAAAAATAAATTTTATGTATATTAGCATTCGACATTTAATTTTTTCCTAAAGTAATAAAACTGAAAAATCCATGCTCTAATTCAGATTAATAATACTTTAATATGAATTAATAAAATAACGATCAAACCTTTTCAAGATAATCTCTCAAGTGGGATACATTATTCGTTTTAACCCACTTAGAAATTCGTAAAAGTTTCTTCTCATTTTAAAGTATTTTAATTGAAACCTTAATTAAACTAAGATTAACATCCTATATACAAAAGTGAAGAACACAGAATTCCATATTAAGATAAAACTCTATTTAAACGAATTAAAATTATGCTCCGACCCTAGAGACTTGGGTACATAAACTGTTACATCCAACACCGTTGTAACACGAAAAGTTACTCCTCAATTTATACTGCGTTCTAAATTTGTTAAACTTCCACGACACTCTACTGTTTACAACAGACATACTGAAACCTTATTTAAATGCAATTAGCGAATTCTGTCTCCTTAGTAACCGGGTAACTAATTAGGAGAAAGAGTTAAATTTTACTTAAGCAGCGCTGTTGAATTTGTTCTTCGAAACTAGTAACCCTTTTCTAAGAATTTTGCCATGTAAGTCTTTAATATTTGATTTAGTTAAATATGTCTGTATATCATTTGAATCTAATTTATGATATAGCGTATTTCCTTTGATGAAACTATCTTGATTGAAGAAAATGAATAACGTTAAAGTAATATATTTTTCGCATTTTGCACCTTCTACTTTAATTTTATTACTCCTAAATAGTTAACGAAATTTGTGTGACGGCATTTACAAACTATGTGTTAATGCATACGAGCCCTATAAGCATTTATTGAGGCAAAAATCTACATTTTTCATTGTCATGTAGTGAAAATTAAAAGCTAAAAGCTAGCAAAATATATTTCTACTTTAATTTCATTACTCAAAAATAGTTCTCGAAATTATGCCTTAATAATTATAAATAATTAATGAATTAACGTTTAATGGAATTAACAAACTATGTGCTTTTTCATACTGTGCGATGTCAAATTATGTTTTTTTCCCGATGTGTATATGCATAAGTGCCTAATCTGTATATAATCAGAGAAAAATTCGACATTTTTCTTTATGGTGTTGAAGAAATTTAAAACTATTAACATGCATTTCTACTTTAACTTTATTACTCATAAACAGTTAACGAAATTTGTTCGATGGAATTAACAAATTATGTGTTTATGCATAAGAGCCTAATTTATTAATAACTAAGCAAAACTAAATTTATACTAAAACATGTATTTCTACTTCTTTAGAAAAAAAACTTTTTTTTAAGTATTATTTTTTTGAATCAATTATTGTGTCTAAAAATGTTTATAAGCGTATTAAAATTGTCTAGCCACACAAAGTTTAGTTTTAAATTTACAAACGAAAACTTGTTAATATAAAACTAAACTGTTGTTGCTGTTTCTAATCACACATGGACAAGCTAAGCTCGCCAGCTAGTGATCTTTTACCAATTAAATCAGGATGGTGTGTCTTTCGTTTGACAAGAGAGCACCACAAGGGTGAAATTACGTCTCAGCTCAGAGCCACACCGATAAAGGGCAGCATCACTCATTCGTGAGGCCCTTTCCTCAATTTGAACAGAGATCTGAAGGGGAAGGAAATTTTTTCCAGATCAATGTACCCATGGTGCTGCTCAGTGATCGACGACAAATTTTACGAATTTTACACAAATATTACCAGTGCGTATATCGCATGTACTTGGTGGGTCTTAGTAGAGTACCCCTATCGAACCCCGGCTCCTCCTGACAGGAGTCTGATTCTCAAACTGATGGAGTACCTCGGCCAAACAAAACTAAACTTTAAGAAGTATGTAAAATTTATTTTATACTATAAATTTATTCAGAACTTAAATTTGCTAACAATTTTAGAACTCACATAAAAATTGGCATTTTTTCCTTTTTCTTACGGTAGAAACTCAATAATATAGACACATTTCAATTTATCAGATAAAAATATTTTTCTTTAAGTATTCATTTCTCAGAATGTATGTAACCAGTTTTTAAGTAAAAAATAGTAAATACAAAACTATACTTAAGAACTTTTTCTTCAATAACTTCAACCTTCACTGCGCCTTTTTACATATGTGCAAAAATTAGTTTGAATTGGATTTTCACTGTTGTCCTCTATAATATAACATTAAAACTGAGTATTAAAACTGGAAACTCAGTTGGGTAAAATAATAGGCCACCAGTCTGGGATAGTTTCAACGTCGAAGGACCAACACCTCCTAGAAGAACGAATGCCTGAGCACGGATCAATTTAGTAGTCCGACGTGACGAACATAAACTGCGCAGTCGATGAAAAAGAAGAAAGATGTCACTACGTTTGGGCTACTAAGTTGCGCAGTGGTGGAAAATACGAAAGATGTCATTACCTTTAGACTACTAAAGAATCAAATTTCTTGTTTATGGTAACCCGTGCTAAGGCCTTCTCCTTTCTGGGAGGTATTGGAAGGACATGATGTTTTCTCGCGTGTAGCTTCATTAATTTGGCGCCAACTGCCATTTCGATAAGAGGCATTCGATATATTTCAGTACTATTAGAACTTCATTAAAGAACTTCAGTCATTTAATTTCTGATAACTCAGTAGCAGCCATTTAATTTCTTATAAACTCTCATAATTCAGCAGCAGTAGTGCTTTATTTAGGTCACACTGGAATAACAAAATGGCGACTGTCTGTGAAACAACCCTGAGGATGATCCGAAAACTTGATATCACAATTTTATCTTCTTTAAAGAAGATGTCTCTCCCGCTTTGGTAACCCGAAGACCAACGCGCGAAGTCGAGTACTTTATTAGAATAGTTCAACGAGGACCGATGACGCGCATCCTTGGTACTTTCCCAGGATGATAAAAACAGTCACCCATCTTCTCTATGACCACCGCCAGTGATGGACTTCAGTGATCTGCAAGAAACCATGTTTTACGATCAGTCTAGTATCAGACTGTAATGAGCACATAAGCCGCAAAAAATATAAAACTAAAGGAAATAAAATAAAATTGTTTAAAATTTAAAGTAAAATTTATAAAATTAAATTAATCTGTTTTGCCTAAGTCCATAGTTAAATAGGATAGTTGTTCTCGTAATCTTCCGTGACCCTTAAGCTATTATTAGCCTTTGAGTTAGACCTTAGACACAGATGTGACACCGGTTTCCCTTTTTTATAATTTTTTCTGACTCTCTAATTACAAGTAAAAATTATATTCTAGTCTTTTTCAATTATAGTTACAAAAAAAATTACAGTACAAAAAAAAATTATAGTTACTAAAAACATCTCTCAGATTATCGGAATTATATTTGTACTAAAATATAAAGTCCAAAAAAAGTAGTCTGAATTTTTTTTCATTCACATTCAAAAATTTATCAATAGTTGATACTGTTAATTAAAGAAATTTCAATGATGAATTACTGTTTCTCTCAGATCTAAATAAATGCAATTAGGAAAAATTGCTGTTTGGAACTGATTCATTTTAGAAAGATTTTACCTTCAGCACAGAAAAAAGACACCGGTGTGTCATGCTGCACTTTATAACATGCTGTTAACCGTAAATCATTAAAATGCTAAATATGATATTTTTAATTTATTTTGTCTTAGCCGACCGGCCTGTATAGGGGTAAGGGAACTGACCTTGTATTAGGAAGGTTCTGGGTTCGAATTCCGGGCAAGGCATGTATGTTCTTTCCTTCTCTGTAGTATCTGTCCTGTGGGAGCCAAGTTGGCCCACCTAATATGGTGCCCCTGTAAGAGAAGTCAACAAAATCGCCCTGTATATGCCTGAATTGACGGATGTTAACGCAAGTGGGCATTGGAAAAAAAACTTTAGCGATTTCTGGAGTTTTCTTCAAATAAGTGTACAATACACCAATATATCTTAATGCTTAAAAGTAGTATGACATTTAAATATATATCTTTCCTGTTGTTACATTTATTCATGATGTTTTCACCAAAACTGTATTATCTAGCAGGACTGCTGAAAGAGTGGCCAAAAAATTTGCCCTTCAGGTGCCTGCATGGCCTAGGTCATTATCCAGGTGGGCATTGGAAAAAAAAAACTTATTTTGTCTTATATTAATACAAAATAACGAAAAATATGTTTAATAAAAATTCTGCGTCAAAGGGTTAAGTATAGAACTCTTGAGTATTTGAACTCCAGAAACAGCTGGTACTATCCTTGAGATGTAATAAAACTTTCTTGATTATAATTTACTAGTAGATTTGGATACAGTCCCTCTCCGACTAAAGGGAGGACAAGTAATGTCAGAGTAACATACCAATAGGCTGAAGGAGACACGCTCATTCGCGTGCACGGTCGACTAACCATCGTAGCAAATCGGCTTTGCCGTCGACATGATCAGAAAGAAGGTGGGCAGCAAATGTCTTCCTCCCATCCCTACACCCACGCACTCACTGTCAATTGCTTTTTCGTCTAGATTAATTGGAAATTTCTAAAGATAAAAGCTTTCCATGTTCCATCTGCAATGGACCTTTAAGGTCGTTTGGTAACAGGTGACTCTGTAGTAAAACGTCATGCGATTCTCTCACTTGACCGGACTTAGTATTGAAACCCCTTTTCTGTGACTGAAGCATTGTTGATAAAATCTGGACGCGAAAATATATATTTATTTCTGGTCATGACTGAATAAAAGTATTCTGGAGGAAAGTGATATTTTTAGCTCGTAACTTAGTAGCTTCGTTGGTTTGTTTTTATGGTTTTTAAAATTTCTTTAAGGTCATATTTTTTCTCAGCCAAATATCCAGTTTATATATCTACATAAATATAGAAAATTATTGTTTTTTTTAATCTAAAAAAACGAAACATTTTAAGCACATAAAATTGACACATTTGGAATTAATACCTTTTTTTTCCTTTAACGTATAGTTAGTAGACGGGAATATCATAAGGTTTTAATTATAATTCTAAGTGGAAACTTATTACCGTCTATGCTAAACTTGATTACTCTCCTAGTAGTATGGATCATCTTGAACAAAGGCACAGTACAATTTAACATTCTGTGATGGTTCTAGTGGATTTAACCGAGCTTTTTAAGGGTGTTAATATGACATATCAGGGCACGGGTGTTTTGGTTACACATTGTGCTGATTTTTTGTCAATGTAAAATAACATATTTAAAAGCAAAAATTGTAGGAAATCCACAAAAAGAATACATCTATTGTATCAGTGAGGAGCAAAACCAATAGAGCACACTAGAAGACAACTTTAACTAATTTTAGGACAATATTTAATAGTTTCTAGACGTATTCATTGTATGTAGATCTTTGGTACAGATATTCTTAGTGTTAGATTGTTTAAAAGAAGTCACAGAGTTTACAGAATTAAAGTAAAAAAAAACTATGATAGATGCAAGAAAAGAGATGAAGAAACAACTTAATTGTTTACGAATAGATTGCCACATATGCTTCCAGAGTGATTGATTAAATGATCATTATTTAATGATCACGAAATCCATCTCTCTAAATCTATAAGCTTGTGTGCTCAAGTTTTACCGAGAGGGTTGATTTATCCAAAAAAAAATAAAATTGGCCAACGGTTTAAGGAATAAATTTGCGAAATTTGCTATAAAAATCTGGGAAATTTACAGTCTTAGTCAATTTCAAAAATATACAACACAAATTGCCGACAAGCATCACAAAGGACATAAGTAGAGACACTTAGAGAGTACTAATCTATACTTAGAAGGCTATAATGGGAATCGAACCTGCTGCTTATTTGATTTGCAGCGTTAATAAGGAGAAAGCATAACTTTTCCGGAAATGAAAGTTACTTATTTTGAATTAGTTACAAATAAAACACTTCGCAAATCCTTTGATTTCTACAGAGACCTCCCTTTCAGAACGGTATCGTTCATAAAATACTCTGCAGCATAGAGATAGCGGGTGGATGTTCGAACGTGAGAATCCTAGGTGCATTTTCGTGCTGTTTTTCTCTGAATTGTGCTATCTGTTCGTCAGCTTGGCAAAGGCTTATAAGCCCTACTTATGTTATTGAGCTCAAAGACTGCATGTATATATGTACCAATAAACTTGGGGCTACCCTGACTAACCGGCANCGGTATCGTTCATAAAATGCTCTGCAGCATAGAGATAGCGGGTGGATGTTCGAACGTGAGAATCCTAGGTGTATTTTCGTGCTGTTTTTCTCTGAATTGTGCTATCTGTTCGTCAGCTTGGCAAAGGCTTATAGGCCCTACTTATGTTATTGAGCTCAAAGACTGCATGTATATGTGTACCAACAAACGCTATGTAAAGTATTAGAATCAGTTCGAATCCCACTGTTAACCTGTGTGTATTTTCGTGCTGTCTTTCTACGTACTGTGCTATCTGTTCTTCAATTTGAAAAGGATTTATAAGCTGTATTCTATAGGATTTATAAGCTGTATATTTATAAGCTGTAATTGAGCACACAGTTGTTGTTCATTTACGTCACACTAGACCTGCACAATGGGCTATTGGCGACGGTCTGGAAAACATCCTTGAGGATGATCCGAAGACATGCCATCACAATTTTGATCCTCTGCAGAGGGGATAGCACCCTCGTTTCGGTAGTCTGACGACCTGCGGGCGAAGTCGAGCACTTTACGGTAGAACAGAATAACGAGGACCAATACCTCACACCTTCGGTCCCTACGCAGACTGATCCAAGTGGTCACCCACCCGCACACTGACCGCAGTCAGTGATGCTTGACTTCGGTGATCTGCTGGGAACCGTGTCTTAACGATAAGTCCACTGCGGGACTTGAGCACACAGACTGCATATATAAGTGTACTATTTAACTTGGGGCTTCCCTGGCTGAGCGGTATCGTCCACTAAACGCTCTGTAGAGTGGAGATAGCGGATTTGAATCTCGTCGTAACCCTGGATGTATCTTTGTGCTATCTTTTTCTGTATTGTGCTATCTATACTTTAAATTGACCAAGGCTTATGAGCCGTACTTATGACATTGAGCACTAAACTTGCATATATAAGTGTGCCAATAAACTTAAGACTTCTCTGACCGAGTGGTATAGGCCACGAAGCATGGATATAGTGGATTCAAATCCCATTGTTATCCTGGATGTATCATCGTGCAGTCTTTCTCTGCATTGTTTCATCTCTTCTTCAACTTGACAAAGGTTTATGAGCCGTAATTGAGCACAGAAGCCTGCAAATGTATGTTATATCAATTTAAAAAAAACAATACACTAATTGATTTATTCATTCCAGTATGCTTCAATCAAAACAAGTTGTTTAGAATTAAATAGTACTTACTAGTTAGTATTGTATGTCTTTCATGCTCTTAAGACTGTATTTTTAATTTTTGAGGGTTAAGTTTGTCTGACAGAATTTAGGGTTCCATAATTGATAGTGAGTTTTGAATTTAGATTTTTTACTTAAATGGATAAAATATTTTCAAATTTTTTTTCCATCTTTTATTAGGTTAACTAACTGGAATTAGAATAAAGCTTCATGTGGCTTTTAATCATGCAAATTTTAATTGCTAATATCATAAACAAAATAGTATGATCTCAGATATTTAAGCACTCAACGAAGACTTTTCAGTTATTTTTTTTTTTGCATCTTAAGTATTTTCTATCATACAGTACGAAGGCCAAATGTAGCTCTTTTTGCGCTTTTATATATATATATATAT